>NW_012130084.1:2707121-2728451 GCF_000143395.1 Atta cephalotes
GTTTATTCGGCAATATTTGGAAATTAATATCTCGTTAACTATTGCAAAAATTGTAAAATGATACAGGATTTTTCAATTTAATTTTTTATTAAAAATAGCACTGTATGATTAGTAGGCATTATTTATACCCACACTCAAATACACATACAAACAAACTATACTTTTTTATACAGTTACACACAAATATTAATTTTACCAAATTTAAATAAATCAAACAAAAATAATTTTATTATATTTCGTCTACAATAAATAATAATATAAGGATTAAAATTGATCTGATCAAAAATTTTTTTAAATTTAAATTTATCTATAAAAAAAGTTGTAATTGCCTATCAAGACTTGAATGCTTTCAATTAAAAAAACCTCTAAACAAAAGTTAAGAAATGTTAAAAGATTAAGTAATGAAAGATTGGGAAAAAACATTAAAAAATTTTTATCTTAAAACGATAGAAACTAATAAGAATCAATGAAATAGCGATCCAATCATCGACATCTATAAAATCTACATCATTAGTCCGCCATCATTCGGTGTATATTGGATAATAAAAAAAATATATACTATTGCTCCATACGGCCAAGACATACAGGCAAGAGAAATAGGCCTAGGTTCCAAAAGGATATTCAAATAAGCCCCAACAGCAGAACGAGCCAATGATAAATAATGGTGTCAGCGCTGACTGCAGTGTTTTCGTCATAACTTTTGGGTCGTCGGCTAGTACTTGAATTAATTCTTGCTTCGCGAGACACAAACGTTTACTTTTATAAGAATACTTTTATAAGAATTTCAGAAATATTGGGTTGGAGGAAAAGTTCTGCTGATTTTTTTAGCTTAAAATTATATATAAAATATATTCGTTGCAAAATTTTTGACTATCTGAAAGCTTAAAGTTTTCCCTAAAAATTCGTTTTTAAAAAACGAATCCTGTTCCTATAATTTTTTGTTACCGAATTACGTACTGGTTAAATAAAAAAGCATTCTGACTTTGATTGCTTAGAAATTGATAATTCAGAAACAAAAAATCATAAAAACATTTTTTAAAAACGATTTTGTAGGGAAAGTTTCAAGCTTTGACATTAAAAAATTAAATAACTCGTAAACTATTAATTTTTTGATAATCATACCTTAATATTTTAATGAACAGAATAAGATGAATCAATTGGTAAAGAAAACACATAATTGCTTTAAAAAAATATGTGAACAAAATAGATAATTTTTTAAAAAAGCAATTACACGTTTTCTTTCCACCAATTGATTCATCTCATTATTCTGTTCATAAAAGTATTAAGATAGGATTATAAAAAAAATTAATAATTTACGAATTATTTAATACTTTATATTAATATTTTATGTTAATATTTTATGTTAATATGTGCCGGAATAAAGTATAAAATATCTCATAAACTGATTTTTTATATTGATTTTTTTTATTCCACTACCTTAATATTTTTATACGCAGAGTAATTAAATACACAAGTATTTTAAAAGTACATTAAAAGAATTATGTAAAAAAATTATACAATTAAATTTTAAAAAGTGGAGGCGACTTTTATATCTTTTTGGCATCTGCATCTAGAAAAAAGACAACATGACCAAAATATGGCTCCTTTAAACCATGCAACTTTTATCTTAAACCATGAAACATTTTTTCATATCTTTCATATTTTTTATTTCGGCCCATTACGTTTGAAATTTTTCACCCTTATAATTTTATATAATTTTATATAACTATATATAAAATATTTTTTCCCGGGGAATTAACAACTTGTTTCATACATTTAACACTGTCTTTTAATTCAATATCGAAATCTATTATGCTAATGTTAAATTTATTTAACTTCTCTTAATCTTTAATGTACCTGACATTGTTAATATTATATAATTATAAAATATTGAAGGAGACCAAATATCGGTCGAAACGTTTATGAATTTTAATTGTGAACAAAGAATTTAAATGTATGATTTTGCTACAAACTTAACTTGGTTGTATGCTTCTTTTTCTTTATTGTTTATATAAAATTATACATAGATTAACCAATTATTACTTCTAGTTTTAAATTTGCAGAACTTTTCCTTCAATTTAATAATTTTTGCAGAATCTTCCTCTAGAATCTTTATAAGAATTATATTGTAAAATGCATATATGTATTTGAGGTATATACATCAACTAATAGATACTTAGCGACAGAAGAAACATATAAGGTCATGAGGGGGGGGGGAGACTTTACACTTAAGTCTTTATTTTTTAATAACTTCTTAATATTATTGAATTAACGAAGGAAAAAATATTATTTATATTCTAGCAACCTTTCCTTATTCATACAAATCAATGAATTAAACTTTTAATGTTCCGTATTATTAGAAAAAATTGATATGTCATATCCTGCAAAAGTGACATCTTTCTCTGATGTGTATGGGTAAGATGCCAGCTCCAATGAGAGAGAAAAGATGTCACAAACAATTAAATAATGTGATGCAATATAAACTTGCATATTTTACTTATTTATAGTTCATAATCAAGGCTTAAGCAATAAGAATACATAAAGGTATGATAAAATAAATTGACGAAATATGAAAGAGAGTAATTTAAAAAATATGTTGGCCATACTTTTATTCGTTAAACAGTATTTCATTAACTTAAAATATTTCGAATTATATAAAGCATCCAAAATTTTAATTCCTAAAATCGTTTTAATGGTTTCAAGCAGAAAAAATTGTTGTGTATTTACTGTTATCTTATCCCCAAGTATAAGAGGAACATTCAATTGCAACATTTATGCATATAAGCATATTACAAATTATAATTTACAAATTATAATATTACAAATTATAATTTATATCATCCACATGACCTCCAGGGAACACTGATTAAAATCGTCATTTGGTTTTACAATAAACATCGAAATACAGATTTTAGCTATTAACATACTAAATATTACAAAAAACATGTTTCACGACCTACCTTTTCATATTTGGTATAATCTTTACCAATCGACTTTGACACATATCTCTGACGATAACTGCGCAACTGTTTACCACACGCTTTTGCACAGTCAGGTCAATGCATGTCTTATAAAAAAATTATAAACAAAATGGCATCTTCCCCCTTGTGACATCTTCCCTCGAATTATCTTAGATAATTTAGATTAGATTGCTTTCTTTTTGCGGAATTTTTATTTATACGTATATATTATTAGAGAGCATTATTAAACAATTATGTATAAACGTAACTATTTGCAATATTAAGGGATAAGGAGTAAATAGTTATTATTTTATCGTTATTTTCTATATTAATGATGTGGTAATGACTTCGCAATTTTTTATGACGGTAACTAGAACTGCGTTCTGACGATGACGCGCTGTAAACTTTACTTAAATAAAACCTTAAGTGTCCAACTCAATTAATAGTAGTTTTAATTTTTTTTTAAGGACATTTTTATTAATGGTCTTCTTATTCTAATCCAAGTAATAGCAATTTTAATTCTCTGTCAAAAATTATTATTCTTCGAAAAAAATTAATGTATCAAATGAAAAATTAAAACCCAGATACTACAGTTTTAACTAATCAAATTAAATTCCCAAATTAAAAAATAAAATTAATGTATCAAATGAAAAATTAAAATCCAGATACTACAGTTTTAACTAATCAAGTTAAATTCCCAAATTAAAAAATAAAATTCAAGTGGCACTATCTTTGTTTTTTATTTGACTCTAATATATATCATGTAAAAGATTTGATATCAACAACTGGTGCCAAGTAAAATTCCATAAAATTTTGTATATTTTCCAAGTGACTTGATGTGACACAGGAATGTCATCTTTGTTTAACCTTGGCAAACAACAAGAATGTAATGACCTATTGTGTCGTACCGTGTCACTTGTGTCGCTTGTTGGAAGACATTCTTTATGTATCATTCATAAAAAATTTGATATCAACAACTGATGCCAAGTTAAATCTCATATTAAATGAAATACAATCCATAATTATCCATAGTTATCTTGTCAAGTGTTATCACAAAAAGTTGAAGAAGTAAACACTTGACGCTGTTAGATCGAACAATAAAAACTATAAAACAATTAAAAAATTATAATAATAGTTAAAAAATAAATAATAAAAAAGATAATTACAATTTTAATGTAATAATGAATTTAATCTGAATGTTTTTTTATATTAAATAAAAATAAAATTTATTTCTTTTTTCTTTTTTGTAGCACAAATCTTATAAATCCAAGATTTATAAGATTATTTTAGACTTAGGGCCATGGCACACAAAAAAAAACTTAAGCAGTAAAACATAAGCAGTATGTGAATTGACTAATCACAGAATTCGTAAGGCCATAATATAAGCAGTAGCCAATCCATGTTGATTTCCTTACTTCTTAAGTTTTTTATGTGCCGTGGCTCTTAGGGCTGCCGCACACAAAATTCCATAACGGTATGCGTAAGGTGTAAACTTAAGTCGATGAATCAATCAGAATACTGCTTTAGATTACGTAATCTAACGAAAATGGAAATAACAGTAAATTTATCCATACTTCGCAATAAGGTGAATTTCAACCGGTTGAAACTCGTCTTATTTTCTCGTAAAAAGGGATCCGGATGTATAAGAAAAATGAACTATAATATTATTCTGTAATTATAAATTATATATAGTTATTAATTTATATTTTATTATTTTCAATCAATTGTAGTGCAAATTTTTTGCTTTGTTACTTTTATTCTCAGAGATAACTTTTCTAGTGAATTGATTCCGTTAATTCATGTAAGTACTATTTCAGTTATTACTGAAATTATGCGAACTTTCGGACTATATGTCAATATCGAAATATTCTTTATTATTTTGCAGCGTCATGACGCGATATCTCTAGTTGAATTTCGCGAAAAAAAATTTATAAAGAATGAGTAAATTATGAGTAAATACTAATTATAGAAATAAATAATAAAACGTTCGTGATGTTGTCTTTTGCTGAAATATTGATTTGGCGAATTATTGATCAAACGTTTGGTTCAAACGTTGTATTATATTTTTCTTCTTATCTTACGAATAATTACAATTAAGAACTACTTACCCAGCAAACACCAAATTACTTTTAACGTATATGTTCTGTAATTTTTCATTCAACAACATAATTGTAACATAATACACGTGTTACATTGCACGCTAATATATGTTTTATTGTACGTGTTATATTGCTCATCAATGATATATTAACATCTAATAAATGTAGGCGTTGATTTCATCATGTCTCAAAATGTCAGCTCTAGAGAATTTAATTTAAATTTAGAGAATTTTAGTCGCTACAAAAATCTGTGGTCGATATATTAATTTAAAAATTATTATAGCCTCGATATTTTCATGTTAGAATTTTTGACTCAAAATTATCTCAGAAACAAGCTCTTAAAAGATGATTCGGTAGTTGTAAAACATTATGAATAAGATTGTATTAAAAATAAAAATAAAATTAATCATCATGTTTTATGTTTATATCAACATATCAACATATTGTACTTTTATTACAAAAATAATTTTACGTATTTTTACTTTATGAAAAGCATTATATTCTACGTATAATACATGAAATATTTTTTTCGAAATTGTCAGCTTCAATTTAAGTTGACACGTGTCGTCAAAAGCTATGTAAGCAGAAAGCACCCATTAAACATCTGTACTTAGTATAAAGACACAATATTTCAAGGACAATTATATGTTTATAATCGTATATAATCTTATAATAATATGTACATATAAAATAAAAATTCCGCAAAATAGAAAGCAATCTAATCTAGATTATATTTTATTCTGTCGTTCGATATTTGCTAGTTAAATGAAATGCACATACCTTATCCTTTCTCAATCAGTAGACAATTTTTTAAAAATACTTTTTAAACATTTATTTCTCATTAATTTTACATTTTTCACGATTCGTTTTCAAAATTCATTAATTTAATGTTTATTTAATGTTTATTTAATATTTATTTTTAAAAATGTTCATTTAATATTAAATATTCATTTGAAATAATAGTTTGAAAAAATATTTTTTAAACGTTTATTTAATGTTAATTAAATGTTTATTTTACATTAATTATTCATTTAAAATAAAGTGTGGGGAAAAAGTTGAGTAAAAAAGGCAACACGAAGTACATCTTGAACGTGAATCATTTTATTGTCAAGTACAAAAAAGCACGGGAGAGATACACGAAGTGTGTGAAAAAATTAGATGGGGTGCACAAAGCGCAACAGCGCCGTTGTGATGTCGACGTCGCCGCGTAAGCTCATGGCGCGCGATTTGATGTCACGAACCCTTTCAGTTTCCCGCGTTCGTGATGTTCAATCCGAGTCTCTGGGTATCTCCGTGATAGGCAATATGTCTCAACGATTTCATCAATATGTCGGCCAGGTTCTTGTTCGATGGAACTTAAGATATCGCAATCATCCTCTCGTCCAGTTTTTCTCGTACGATGTGATATGTTTATGCGATGTCAATATATTTAGTGCGTTTTTTCTCGATGTGGTTTTTCGAGAATCGATCGCTACTCGGTTATCGCATTGTAGTTCGCATCCTTGAGATGGTATGTGTAGATCAAGTTCGGTGATGAACATCTGTATCCACATGGCTTCCTTAACTCCTGTCAGGGCGTATTCTGCTCATATGTATTCTGCTTCCATGCTCGAGGAGGAATTATGCACTTCTGCTTTGCTGACTTCCATTGTATCAAATTTTTCTCTAGAATGGTCATACCAGTGTATGAGTGTCGATCGTTGATGTCGCCTGTCCAATCTGTTATGGATTCGAATTGTAGGCGTTTGTACTCGGCTTGGTACAGGAGCGCGTAGGTTTTGGTTTTCTGCTCAGATAGCGTAGTACGTGCTTTGCCTGTGTCCAATGTGCTCGGCCGGGATTCGCGTTGAATTGAAATAATTTGGTTACTGCATTCATTATGTCAGGCCTTGTGTAGAAAGTCAGATGCATTAATGATCCTATAAGTTGGTATGGTACTCTAGTCATCTCTTCTATCTCCTCCGACGATTTAGCACCGTCCGTTTTCGACATCTTTTGTTCATGTTTGAGGAGTGTCGCAGCTGAATGACATTCATTAGTCCATACTTTATGAATATTGATTCTATGTATGCCTTTTGACTCAGTCATATGTCGCCGTCTTTATTTCGTTGGAGCTTCACTCCTAAAGCATAGTGATGTCGCGATCTCTAGCTTTGTAGCGATTTATGAGTTGTGTGGCCTTCCTTAGAGCACTCTTGTGAAATATCTACACTCTCCTTGGAGAATATGAAAATGTCATCGATGTACATTACTATGACGTGTATTACTGTTCAATTGTATTTACGGTACACGCAAACTCGATGATTGTAGTCTTTGAAATCCGTTTTTGATTAAGTATTTGTTGATTTCCATATTCATGATATTCCATCTTCTTCCGAATTGTTTTAGTCCATAGATGGGACATTCAAGCTTAAGTTACTTTTCCCTTTTCGATTTTGAGCAGGGATGGGGCTCTTATTTACAGTTCCTTTTCGAGCTTTCCGTTTAGGTACGCGTTTTTTATGTCTATGTGTCGCGTATGCCACTCCAGCGCCGTTGTGGCAGCTGACATGAAGTGTAAGACTGAGAAGTTAGGGACGAGTTAGAGACGAATGAGTCTATTTCACTGTAGTCTATTCCTTTCTCCTTAGAGAATCCCTGCGCCACCAGTCTTGCCTTGAATTTTGAAATTTTACCTTCTTGAGTTTGACGTCTATCTGCATCTTACGCAGCGTTTGCCTGACGGTAAGTTGACTTTTCACGTCCTTCGATTTTTCAAGCTCTCAATTTCTTCTTGGCTCGTGTTTCCATTCCTTCACTTATGGCGAGGCTAGAGCCTCCTCTATATCGCGGGGCTCAGTCACTTCGACGAAGTTTATCTCCAAGTTTTCGCTTTCCAAATATCTTTGTTCTTCGATTTTCGGTTTTCCTTTTCGGCCATAGATTTTTCACTACTTTCTTAGGCCTGCCTGCTTTTCTTTTCTCTTGGCATTCGTTCTCCGCCCCCGCTGTCTGTTTTGCTTTAGCAGCGTTCTCTGTTTCGTCCGATAAGTCTCCTGACGAGTTTTCTAACGTTGTGATTCGTCTTGCTTCGTCCTATTCTCATAGTTGCGCTGGGTAGTCGTGGCGTAGTCTGACTCCGGTTTGCTGTCGTTCTCTGATATGCGGTTATCTCCCATATGCGGTTATATTTGTATCTGTATATTGCGCTATCTTTATATATCCATTCGTAACTGGTTTTATCTTCGGCGAACTGTACGTATTTCGTTATAAGTACATCCGCTTTTTCTGGATTCCAAAGGCGATATCCTTTAGTCTATGATATGTATCCGACGAGGAAACATTCTACTGCCCTGTCATCGAGCTTCCTTTTTTCTTATCTGAATAGGCGTAAACACTAAGCATATGTACGCTTTCAAGTATTGAACACTAGATATATTACCGGTCCATATTGTGAGTGGTACTTCTCCTTTAATCGACGAGTGTTCAACTCTGTCGTAGATATATAGTATATGGCCATACTACGACTTCGGCCCAGAATTTTTGTGGAAGTTTCGCGTCCTTGAGCATTGATTTTACTAAATGATCTATGAGCGTCCTATTTGTTCTTTCGGCTATTTCATTCATCTGGGGTTGGATCTTTCGTATTTGATGCCTGTGTTTTCGAAGAATTCTGAGATCCTTGTTGCAGTACTTGAGTCCCTCTATACAGAATTTTTTTATCTTCTTTCCTTTTTCTCGCTCCACTCTGGCTATATATTTCTTGATGTAATCAGTGACTTTTCTTTTAATTTGATACACATCACGGTTGTCTTTCTCGAGAAATCATCGATGAATGTGATGAAGTATCTAACGACGATTGCCGCCTAACGATAGACCGGACATCGGTCAGAGATCTGAGTGTATAAGGTCGCAGATGCTGTGGCTCTGTCTTTGATTCTTCTGCATGTTGTTTTCGTCGATTTATCGATTCGGCACGCATCGAATTCGTATCTGTTCATCCGAATGCCGTCCAGTCCTCGTATCCTGTTGTGTGTGGAGAACTTCTCTATGATGCGGTTGCTCATATGACAGAATATACGGTATCATAAGTTGTTGTCTTTCATTGAGGTGAGGTTAGCTTCGACTTTCGTCGTCAGATCGGCTTCTGCTCTAACGGTAGATCATTTCTTCGAAAGGCTTCGCACATTATTTATTTCCTGTTGATGTATTCCGTATTTCATCTTACCTTCTGATGATAAATTCTTTACTCTTCTTTTCAATTTGAGAAAAGAACATTAGGTTCTTTCTGTGTGGGACATAAAAAATGTTGCGCAGTATTACTGTCTTCTTTGTTTCCGACGAAGGTTCTCAATACGATATCACCAATGCTTTTTGTCTGAAGTTGAGCGGATTTTTGTTTCTCGAGGTTCGATGTTGACTGTTTCGCCCTCTATTTTTCGAAAGTTTTGAAACCAGTCCTTTCGTTTGCATACGCGGGGCATGTATTCGTTATCTAACAGCTAGCTTTCCTCAATATCGAGGTTGTTGAGGGATACTAAAAATATGTCGAAATCTCTTTTACTTTTATTGGCGTTTTGTGATTGTTTGTTATTTGTGATTATTTGTTTGGTTTGGAGCGGCAGTTTCTCGCATAGTGGCCAAGTTTTCTTATAGTTAAAAGCATGTCATTTTAAGCATGTAGCCTGCATTGCGATGCTTTATTGTTTCGGATGTCTTTGGATTTCTTGTCGATCTGCAATGCCTCCGTTGTTCCGCTTGCGCTGTCTTTATTGTTTATGCGTGAACGCATATGTCTGTCGTATTCGGCTAGAAAAACGCGAATAATCTCAACGGATGTGAATTTATCATCCGATAAGCTTGCTAATGCCATGTTGAGATTTTCGTATATATCCAGTTCGGAGTATCGCGTACGCGAGGTCTTTCGTTTTTGTGCCTGCTTATTCAGCTTGTTTAAGGTTAGTGGCCGCGACTTTGGCCCTCGCCACATACGATGACATCGTTTTGCCATCTTTCATCTTAATGTGATAAAATTCTTTCTTTAGTTGCATTATATGGATTTTATTAATGGATTGATGTACCTGCTCTAAGGACCACGCATTGGTCGTTACATTCCTCGACATGAATCTGTTGACTCGGTTTTATGTGCAAACCGATGGCGGTCATTGCTTTATCGTCGTTGATGTGAAAAACTTTCCTTTCTGCCGCGGTTGCATTTTCATTTACTGTAATCGTGCCGAGGGCATATTCTAAAAATTCCTTTCATTCGAAGTACCATTTCATCTCTGTTTTCCACATTCTGTAATTGCAGTCTGACAGCTTTGTTATGTAAGTTTCGACTCTCGCTTCGTGCTTGCCATGTTGAGAAGTACCTTACTTTTCCTCGGCGAATAGATCACTTGTACTTCTATATCTTTTTACTCTTTGTTCACTACATATCTAGGCCTATAACCATGTGACAAAAAGGGCAGTATATCTTGAATGTGGATCGTTTTATTGTGTCAAGTGAAAAAGCACGAGAGAGTTACATAGTGTACACGAAGTATGTGGTGTAGAAAAACTAGATGTGCACAAGACGCAACAGCGCCGCTGTGATATCAACGTTGCGCTCATGGCGCGCGATTTCATGTCACAAACTTCTTCATAAAGGTTTAAAAAAGTATGTTTGTTTAACATTTATAAAATATTTATTTTATTTATTCATTTAAAATGTGATAATAAGAAATATTTATTTCATGTTTATTTAACGTTTAGTGGATGTTTTATTTCACATTAATTAGTTTGAAATAATGGAAACATTTATCTAATGTCTATTAAATCTTTTTTTAAAGTTTATAAATGACGTTTAATAAACGTTTAATATAATATTTGTTTTTTATTATTTATTTATTTAAAATATGATTAAAAAAACATTTATTTAATATTTATTTGACGTTTATTATAAATATGAAAAAAATGTTATTTTATAAAGCTTAAATTAATAAAAAACGGGTCGGGATAATAAAATAATCACGGAAGAAAAGTTAATACAATATAATTATGTTAAGTGTATCATATATAGATAATAAGAATGGTGTGCATCGATAGTTATAAGTGACGTAATGGATAAGATACAAGGCTCATAATCCTGAGATCCCAGGTTCAAAGCCCGACAAAGATTAAAATATAATTAAAATTAGAATTAATTAATAAAATTAGTTGTCTAATGTTTAGGCACTATCGATAAAAAAAAATTAATTAAAAAAAATTCTACATTGATATCTTTTCTAATTTTGTTCAAATAATTTTGATATTGAAAAACGTTTTTTTTAATATTAAAAGAAATATTTCTTCAAACGTTAAATAAATATTATTTTTTGAACATTCAAAAAATATTTCTTCAAATATTAAAATAAATGTTTTTTTAATCATAGAAATATTATTTAATCCATTTAACTTTTTTTAACGTTTTTAAAAATTAGTTTTTAAAAATTGTTTTTTTAAATATTTTTAAAAACATTTTTAAAAACATTGTCTGCTGATTGGAGGTTATCATCTAGTCAGACGGTGCAACTATACATTTTGAGAGTTGGTTAACGATAATAATAATGGTGACAATAATAACGATGTATCTGAATATGAAAGTTACAGATCCGGATTTTGTATCGCAAATATCTTCGCTTGTAGGATACGTAAAGAAAAAAATAAAAGCACTTATAATACAATTGAAGTCGAATCGATTAAGTGTACTTAAAATTCAATTAAGATAGCTGTTATTGAGATCCGGTCTGGCATAACTCGCTGGCTCGCGTAAAGGAGTCGTGGCAGTGTCTTGCATCATGTCTTAGCGCCGAGACATTACTGTATATTATAAATATCTCCAGATATTAGGTGTACAACTTTGCTCCTACCATTTTTTTTCCGAAATTCGAGGCTTTATTGTAAAAAACTGGTTATACATTTATGATTCAAAGTATTGTCCATCGCTGGCCACTACTTTCTCCCATCTTTCGGGTAGCGTACGAATCCCGCGTCGAAAAAACTGGTCATCTTTTGAGGCTATCCACGAATCGATCCAATTTTTTACTTCTTCATAAGACCGGAAGTGCTGGTCAGCCAGACCGTGCCATTGATCAAAACAAGTGATAGTCAGAGGGAGCAACGTCTGGAGAATACGGCGGGTGGGGTAGGACTTCCCATTTCAACGTTATGTCTTGATCACTTTCGCAACATGAGGTCGAGCATTGTCATGCTGCAAAATCACTTTATCGTGTCTCTCGTTGTATTGCGGCCGTTTGTCTTTCAATGCTCGGCTCAAACGCATTTCAATTGCGTTCGATACCGATCGCCTGTGATTGTTTCAGTCGGTTTTAACAGTTCATAATACACTACGCCGAGTTGGTCCCACCAAATACAGAGCATGACCTTGGACGTCAAAATCACCGTTCTTGAAGCGTTGAAACCACTCACCACACGTTCTTTCACTAATAGCGGCCTCACCATAAGTATTTGAGAGCATTCGATGAGAATCAGCCGCAGATTTCTTCATATTGAAGCAAAAAATTAAAACCTCCCGCAAATGACGAGAATTTGGCTCGTAAACTGACATTTTCAATCGAGAATAACTTTATGATGCAGACACAAATCGATTAATGTTTCTATGGAGTTATGTTGACAGATGCCCAAGTTTATTGTATGATGTCTATGATCTATTTATTTCCACTTACCGCTAAAGCCATCTATAGGAAAACGGCGGAAGCAAAGTTGTACACCTAATACTATGTGTTGGTAACACGTACTTGTAAAACCGTTATTTTGTTGATTATTATCTTGTTATAATAACGATTTGATAATGGCATTGTTTTTGGCAAGACGATAATAATAATATCAAAATTAGAAAAGTCAATCGTTATTTGTAATAGATTGAAAAAGTCATTCGTTATTGAAAAAAATAACTCCTAATTTGTAACGCTTTTTACTCGTTTCTTGTTAACGCAAATAAAAAAATTGTGCTCCTAATATAAGATGCCCTGAGAAATCGATAACAAAACGCAAAGTATTATAATTAAAAAACTTCATTTAATGTTTCTAAAATACAAATAAACACAGCCAGCGTGTGCAAAAAATGAGCATGCGATAGATTATACCTAAAACTCGTCTTCAGATAATTTGAATCAAGCATCGCAGAAATAGGCACTCGACTCATTCCGGTTATCCTTTTTATTATTGTACAATACTTACAATACTTACAATAAAATAAGATTCCTTATATTAAAATAATTAACAAATTACAAATGAGCCTTTGGGAATCGGCGCTGTAATAATTGCGCGTTTATTTCAATTAATCTAAAACAATTCTCTATAAATAATATATTTGTCGAACGTTTCAGCTAACTTCTAACCTTCAGCAAAGGTATTACATATCCATAAAAATCTTCATCCTATGGTTACATTCCAACATCAAATTTCCCATAATCAGTTAATAAACTGGATGATCAACGATATTTGTACAATAACATACTTTTATACTTTAGCGATTTTCACTATGACCTAGCATGAATTATTTCATATAGTATTAGAAATATCCTGGATATCTCATATTATGATTTCCACGCCTTACGGTTTTACGATCATCAAATCTAACTTGAAGACATCCAAATTTTAAAATCTTTTTTTACAATGATTACAGGCATAATCTAATAATGAACTTTCTACTAAATAGTTTTCAATTCAAGAGCAATAAATTTATAATGAAATCATAATCATCATAGATAATGTTTATTAGTTTAGCAAAAACGTCGCTATCTCATATTAGGGAGCTTTCCTCTAAATGTAATTATTACAGAAAATGAGACTGAAAATCTTTAGTTGTTATATATTAATAAAGAACAATTGTTATTCAGAATATATGATCTTCTAAAGATTCACAAATTGGATTGCCCTCTCAGAGTTATTGTGTCGTCTATAGAAATAGATAATAGAGTTATTGTCCGCTATACAAAATTACTACTTTTTTACACAACATTATAATTAAAAATATTCCAGTATCTGCTAGCATTTAGATAACAATTTTGATTTGGTTAGAAAACTTAATAATAAATTTGTTGAAGATGAATTTATGTTGATCTCTCTTGACGTTGTGTCACTGTATTCACAAACATTCCTATAGAATTTGCAATTAAGAGTTTAGAAAACAGATGGAATTTTATTTCAAAGCAATGTAACATATCTAAAGGAATTTATGAGGGCTGTCCAATTTGTACTTGATTCTACTTATTTTACTTTTGATAACATCATATACAAACAGAATTTTGGAGCACCAATGGGATCACCTCTCTCTCCAATAATAGCGGACGTTGTTATGCAAGATCTCGAGAATGAGGTGCTGAGTTTGATTTCGATGTACTCTTTTTTTATAGATACGTTGATGACATTATTATGGCGATTCCTGTATCTAAAATAGATATATTGTTCTCAATAAATTTAATTTAATATACTCCAGATTCCAATTTTATTTTGAAAAATGATCATCGAAAAATTAACTTTTTGGATACTACATTATAATTGAAAACAATAGAATTAAATTTTATATTATAAGCCGACCTTTTCGGATATTTCAATTATTGATCTCAGCATTCTCTTACACATAAAAAAGGCGTCATTATCTGGCAGATCCTGTTTGCTAATTTCTTACTCTGATCATCTTATCAGGCTAAGAATTTGAAATCTATCGTTAGAATTTTATTGGATAATGATTATTCTTTTACAATTTTTTCAACAATGACTGAAAGATTAAAACTTTGGTTAACAAAAAAATATCTTTACATTAAGACTTTAATCTTAACAACAATGACAATAGCAGTAATAATGATCAATTAAAAACATGATTACATTCCATATATAAATCTATTATTCAAAAAAATTAGAAACGTCATCAAAGACACTCCTAATAGTACAGAAGGATTTCTGGTGCTATTAGGAGTCTTTGATGATGTTTCTAATTTTTTCTGTAATGTTGCACGAACATAACATTGAAACATTGAAACTATCACGTTGCGTAATGTTTCTGAGAAGTTTCTGCAAGATTGTAGCAACGTCAAAATGTCCGCTTCTGTTTGCAAGAAACGTTTCTAAAATATTATGGAAACGTTTGTAAAATTTTTTTCGGTGATGTTGGTGCAATGTCCTCTTTAGTTTCATTTGCAACATTGCAGAAATGTAAAAAAAAATGTAAATATACGAGTAGAGCTAGGCAAAATATCATTTAAGTATTTAAAATACAAATATTGTCAATCTTAATCAATATTTGAATTACAAAGCACAAAATATTTTTAACCTTTTGATTTGAAATACAAATTATTTTGAATCAAAAGATTGAGAGTAATTTGTACTTTATAATTCAAATACTAATAATATAATTGACTATATTTAGCATTTTGTACTTTAAATATTTTAATGATGTATTTTTTCCAGCCCTGTCGATAGTTATGCACGCGAAAATAAATATTGTTGATAAAAAAGCAAATGCTTTATTAAATCGCAATACTCTTATTTTTATGTTATTAAGTCATAATAGATTTATTTAAATATATTAAATTACGTTCCCCACGCACAACTATCTTTGAACAAGACCTTTAAAACGAAAAAATAAAAATGAAAAGAGATTTTTAAAGCTTATTATATTCGCTTTACCTGGCTGTATATATATTATATTAAAGCTCTACATAATATATTAAATTAATAAAATTAAAAAATGCAACCATAAAAATAAAATTTTTTTGGGATGTTCTTTTTCTCTCTCTTCTTTCTTTCTTATTAATATTCTTTTTATTTATTCTTCTTTTCTTATTAATATTCTTATTTATCACTTATGATGTATCATTTCCTTCGATGAATAACGAGTACAAAATCATCATGCGAATAACGTAAAATTCACTCTACGTATAACTAAGAAAGTACTTACATTGAATAAATGAATCAATTAATTATAGTTGAGAACTGATGGAAATGTCATTTCAATCAGATGCTAATTAGATAATAGCTAGATAGTACTTAGGAAACGAATAACTTACTTTTTTACTTATTACTATTAAACACGTAAATTAGAATTATAACTAGACAACTTGTATATATGTAATATTAACTTTTTAATGTCAAAATTATAACATGGAAAAATAATATAATCACTTATCCCATATGTAGACAATGAAAATATATATTAGGTGTACAACTTTGCTTCCGCCATTTTCCTATAGATGGCTTTAGCGATAAGTGATGGTCGAAATAAATAGATCATAGACGTCATACAATAAACTTTGGCATCTGTCAACATAACCCCATAGAAACATTAGTCGATTTGTGTCTGCATCATAAAGTTATTCTCGATTGAAAATGTCAATTTACAAGCCAAATTCTCGTCATTTGTGGGAAGTTTTAATTTTTTGCTTCAATATGAAGAAATCTGCGGCTCATCGAATGCTCTCAAATACTTATGGTGAGGCCGCTATTAGTGAAAGAACGTGTCGTGAGTGGTTTCAACGCAAGAACGGTGATTTTGACGTCGAAGACCGGCATAGCGGTGGAAGAGAGAAGGTTTTCGAAGATGCAGAATTGAAGGCATTACTTGAGCAAGACTCGTGTCAAAATTAAGAAGAATTGGCATGATCATTGGGAGTGATTCAACAAGCCATTTCAAAACGCCTCAAAGCCATGGGAATGATTCAGAAGCAAGGAAATTGGGTGCCGTACGAATTGAAGCCAAGAGATGTTGAACGGCATTTGTTTGCTTGTGAACAGCTGCTTGAAAGGCAAAGGCGGAAAGGATTTCTGCATCGCATTGATGACTGGGGACGAAAAATGGGTTTATTATGATAATCCCAAGCGCAGAAAATCATGGGGAGTTCCCGGCCATGCTTCCACATCGACGGTGCCAAACCGAATATTCACGGCTCAAAGATCATGCTCTGTATTTGGTGGAACTAGCTCGGCGTAGTGTACTATGAACTGTTAAAACCGACTGAAACAATCACAGGCGATCGGTATCGAACGCAATTGATGCGTTTGAGCCGAGCATTGAAAGACAAACGGCCGCAATACAACGAGAGACGCGAAAAAAAAGTGATTTTGCAGCATGACAATGCTCGACCCCATGTTGCGAAAATGGTCAAGACATACTTGGAAACGTTGAAATAGGAAGTCCTATCCCACCCGCCGTATTCTCCAGACATTGCTCCCTCTGACTATCACTTGTTTCGATCAATGGCACACGGCCTGGCTGTCCAGCACTTCCGGTCTTATGAAGAAGTAAAAAATTGGATCGATTCGTGGATAGCCTCAAAAGATGATCAGTTTTTTCGACGCAGGATTCGTACGCTACCCCAAAGATGGGAGAAAGTAGTGGCCAGCGATGGACAATATTTTGAATCATAAATGTATAACCAGTTTTTTACAATAAAGCCTGGAATTTCGGAAAAAAAACGGCGGAAGCAAAGTTATACACCTAATATGATGAATTAAAATGATAAGAAGAAACGGTAATATTCACAATTTAATCATTATTGTACCAATATTGTTTAAGTATTATTTATTAAACTCTTTAAGAATTACAGGATTAAACTTCTCACGAATTTTATATATATATATTATATATATATATATATATATATATATATACTACGCAACTTTTTATAATCATCTACGTCAATAATACAATGACTTATTCATTTGTGCGAATTTGATTATGTACAATATTCGAAAAAGAGTGTATCTTTTTCTTACAGATATAAATTTTATAACAATAAATTTTTGAAATTTTAATTTAGCGATTTTAATTTAATCTGAAACAAGAAAGAAATGGAAAGCAAAATGTCATAAATACAAAAAGGAATATGTAAACATTGATAAAGTTCGATCAGAAAAGTTATCTGCTTACTGCTTGCAATTTCTTTCGGAGTTCCTATCACGCTTAATTTTTTGAAAATATTACTTTTTCGTGTAAACGAAAACATGCTATCAACTTATCGATATTTATGTTCTCTATTGCAAGCGCTTTATTTTCATATCTGTTTCAAACATGTTTTGCTGCTTCGTAATCTCACTCTAGTTTCTGTTAACTTCGTTTTTGAAAATCTCGGCATCGTCACATTGCTTTAAAATTCTCAGCCCTTCTTTGACATCATCTAATTCCTTTTCTGAGAATTATTTCAACATGAAGCTAAACGAATCCAGAAATTTTTCGATCCTTTGATCAATGTATTCGATTGTGTATTTATTTGCCTGAGTATAATAAAATATCCTAATATTGATTTCTAAGATTCACACGAAGCATAAGCCCTTTAGTTCGTAACTGACATTAAGAGTTCTTTGATTATCATCTAAAAGTTTACTATTTAACAGATAAATATGATATGCAAATAAAATCAATCATAGTAATCAAAAATGTTATTTACATTTTATTTACTTTTAAAAATAAATATGTATTACTTTTTGCGGAAGAATTACTTTTTGCATTACATAAGAAGGTATTAATGCGACTAATTCTAATATTTCATTATCACTTTATTACACTGACAATTGACAATTAATAATATTTATTAATAATATTTATTATCCAAAATAATAATTGCCTATTTGATATTAATTTATTTGAAATGTATTATATATAAATTACGAATTATTTCTGTCACAAATTTCGTAATTTTCTTTC
This sequence comes from Atta cephalotes, assembly GCF_000143395.1. NCBI lineage: Eukaryota > Metazoa > Arthropoda > Insecta > Hymenoptera > Formicidae > Atta > Atta cephalotes. The sequence goes on from NW_012130084.1 coordinate 2,725,844, forward strand.
CAATAATCTTTGCTCTTAGAGAAAATTTGGAAATTCTCTTTTTCAGCTAGTTGTAATTTGTATAAAATTTGGCAACAAATTTTCAATCAGTTATATTTTTTTTTGAGAGCGACAAAGTTGTTTTGTCTTGCCAGTAATAATAATCGCATTTTTCACTCTATTAGCATATGCGATTCATTATGAACATTTCTATCGTTTTTCCATGCCGGTAAATTTTATTGAAATATTAGGTGTGGGAAAAAGTTCATGGCGTTTTTCCCGTTAGATGTAACGGGAAAAACGCCACGAACTTTTTCCCACACCTAATATTTTTTCAATTTGGAGAATTGCTGCGCGCGCGAGTGAGTCGAATGCTATTTCAACTGGCGCGCGGTCCGTTACTTGCTACTTGCTCCGTTCAAATCATCACCCAAGATTCAGGTGTAATTTTATCTTTAACATTTGATGAAATAAAATTTATAAAGGTATTAATATTTTCCTATACAGTACACGTTTTACAAATTATTATAATAATTATTTAAGAAATCGATTTCTTATATAGACCATTGGCTAAAATAGCCGGATACTTTTTTTTTTCGCTTAAGAACAGCCTGTAAAAATCCCTGGCATCATCACCTGGTGTTCTTCTTGTTAGTTATTAAAAGTCGTAAAAAACTAACGTAAAAAATAGAACTTATCAAACTAAAACTTACAAAATTTCCTATAAAATGCTTTTTTTCTTCTCTGTCCGTCAATTTTTATACAAAATACAATTATTTGAAGGAAGAGTTTTCTGTGACAATTTTTTGACTAAAAAATTAATTATGGTCCACAATTTGTGTAAAAACGGTGAATTTGAAAAAAATAGTTAGAGTAACGACACTTTCTGTCCTCTTAATATTCTTTTGAATTTGGCATTTGATTTATTTTAAAGATCAACAATTTCGAAGATAAAAGCATAGGATAAAAGCATTATATATGACTCAAACACTAATTTCGGATCCCCCTTTAATTTAAATAATTATGTGTAATATTTTTCATTAAATGGTACATATTACGAGATTCTTTAGTATTTGTTTTACCTCTTTCAAGTGTCAATTGATTTTATTAGGAATAACACATTTTATTGATGTCGTAAACTATTTAAATATATGAGGTTAACAAATGTATGTATCTTTCATTCAAAGTGTAATATCATAAAAATTGCTTTGTGACTTTTATAGTAGGTATATAGTAAGTATAAATGATGCATACGCATTATGCGTGAAAGAGACGCATAATGCGTATGCATCATTTATTCTTGTTATTCATCGAATGTTAAACATAGTATCGCGCGCTCTGCATATCCTTGCTCGCGAAATATAACTTCTAGTTGACATTCTCTTCGGCTATTCGTAAGACTTCTCTGTGAATTATCTTAGCGGAATGTCTCTATGATTCGATGAGCTTCTTGTTCGGACGATCTCTGCTTTCGGGTTTGACGTTTTCTCCCGGCAGAGATTCCCCTACGGCACCGAGAGAAGGGTTTCTCGCTCGTTCTACAATATGATAGAGAATGGTCATCCTATCATGCCGCTTTAGTCGCTTCCTTTTTGTAATTGCATGTAAAGAATTTGATGACAGGATAACAAATTATAAATAGGGCATTAATTCGAAAATTTAGAACGGTATCACCTGCGCGCTACCCCTCCTTTGAGTGATCTCGATGTGGATCTTCTATTTTCTTTCCTGCCGCCAGTTGAGATGATAAGATACCTCGTACAACAAATTATATACCGGAATTACCGATTATCTTAAATAAACTCGCAAATAATAATAATATTTCGCGAAATGTAACAGTAAAAGCTGCTCGAAAATTGCGATAAGCTTTGACACGCCTGCCCTCCATGTCGCACGTCGGGAGGACACTCGATGATAATGCCGCGCTATTTCGGTCAGGTCGAATGATCCTTGTGACAGACGGTGAAAAACGTTACAATGTATATGTATATAAAACTAAAATTTTTATTTCAAAAAATAATGCTATATAGAAGAAGGATTAAAAATTAAATAATGCAATATTCATGATTTAATACAATGCTTACGAATAACCGGCAGAACTAATTAATGAAATTCCTCTACCGTATTTTTGACTGTTAAATCAATGTGACGAACGGTATAGACACTAGCCGAGTAAGTGCGAATAGGCGTATCTTGTCATGTGCAATACGAACATTCTAATCCATACTCTAGCGGTATAAAGCGCACGTTAATTATGGTGATTGATTTAAGCCTCGTCGTTAAGGATTTAAGAGCCTCGCCTCGAGTATGGCACCACAGACTATAATATGCGCTGTCTCTCTCGTGTCTCTCGTTCGACCGAAGTGCATATCTAACGTGCGCCGACACGTGTGTGCACGCGCGCGGGTTGAGAAAGAAAGACAGATCGAGTACAATCAGATATTAGACGGACAAACCCACGATCCATCCATCAATGAATCAAGAAAGGATCGCAAACATCGACCACATGAATACAGCCAATCACGATGCGATTAGTTTACATTCTCTTCATCTCGTTCTTTTTCCTTTTTTCTTCTCTTTCTCTCTCTCTCTCTCTCTCTCTCTCTCTCTCTCTCTCTCTCTCTTCTTC
>NW_012130084.1:2728480-2748889 GCF_000143395.1 Atta cephalotes
CTTTCTTCTTCTCTCTCTCTCTCTCTCTCTCTCTCTCTCTCTCTCTCTCTCTTCTTCTTTTGTCAAAATTTTTCTTTTAGTTTTTTAAAAGTTAAATTTTTATTTATCTTTTATATTACCTACATTTTATATTACCTATATTTTATATTACCTATATTTTTTTCTATCATTAGTATTGCTATCGTATCTTATAATTTCTTTATTTGATATTATTTTGTAAATATTTTTATTTCTTGTTATCTTTTCATTTCTTTTTCTCTTATTACTTTTATATTCTTAGAGGGCTATGTCCTCTAGATTCTATTTATTAATATTCTAGGGCCTAGAATATTAATAAATGCTTTTGAGAGAGAGAGAGAGAGAGAGAGAGAGAGAGAGACTGTGTTCCAAAATTTACTGTCGGAGAAAAAATTTACACAAAGAAAAATAATATATTAAGAAAAATAATAATATATATATTCTTTTTGCTGTTGTAGTAAATCTGTCATTGCTATATTCGTAATGGCAGCGATAAAATTTAGTTGATACAACCAATTTTAGAAATTATATGTTATTAGAGCAATAGAATTTTTTGTTGCGACGTAAGACGGAAAAAATTTGCTGTATGTACATGTCTTTAGAATCAAAGTCATTTTGCTGTTAAAGCAAAATTTTTTTAGCAAATTTTTTTAATATCGGAGCAAAATTACTACTGCTCATTCAAATCTATTGTGATAGCAAAAGAAATTTATTATTATAATCGATTTGTGTTATTACAGCAAAACTTGATTTATTAGGATTCGTCTTCTATCCTACTTATTCTCAAACGATTATTGTTTTCTATCTGCAGTTTTCTGTTATTATAACGTCGTTGTGTTCATAAACGTGTCGCGAGTGATCTCTCAATATCTTATCGCATTTATTTTTCCTATTATTCACATTACTTTTGTTACTTTATTCAATGTTAACGTATATTCATAATGATATGAAATCTGCTGGAAAGTTGGGAATGCTTGAAGAAATTATTTCAAAATTAACTCTTACCGTATACTCGAAACATGGGTCATTAGTGACCAAGCGATTCCTGTTCGTGCAAGTTTTTTGAGTTTTTCGGTAATTATTAATTAGATACTTTATTATTTCAAAATAAAATTTCAATATTTATTCTAAAAAATTGAAAGTATGTTGGTAAATTTTTAGAAATTTGTTTAATTATTCTGAATAGGTAAAAAAAACGGACGAATTTTAGTGACCCAGTTTGTACGAATATATGTGATATCAAATCATATCTTGTATTGTAAAAGTTTAATACATCTTTTTAATACAGTTCTCGATCATGTTTGTTGCCTAATCGAAAGATATATTAAAAAGATGTATTAATTTTAAATAATAATTTCTTCAGGCATTCTCCAATTGTCCAGCAAATTTCGTATATTCTTTTAACAAAATTATTTCGTTTATGCAATCAAAATATATCATTAATTTAATGAACATATCTTGCTACAATAGCAAATTCAATTTGTTCGTGTAGTTTAAATATATTGTTTGTGGAACAAAATCGTCTTGCTAGTTCTTCAAATGTGTTTCACTTTTGTAGCAAATTATATTGGTAATGAAACAAAAAAGATTAGTTGATTAAACAAAAATTCATTTATTCTTACAGCAAAATAATTTATAGTTTTAGCTAAATTATATCCAGCAATCAGTACTTTTAACAAATTTCTTTGCTGTCCACATAGTAACTGATAAATTTCGCTACAGTAGCATAAAATCTGCTAGCAAATTATTCTCCAAATTTTTCTCCGTGTATAGTTTATGTTACGTGCACTACAGATTTTTAGTACTGACAGTAAATTTTGGAACACAGTCTTTATCTATGTATCTATCTTTCTCTCTTTAATAATATCCGATATAATATTCGTTATGCTCTCTTATTGTTAATCTTATTGCTCATGGTCAAGCATAATAACTTCTCTCATATTATATCTTTGTGTATACTTTGGTGTATCTATAGATATATAAGATAGACCCAACATTAGTATTATATACAATCTTATTTTAAATAACGCATTAAGATTTTTCGAAAATTGTAATAAATAAAAAATGTTTCAAACAAAAGTTGTATAGTTCGGAGGGGAAAATAAGAAGATACCATTGATTTGACCTTGGGCGTTATGAAGGTCAGGTCAAGGTCACATCGATTTTTTTTAAATATAACATCATATTTTTTATTAATCTAATAGTTGATAGTAAGAGCTTTTCAAAACACTATAATGAAGTTATTTTTTAAGTTGAATAGTGACGTATTCACGAGGTTGTTCGAAGAACAAGCGCAACTGATGCGCAGCATTGCGGATGCGAGTGGCGTTAGCAACTCAGAATCTAGAGTCAAATTAGTAAAGCTTCGTGCGTTTTGACGGACGAATGGAGGAATAGAAACGCTTCTCAGAAACATTCCTATCGATGATTCATACCAATGAACGTATTCCAAGCATACAAAAATTTCAATATTTGGTCACTTCGGCAATGCAGTCAAGATCGTCGAGTCCATCGAATTGACCGCCAAGAACTATGAAGTAACAAGTAGGGAATTGTTGAAAAAACGATATGATGATCTCCGAGCTATCAAGAAGAAGCACATGAGTGTTTTTACGATGTCGAAGATAAACAAGGAGGCGGCCAATGCAATTCGAAGCTTGGATTACATGCTGAGGCATTTATGAATTCTAAAATCCATGAACCTGCCGACTGACTCGTGGGAGTTGATTGTACACATGATCAAAGCGAAATTAGATAAGGCAATTCTCCGCGCTTGGGAGCAAAGTAGAAGCGCCGCGAATACAACGTTAACGGCGTTAATTGATTTCCTAGAAAGAGATGTCAAACGCTCGAGAGAAGCAAGAGATAAGGAAGAGAATGTCGCCTTAAAAAACAAGTTTAGCAAACATAAATCAAGAAGAGAAGAAGATTGCTTTGGCCAACGTGACGTCCGCTGGAAAATATTACTTATGCCAAGGCGACCATCTTATATATCATTGCGGAAAGCCTTGCCCTAACAATCGACGAGCGACTCAAGGAGATCCGTTAACTTAAGCTTTGCTTAAATTGTCTTCGCAACGATCATTGAGGACATGCAAGATGGGCTGGAATGTTTCGATAAGTACAACACATTGTGCCATCGCCCGACAAGGAATGAAAGTGCTGAAAGTGTGAAATAACGAGCCATTCACCGAGCAAACAAACTAGAATGAAAATGGCAAGAAGAGTAAGAGCGTCGTCGTACATCCGCTGCCAAGAGGCACGTGTTCATGGCCACTGCCATTGTGATCAACGCATCCAAATTCCATTATTTCGTTATGCATTCTGCTGGACAGCGCTAGCGAGGCACATTTCATCACGCATGCGACGTGTAACCGACTAGGAGTGAAGCGCGATTGAACGTCAGAAATCGTGACAGGATTAAGCAAGACAGAAAGTGTAGTAAAATTTGCGAAATACTCATACAATTCAGATACTCTTTATTGTAATGTTCTCATCGTACTGAAAATCACTAAGTCCGTGTGTCAAAATCGGGACGCGTTGAGGATTCCGCCGTACGTGCAGCTCACGGATCCGGAATTCTACAAACAAGGTTCGTTGATATGCTCATTGGAGCAGAGTTCTTTTTCGAGTGGTTCTTCCCGGTAAAACCGGGAAGAATCGAGCTTGGGATCGTCCGATTACAAAATACTCAACTCGGTTGAGTAATTACTGGATCATTTACAAATAGTTTTGCGTCAACCATCGGTATGATAGCCATGCAGCGACCGCTTTGGTTTGATCGATAGAACATTGCGACACGCTCAACAAGAATTTGCAGCAGTTTTGGGCGCTAGAGGATTATTGATACAACGTAAGGAGGCGCGAGAGCGACGCGTTCTTTGAGGAAACTACCTCGCGCGAAGAAAACGATCGATTTATCGTGCGACTTCCATTCCGCGACGATCCTAAAATGTTAGGTGATTCTCGAGACATCGCGTACAAATGGTTGATGCAACTAGAGCGACGTTTTAAGAGAGACAGACGCTATACGAAAGATACATAGAATTTATGCGCGATTACCTCGATGCGGGGCACATGTCGTTGGTGAATGAATCTGAGCAAGAGTGAACGTCCAGTGATTTATTTGCCATACCATGGTAATTAAGAAGACGAGCTCAACTATTAAGCTCCGCGCAGTATTCGATGCATCAAGCAAGACCTGCTCTGAGAAATCTCTCAACGACATGCTTTGCGTTGGGACTACAAATCAGAGTAGCTTATTTGAGATTGCAATTCGTTTTAGATTTTATAGCGTTGCATTAACGGGAGATCTTAAGCAAATGTATAGATAGGTGCTCGTGCATCCAGCAACAGAGACTATCACCAGATACTCTCGAGATTCTCACTAGACAAGCCAGTTAAGGAATTCCGCCTATAAACACGGTTACATATGGTCAGAAGAGTTCAGCTTATTTGGGGATTAAATGTATAATGAAATTGGCTGAGGAGGTTCATCCGGATTTTCCTATAGCATAGCAAGTATTGCTTGAACATATGTTGACAATATTCTTACAGACGACAACGAGAGCACTATAATATTGAGAGAATAGCTCGAGATGATGTTACAACGCGGAGAGTTTATGGCGCATAAATGGTGCTCTAATTACGAAAACGTAATGGAGAATAAGTGTCAATGCACTGAGAGAAACCACATCTAATCTTCGTTGATATCAAGAGTACCATCAAAACGTTGAGCCTCGAATTGAACTTCAAGGACGATCAATTCCAACTTTCAGTACTACAAGTGGAAAAAGATCCTTTCAGATTTACCTGCAGGAAGCTTAACTCACCCTCCCGAGGGCCTGGGATTGGAATACGTCCAATCAGCGCGTCACGACTATACCGAGACTCCCAATGAGCTTGTGGGATGTAGGTCTCAACAAACAACTCACTGATCGGAGCGAGCGACTATCGACGCTCTAGCTATGCAGGTTCCCAGCTTGTAATGCAACTCACTCGTCGGGACCAAAGCCCTTAGCTAGCATGTAGCTATCAACCACTATCTTCGTGATGGTCTTATTCATGATTGGGCGTGGGTAGCTGCCCAGTCTCCGCGCCGTTTGATTCGACATCGATTTCGTTGTCATTTCTCATTGGATATAACTCATTGGGTATAACGAAGTACTTAATGAAACTTTATTACAATGTTTTGAAAAGCTATTGACACCAGTTATTAGATTAAAAAATAGGATGTTCCATTAAAAAAATTGATGTGATTTTAATCTGATCCTCTTTATGTCATTCTCCGAACAATACAACTTTTATTCGAAACATTTTTCCGTATCTACCATAATTTTCGAGAAATCTTAATACATTACTTAAAATGGGACAGCCAATATATTTGGATTTAATTGTAGAGTATTAGGAAGATAGAATTCTTGAATATTACCCTTAACTTTTATATCTTATTTTATTTTTTTCAGTTATATAAATGTCAAGATGCGCGCACAGAGAAGATTGACCCGATGTTTTGTTTCTCGCACCGTTCTGCCAAACTAGTCTGCATATACTATAAAAAAGTATATGAATGCTGGATCTATCTTATATGTCTATAGACACAGGTATTCATAGTCCGTTCTTATTTTAAGACCGTCTTAAGATACTAATACAGTTCTTTGATTGATTCATGACATTTTAAGACTGTACTTAAGACGGTTTTAAATATAAGATCCGATACTGTGAATATCGGCCACAGTCATATGGGATCTACAGTTTAACGTCGATTCTAAACGATGAAATTTTGTTAGAGAAGTATTCTTGGCAAAGATAAGGCCTCGGCACATATATAAAAAAAACTTAAGACATAAGTAATAAGAAAGGATCTGCACAAGAATTGTCGTAACACTTATTAGGCTTAAGTTGTAGACGTAACCCTATTGTAAATTCCCACAGACATGTGGACAGATGCCCTAGGAGAATCAAAAAGTCTATATAGGATACCAGTTTTATAGTAACATGTAGGCATACGTAAGATAAAGGAGAAATGCTTCATGGGAACTGAAAATGCCTCTAGGCTACCATAAGATGACGTATGCACATTTCCTCTGTCCTATGAGCATCTACATATTCCTATATGTCAAAGTGTAGTATCCTACAGGTCTTCAGTTCTCATGAGGTATCTTTTCCGCATTCCTATGGATATCTATATCAATTTGAGAGAACAATTCGTAACTCCCAAAAATTCACGAAGTTACGATAATAATTAATAAATGAGGTACATTTCATGTCGAGTGAAAAAAAATCCTGATTGCCATAAGGAAAATATACTCATGACTTTTTTGAGTCACAAAATATACCTTGTTTTTCACGTTGCCCAGATTTTGGAGTTATTTTACATTTTCATGTAAAATACATCATGTGAAATTCATGTAAAATATATTATGTGATATTACATCAGTCGGCTGTTATAGTATTTTGTGTATACACTCTAATATATATATATTATAAAGACTATACAGGATGTCTTAGAGTATTTGTGACTATTTTGAGACTTTATAGGATATCTCAAAATATTTGGCATATTGTATGTCATACGCCAAAGCTTGAACGTTACGTCTACAACTTAAATCTCTAAAGCCTGTTTTAGAGTCGATAAGCCATAAGAAATTAGCCAATCAATCATTCTTAGTCAATTATTCTTCTCACATTGAACTAGGATTGGCCAATTTCTTACAGCTTACGACTTGCGAGACTATTGTAGAACAGGCATAAGGCCTGTTTAATGTTTGTCATATTATGTTTAAATCTTTTATTATCATTCTTTTCTTATCTTTAAAGTTTTTATTTTGTTATTTTGTTATTTTGTTATTTTTGCTAATTTTCATTATTTTCATTTTTGTATTTGATTTTTAAATTTGATTTTTAATATTATATATATTTTTGTTAATTATATATTGTTTTTAGCGCTTGAAAAATTCAATTCTACAACACTTAATAAATAACAACATCTATCTACCAAATTTTTTGTTTGATTTTATCGTTTCATGTTTATATCTTTTCAGACGAGCAGAGATGAAATAGTATAATAGGACGTGTCGCGGTTCAGATTTTTGTGCAGACACCGTCGATGTCACTTTTCAGTTGATTCGACAACCGCAGAGTCCAATTTGAATGAATACTAGGATTGTTTTTATTTCTGTACTGTCTGAACTAGTGTACATGGTACGATGCAATGTCTAGGTTGAAGTGAAACAAATATACATTTGTTTCACTTCAACTTATTGCATTGTGTGCATCAGTTCAGAGAGTACAGGAATAAAAAACAGATCTGTAGGGTCTAAAGACAAGTAAAGGATGTAAGGATTTAAAAAAGACGGTTATTTCTTCTCTTTCTCTTTCTTCATTGATTTTTTTTGCCTAGATCGCTCGCAGCTAGAGTTTCATCGCGACTAGGCTATATATCATCTGGCATCGATAGTTGAGAGTGTCGTCAGGTTTAATAATAATATTCAGCTTTAGGAGATATTTCACGGCGTCGAGAGTCGTTGGAGAGTGTAGCTGACAGCGTTATTCTGCTGAACATGGAATGAGAGACGTTCAACGTAATTAAGATTTAACGGAGGCATAATAGGTCTTATCTCGCGAAGCTAATCTGGATAATTGATTTCTCATACAGTTGCTTGCTTTGATAAACTCCCGAGGGAGTCTGGCGTTACTGAATGAAATTACTCGAGGGGACGGATGGAAGATCTCCTTCTTGCCGAGTGAGATAACTGAACAAATTCTCCATGTAATCACTCTGTCGAAATAAAAATGAGAAAGAGAATATAAACACATTGAATCATTTAAAGATGTATTTTGTAACAAAATGACAAAATTATGAAAAAAAAATACAAATTTTTTTTTTATATTGTATGTAAAAGTAATACAAAAAAATTTGGCGATGATTTGGAATAAAAATTTCAATAAAAAGTGACATGTTCTTGAGAAATAATAAAGATAAAATGAGAAAATCTTCATTTACAAATTGTAAAATTGTATTATTAAATACACAAGGTAAAGTATTTAAAACAAGTCATATGAATAACTCGCTTGTTTTTAACAGTAGAAGGAAAAATACCAAACAAAAGTTGAATGCGATGTCAAAGGATATTCTGATCATGTTGTCTTTCTTCTAGATGGAGACGTTAAAAAGATATGAAGGTCACTATTTTAAACAGAATTTTTTTATACCATGGTTCCTCCTAATTATTCTACATATAAAAGTATTAAAGTAGTGATATTAAAAAACCAATAATTAATGAGATATTTTATATTTTATTCTGTCAAATAAAAAATTAAATATTTCGTAAATTATTATTAATTTTTTGATAATCGTACTTTTATGACAACAGAATAATGAGATGAATCAATTGGTTGAAAGAAAAAATATAGTTGCTTATTTAAAAAATTATCCATTTTGCATACATAAAATTATCCAATTTTGCATACATATTTTTTTATTGTAAAACAACTATTTCTAAAAAAGAATGAAAATCTACCATATCACTCTTATTTAAAAATTTTTTACTCTTTTTCAATAATAATATTTTATTTACTCTTTTGAAGTAAAATTTCACTTCAAGAAATTTAGAAAGTACATATAAACAAAAAAATTATGGTTCGATTTAATTAGCAGCTGTAAAAAAATACTTATTATTGCGTATATATAATGTATGTTCATAACTTAACTTTTATAATAATATTCAAAATAATTAAGCTTTTGATTATATATGTTCATACGAAAATTATAACAAATATTATTTCTTTTATACAAATATATATATATATATATATTATTTCTTTTATACATATATATATATATATACATATATATATATATATATTGTCCCTATATACAGGGTGTTGAGTTTGGAAAATATAATGATAAATATTTCGTACAGGGGCAGAATAAACTGAGAAGAAAAGTCCTCTACATTTTGCAATTTTCGCAATAATTAACAAGATATTAATTGCTAACATTGCCGAAAATTGGTCTTTAATAATTTTTTTACTCAAATACTATCAACTTTACAGAAAAACTGCAAAAGACGAAAATTGTTTATTTTTTTCTCTAAGAATTTTTTTAGTTATAATACATGACAGGTTCACATCGTTATGCGCGATATTTACTCTTACACGCATATACTTACAAGAATCTTTTCTTTCTCTTCCATCCTAATGACCCGCATCTACAGATGCATACAGCACCGGGCAGCTTTTATTTATGCAGTTTTCTTAAACCGGTTCTACATTAGTTGTAAGCTGATTCGTTGCGACAGCCAATCTGAAGCTTGCATTTTAAAATTAATGCTTCATATTGGCTGTCGCAACAAACTTGCGATTAGCTTGCAACTAACGTAGAATTGATTTTATGAACACTTTATTGAAAGTGAGAACGCGATTGTTGCCGTTAATCGAGCGAGAACATTTCATTCACGCGCAAGAGTTCACTTTATCTGGATTTCACAAACACGGTTTCTAAACCGGATCTTAATGGTATTTGCGTGATGAGATTTGTGGGGACACTGGCTGCATTTTGTACATCTCCATCTTGGAAATTCGCGGAACTTGTCTTGACAAACGTACGAATCGCCTCGATCGGAGGAGATACAGCGAAAGTAGTTCGCATTCATATCGAAGTTGGTTACATTGCCGACTAATGTTGGCTTGCTTATATATTATCTCCAATGTATGTCAGCACTTATACATCCACATAGTAATTATAATTCTCAATTTCTTCAATCTAAAAGCTCGATAGCTTTCAATCTCTATTTATTTTTCGTCAAAAGTTACGAAAGCGAGTATTTACAATTGCAAGTAATTCTTAATGGAATTATCTTAGGATATTTTAGGAAAATATTTTAGGAAACAGATACGGACGAGCGCTTATATAAAAAATTATCCATTTTGCATACATATTTTTTTAAAGCAACTATTTCTAAAAAAAAATGAAAATCTATCATCACTCTTATTTAAAAATGCAAATTTTTCATTCCTTTTCAATAGTAGCAGTATTTTACTCTTTTGGAGTAAAATTTCACTTCAAGAAATTTAGAAAGTACATATAAACAAAAAAATTATGATGCTGTTTAATTAGCAGTATTAATTCTTTATATATAAATCGATGATTCCATTTGTGGATGATTCTTATTTTGTAAACTACTCATTAAATTTTCTTTAGGATAATTTGATGATATTTTATTAGTATCTGAGGTAAAAAATGAGAATGTTCAAATAATTGATCCAACATATATAACAGAATTAAAAAAAAATAATCTGATTAACATAAAATTCAATTCTAAAGAATTTTTATATTGCGAGATAACATCAAATTTCTAATTTTGTTTAAAGTTCATTAGTTTTACACAAATAATTGGTACTGATTTCCAAACCGACTTTTAATTGATTATATACTCTGTAATGCTAAATCCTGCTTCTCCTCATTTACTAACTCCTCATTATTACCCTTTTAAAATTCGATATTTTCAAGTCATACATTCAAACTTAATTATTAAATCTTTTAAAGATAAAAAGATAAATCTTTTGAATTTCGGTAATCAGATTAGTCTTTTGACAAATTATAATTTTAAATTTCTGAGGAAACGAATTCATCAGAATCGAATTTATCGATCTCGAAAATCCTTAACAAATTCTTTTTTTATTTTTTTTTGTTAGAAAGCTACAGTTCTCAAAAGGTTAATAAATTTCTCAGTGTAATTAGCTTATGTCATAAAATAAATAATAATCCATTCCAAGTAACAGATATCCTATGATTTGCAATCTATAACATCTCATTCGTTAGACAGTTGCACTATTTACTGAGTAATACAACTAGACATCTTTTAAAGTAACGTGTTATGACGCTTGAAATAGCGGTTTGTCATTACAAATAGAGGCGATAAACAAATGAAATCCAATGACTAGCGGCAGCGATGCCCAGCAATGCGGATCCAAGCAATGGCGTTAATTTTATTCTATTTCCTTGTTTCTCCGTACTATAATTGAGCGAAACTAATGAGTGCTTAGACCAAGTAATTAAAACCGAGGTTCCACTACTTTGTTGGCAACGAACATAAATCTATTACTAATTATTGGCTTCGGCATTCACATGTGTAATCGTAAAATGAGTATGCTATCGACATTGAATAAATCTGTCTTAGTTATGTATAAATAATTATGTAGGTACATACACGGTTGTTTAATTTCAATGAAATGTATTTGTTGAAATATATATCTTATAATATTTTGTATAATATATACCTATTGTTAAAAAACATATTTTTTGTAATTATTTAAACGATATATATCTAAAGTCTCTCGCTTATTGTTTCTAACGAGAAAGCGTAACCAGCTTTCTTAAACATTATCATTAGAAAAAGTAATATAAGGGGTATTAAAATAATTCCAAATTACCGCAAAGACTTCCAATAGCCCTTGTTTTACTTTTTCTTGTAATAATAATATTTAAGAAAGCTTATTTTTTTCATTTTTTCTTATTATTCTTGAATATTACTGGGAGTACTTTATAATTTTTATTATTTTATTTTTATTAGACATTATTATCTCAATTGTAGAATTTCTTTGTTTTCTTGAAGATACACATAATTTAATATTACAATCTATATTTACAAAATTCACTTATGCTTTAAATATAGATAACAGAATAAAAATTAGCAGATTTGCAATTACGAAGATTCCTAATTAAAATTATTTTTTTCTCGAGTATACCGTTTACGCAACAATACGTAATATTAAAAACAAAAAAAATCAATAACTTTCATGCTTATCCGTTATATGTTTCTCGACCGTAAAATATGAATTCTTGCGTATAAATGTGGTTCGTGCGTTTCAGTGTTACGATAAACGAAGTAGACTTTTTCTGATTCAGCGGCGATGATCAAACGACGTCTATGTTTCATTTTCATTAGATAATAATTTTACGATAACATTTTCCCTAGATTTTTGCATTGTATATCGCAATAATACCCGCTCGCAGCATCGCTTTCACAGATATAGATAATATGAAAATGATTTACTTACATATTATCATTACGTAACATTACATGTCCGGCACTTTGCATCGAACCAAGAAAAATGCATCATCCACGTTCGGAATACAAGGAATTTAAAGTTAGAAGCGAACAAGTATGTATAAAAATTTCAGAAATTATAAGCTATTTTACAGTAGAAAAGAGAATTTTTAAATAATTTTTTTCAAGTTTATATCTAATTAAAAAAGTATGGTATATTATTGTATTATAAGATTATTTTATATACAAAGAAAGTATAAGGATAAGTAAGTTTAAACATTTAGGTAGATACAGATCTGAAATTAATTTTATTGGATTATCTGTTCGGATTAAATTCATGTACCTTATTATTATACTTATTATATTCAGATTTATTTAGTTATTATAAAGTAAAATCATTAAATCAGGCACTAATTCCGGATCACTTTTTATATTTAAATAATTATAATATTTTTCACTACATATAAATGATACATGTCATAAAATTCTTTAGCATTTGTTTTATTTCTTTTAAGTGTCAATTGAATTTAATTTATTAGGAACAGCGCTACACATTTTATTGATATCGTTAACTAATTAAATGTATGAAATTAACGAACTTATGTATCTTTAAGAATTCATTCAAAGTATATCATAAGAATTACCTTATGACTTTTATAGTAGGTAGTAAATAGTATTAGATTTCATGGAAAAAATTAACATTATGCTTACGTTGACATTAAATGTCCGCGGGTGCTGTTTAATCATTATGTTATAACTTATAACGATACTTTTATTGCGTAAATTTATTATAAAAATGTTTCAAATCTTACAAATGATGTCATCTCGAAAAGATTTATTTATTTTAAGTATCAAAATAAAATAGTATACATATCTGTACAAAAAGTATTAATTATTCATAATTTGTACTCATAACTGTTTTTTTTTTGCTAAATACTTAATTTTCATCGATTTTTTTTTACATTGATTTTTAATTATCACTAATTTTAAATAAAAACTTGAATGTGTTAAAACTGCATCATGAATAAAACTGCACCCACAATTAGATCCTAAAACTAAATATGGACTATCTGCAATTATAATTTATATATATTATGATATACATGAATAAATCATTTTTATTACTTTTACGAGATGTAGTAACGCCACCAAAAAGAATAAAGCATTTGATGAATTTATCACAATTAATACATGTGGTCTAATTGCAGATAATTGTTATTACTTTATTTAATTCAAATTAAAACCTATAAAACGGTAATGAAATGGAATAAAATCATCTAATCTAACGGTAATGAAATGGAATAAAATCATCCATAATGTAATCTTTACGATCAATCATGACTATTAAATATTTTAATTGTTTGATATTGTTCTGGATAAAAAAATATAAATTTTTTTTAAGAGATCTACAACTAATGATTTATCCTAATTAGATTCCGTGCTCATTATCAATTCCAATTAAACTTAGAATGTATTATGTTAACTCTTGCTTATTCGGTACTAAATTCTTAGGAATTCACGACAGTTTTTCAGCTGATCAACTGTTAATTTCAAGATTCATCGATATCTACATTTGCGACTTTGCTTATTCTTGTCCGCTATGCGAAAGTTAATTACTTCTCGATATGATATATGTCATTTAACTTTAGTCAGTATTCTCTAAATAAAGTTCAAAAGCATTTTTTTATAAACTTTCTATTTTCTGAAATACCTGTTCCGACTTCTTTTACATGTTCAATTTACAGTTTCGATGTCATCAATGGACCTATAGATTATTTACAATCGATATAAACCATTAAAATAATTATGTAAAAAGTTCAGACATAAATGCTGCAAAAAGTTTTAACATTTTAGCAATCAGTTCGAGCATCTGTAATAATTATTTTGATAGTCCAACAAAAATTTTAGATTTAAGTATATCTCTAGATATCTCTAAATTAAATTTTTAGATACTTGAACAAAATTATATTTTTCCTGTATATTATAATGTGATAAATAAGAAAGGAATTGAACGTAAGCTGAATTCACAGCAGAAAAGAGAACATTTTAAGACGTATCTCATTTCAAGTTAATAATTCAAAAATTGCATGGAATTATTAAGATTAATATCTAATATTTTCACTTTACACATTAAGCAAAATAAGGAAGAAAATATAAGCGTTTCCTTAAAATTATGTTTGTTTGATTGAGGAAAATTATGCACATTGCTATCTTAGAAAATTCATTTTCAAATAATTTATTATACCTCACGATGCTTCCGCGAATGAATAAGTCTTGAAAAATGCTTGAATTTTGCACGTAACATAGCATTTACAGTGGTAAAGTTAATCAGGAGCAAATAAATTAGTTGAATAAGCTCACAGCCGGTCGTTTCCGGGCGCAGCGATGGTCTCGGCTTCTTATATATTATAGCGTATCGCAGGAGCGCGTAATTACCGTTTCTTTCACCTGTCTAGTGAGTGCTTCACTATAATAATAAGAATCGTTTATTACAACAATTACGCAACGTATCTGGCAAATCGTTTCTGGCAGCATAACCGGCGATATACGAAGTGCTAACGATTGTTTCTTAAATACCAAACTGCGGAACAACAACGAGAAGGTGTATATCAGTTCTCGAAATATTGCCTTTGCAATACCAGGAAGCGAGTCCTTACCAAGTCCCGCATTGCTACACACGCCCGCCGCGATTATTTCCGTTATTTGTCCGATTGTCTATGCGGCAGACGTGTAGTTGAGATGATTCGTAAGATCGTTCAATCGAGGACTCCAAAGGATACGAACCTTTGGATCTCGATCGATCGAATGTTCGTAAAGGCGGAGACATTTCTCACGAGAATATTGCACCATAGCGCGATTAAACTGACGATCTTGCACATTAAACTGAGATCTCCCGTGTGATTCGTGATTTCGTAACATTAAGCAACTGTCCCGTTTTACGATGCATCGAGATGCGATAACGTGCGAATGTTGCGAAGCCATATCCTGATAAACGCTTTAAAATTCGAATTCGTGAGTACCTGTTAACGTATCCAAAAGACATACATCACACTTATTTATTTTTATTTTTCTTCAGTTGTTTCTCATTTAATCTCTTTCATTTTTCAGTCAAATAAAAATGCTAATTGAAACTATTGTACTTATCCGACAAGATAAAACTTAAAAAGTCACGCATTGAAAAAAATGATGATAACTATCAAATATAGTATTTTGCATTGGTGCAACATTTAATGAATACTACTAAATATAATAATAATCGACTGTTTGGTAATAATTAGAAACAAAAACATAATATTTAGAAAAATAAAATTAGTTTTTAGTTGATATTAGTCATATTAACAAATAATATTTGACTGAAATTTTTTCATCAAAGCTCTATTAACTACACAGAAAAATTTTGCTGAAAGATTAAAAATTTTGCTGGATACAAACCTAAAAACAATTTTATTAAACTATCAAAATAATTTTAAAAACTTAAGAATGATGAGCGTAATATTGCAAAAATTTTGAGTTCCCAAAATGATTTTGATGGTCCAAAATTATTTTCAGATTTATATCTAGTAAAATTATAGATCTTTCAGCAAAATTCTTGTTTCTGTATCATATATGGTAAATTTAATTATTGTATCATTATCTGATTTTTTTAGTTTATAGAATAAACTAAATTATAGAATAAACTAAATTTTTGCTAAGCAAGAAGCGACTCTACATTCTTCGTAATCTATGATTAAAAGTAAATAGCGGAAAGCGTCTCACGTGCGCGAACCGTATCTTATGTGCTTTATCGTATTCTCTTACACGCGGCTAATGTCGGCGGATTAAGAAAAATTATCGAACGACGGGCATCATTCGCCGTTTTTAACGGTTTATAAACAATTCCGTAACGACGCGTTTGACATGGATACGCGTAATTTAATGCGCGCATGTTGGTAATGCATGTCCGTCGCGCGTGGCACACACAGTACATAAAACCGGCATCGTATACAACAATCCGGTCGAGAATATATTCCGTCTATCAGAAACGATTGCACGGTACTCTGGTCACTAGACACGCTGAGCACGCGGAACAGGGTCGGTCGGTCTATCGCGAAGGCGTCAATGGCCAATGTGATTGCCGATCAGCTCTATGACAAATACTCCGCCTATCCGTGCATCGAACTCGTGCGATAGATCCTTATCGATCACGACATTAACTTCCTACAGTGATAAAGGCGAACTTTCATAGCTCTATCCGACTCTATCGCGATTTCACTTTCCGTTTGATTAATTTGGTGACTTTAGAGAATTGCAGCATATCTATACAATAAAAATCATTTTGTACTCGTATTGAAATCAGTTAATTTTGTTAAAATTGTGTTGGATTTTAAATATATTTGAATATTAATTTATTCACATAATATAATTATATTATTTAAATATTTTGTATTAAATTGATATTCAAAATATTTTTTAATATTAAAATAACATAACTTATGAATGGATAAATAAAAATAATATATTTTTAATGTAAAATTCTAAGATAAATAAAATGTGTCAATTTAACATATTATAAATGTTAATTTTATTTAAAAAAAAGTTTCCATACGCACAATTTCTTTTTAAATCATCGAAGTGTTACATTGTTTGTATTATTTTCTACATAATGTTTGTGTTACATTCTGACATATTTATTTTGTTTTAAACTAATACAAAAATTTGACCGTTTCGAATATATAAAATGTATTAAATTCAATTAAATTCTACAAATTTTCTAATAAAAATTTTAAAATATCTAAATTGTATAATGTCTTCCTCTCAAAGCTAAAGAAAACTATATATAATAATATTTATAAATATATATATATATATATATATATATATACACTCGTAATTTGGTTATTATAAAAATAAAACTGTATTATAATATTGTATTACATAAATATTACTTGAAATGTTACTTGCGTTATATACTATAAAACAGCATGATTATATAATTTACGATTCGGTTGTTTAATCGAATTAAACATAAAAAGAATTGAGCTTTTTACAAGATTGGGATACTTCGGTGCAAGTTCTTCGATTTCTGAAAATATCGGAGAAATATCTCTGCACATTAACGATGGTTTGCATCACAAATGATCGTTTAACCGTCTTGTAAATCCTGCGAAATAATAACGAATAGAACGTGCGCCTAGCCATTGGTGGGGTCGTAACCGGTATTTAGAGGCATTCCTTACTTGTCTCGCGATACACTCATAAAGTCGGCATGTTTCAAATTATCTCTGTGAGAAAAAACGTTGTGAACAATACCCAGGTAAAATTATTCGATCTACCGATAGTGGCACACGTGTGTGCAATTTTTATCGTTCGAGAAATAACTGCGAGAATTCTCTGAGCGAATTATATAATATTAATATGGCATTGTTTTTAATGTAATCAAAATAATAATTTAAGTTCTGAGGAAGACCTTCCATTATAAAACGTTCGAAGTGAAGGGAACTAGACAAGAGAGCTTGGTGATTACGTCGAAAAAACACAACCGAATAACTGTACCACGCACTGTTACGCTCTGTTTTCGCATGCAATGATGTGCTTTAAGTGTGAATACATGAGTCAGTGAAGCTTGAATTTCTATGGAAATATTAACTGTTTGATGGTACGTAAATTTCTAATTACTTGCACTTAACATGCGCACAATTAAGTTAAATAATAAAACAATAAAAAATTTATGAAGTTTTTCTGTATGTTCTTTATGACTACACGACGAAATGTGTTTTAAAGTTAAGAAATTTTAAGCGACATATGATCAAAGACAATTTTCGGTGAAACTTACGTCGGACATATTCTTACGCGATGCATCATCGTGCAGTTGCACAATTTAACGTGAATATGAAACCCAAAGATGGTGCGTGCATGGCCGAGAGTGAAATTGAGGCATTTAATATATATGAACGCTTAAAAGGAGCAAGGTGATCATCTGTCTCCTCGCTATTACGCAAGCGTCACGTCTATGTAAAAGCATTGATCTTTGTCAGCCGTATAATCGACCGTGTTGCTTGCACAATCCCGCCACAAGTACACCATAAATTTAATCGCCTACTATTTACCGTATCGATATTTTACATTAGCTCCATTTACAGTCTGGCCTTGCAAAAAGTTCCCGAGTATCGCAAGAATGATCCAAGTGAGCGTTACATTTTCTTGCCCGTCATTTGATTTATCTTTTCATTTCCGCAAACTTGTTGCAATCATTGGACGAATCTGTTCAGTTGACTTTCTGTCTTGGATATCTCTGAACTCTCACATGAATTTTATGAGAATGAAATGATCGTTCGCAATTAAAAGTCTTCAGTTCTACAATAGATGTAATAAGGCTTTTGCTTTTTACTCTAAGTTCTGAACTGTGACGTAATTTATTCTAAGCTCTTTTATACGAGGTTCAAATCTGGCCAACTAATTTAAAAATTAGAGATTAAGTTTGTGCCGGAAACGCTTTTTACCAGAAAAAATATCTAGAACTTAAAGCAAAAGGTTAAAGGCTTACATCTATAGGGTGACAAAATTTTGTGTTTATCAAATTATTATTCAGGTAGCAAGTTAACATTATTTGTCGTCACTTTGATGTCAAAATGACATTAACCATCGACAATTTGGACTTTTTTGACAAAAGCAAAATTTTACTTTCAAATTTCACTCTCATTTTTGCTCAATTATTAAATAAATATTTTAATATTTGAATTAAAAGACTATTTGGTTATATAAAAGAAATATTGAAAAATAATCTTAAATTTTTTTGTAAGTTTACAATAATAAAAAAACTTGGACTGGACAAAAAATCCAGTTTGCAAATGGTTAAAAACATATAATTACAAACTGAGGATATATTAAAAGATGTCATTTTAAAAATTACTATAAATAACATCAGCTTACTACATAAATAGTAAAATATATTTAAAGGAAAACAAATTCTGAAATGGTAGATACATCTTATTAGATATTAAAAATCTTATTAAATACCAAAATGCTTCGAATGAAAAAATTTTTATCAATTAATGACAATTTTATTGACTATTTAGAATATTTGGAGAATTTTCCGTGAAAAGAATGATGTGCGGCCAGTGTTGATGCATTCCCGAAGCGTTTTGAAGTTTGTTCACTGAGAAAAAAATTTAGTAAATTTCAATAAATAATTAATCATAAATATTTTTTTGAAATTCTAGCGAAATATTTACTTTTAAATACATCTTTATTAGAACCAGTTAGTTTGATTCAACTATCATTTTTTTCATTTATTTAAATGCTTTTTTACCAAGTAAATATTCCGTTATGACTATTCAAAGAAATATTTATTAAAATTTAATTTTTTTTCAGTGTATCGAAGCTAAAAGTGGTCATTTTGAAAATGTTAATTATTAATTTTTATATTTAATAAGATATAACTAACATTTTAAAGTTTATTTTGTAAATTTACTTTAAAACAATATTATTTGATAAAAATTTGATAAAAAAACTAAATTTTGTGACCAAACTTTTTTGCCACCCTGTATTGGACTTAAAGAAATTTACGCGCCGTAAATCAATTTTTGTTTGCCGAATTATTATCACGTAAGAGGATAAACCATATGTAAGCCGTGACGTATAGCACGTTCCGACACGCATACTCACGTGTACGTGCAGTTACGCACGCCCACGCCTGCACGCTTATGCGGCGTAAAATGTACGAATGAAAGGGAAATCGTTATCGCTACAGCGCCTTTTACGAAATCCAAGTGGAGATTTTATGATATGTTGAAAAATGGCTTTGCCTTGTACCAATTAACTCGTGTGACCTTATCATTAACTTGTTATTGTTATCAGATGAATGTTATTTTCAATTTATAAAACATAAAGCCATTTTTTTTGTAAAAAAATAAATAACAAAAAAAGAAATATGTCATCATTAAAATTTGCATTTAAGTATAAATCATGATTAAATACATAGCATTAATTGATGAAATAAACTTACATAATAACATAACGTTGAAGAAAATTTAAATTAAAGAAAAGTTAGAGGAAAGTCGCCGACACTGATATATAGGTTTTTAAAAAAATATGGTTTCTTAAAAAAAAATTTAAGAAAAAACTAACTTGCATTTTATTTATTAATACTGATAAAGTATAATCTGTTTAAATAATTAAAGAAGTAAAATATTAGGTGTACAACTTTGCTTCCGCCGTTTTTTTTTCCGAAATTCGAGGCTTTATTGTAAAAAACTGGTTATACATTTATGATTCAAAGTATTGTCCATCGCTGGCCACTACTTTCTCCCATCTTTCGGGTAGCATACGAATTCCGCATCGAAAAAACTGGTCATCTTTT
>NW_012130084.1:2753061-2757089 GCF_000143395.1 Atta cephalotes
GAGAGAGAGAGAGGGTTCAGCTTTTCCTCCGATATTTCTTACAGCATGCGTCGCACTTCTAACATCGAGTTTGACACGGCGTAAAGTTTGAAATGAAACGCCGGAAATGACAAGAAACTCTAGTATTTGCACGCTGTAATATTAATCTAACAGGATCTTGAAAGATATCTCTTGTTTGTTGCTTATAATTAATCATCATTTTCTGCGCATATATTTTGCAGTAAATAATATAAGAATATCAAAATATGTGCATGTAAAATATAAAAGATTTGAAAGAGGATGATTTAAAGGGAGTACAAATGAATAAAACATGTACTGATATGTAAATTGAGATGTAGCGGCCTTATCATTATGTTAGTCTCGAAAATTTTTATAAACGCTCTTTATGCGTATATAATTATAGAAGAGTAAATGCACGCATTTGTATTGACATATACATGTGCATTTATACTTTGTTGTGATATAGCTCGTACAGGAATACATCGAAGGTCAGCATAAATCTGTCTTTCAATGTTCATTTCCCATCAGTACGCGTTAATTTCTGCGGATTATCAACGGTCTGTCGTGACAACAGATCTTTACAAGATGGGTAGAAGTCAACATCTATCTGCTTGTGAATGTATTCAAGCGTGTTGAGCAATATTAATGTATACACTTCGATTAAGATTCTCGATACAAAATAATTCTGAGTTAAGAATTTTATCTAATTTACAATATTTTTTACAATAATAATTTATGCATGACTAATTCCTTGACAAGTTTTGAAATACACCATTGTTCTTTTTATAAAAAGAAAATACGCTATATTGTAGTTTATTGAATATCTGTATGATTTTCTCGAGTCTTAATGTTTAGTCTTAGTCTTAATGTTTTCAATATCGATCCTTTTCGCTCCAATTTCTGGAATGCCTTTAACATCACCGCGACAAAATGTGACTTTGGTTATAAAAGGCAAAATTACTGTAATCTTCGCAATGGAGAGCAAAGGTTGAGTTGTGTGCTCAGAACGATGTTCACTTCATAACGCTTCTGCGAATTACAAAGTTTTATCTGATTGAAAAAAGATTTTCATCTATTCGTCTTCAGCGAATAAGAGATCGATAGGAGATTACTACATGTCATAGAATCTCAATTACCCGTATATAGATGATTTGTTGGCGAAAGCGCGAGGAGACTCAACAAAGTATTGTATGTTTGTTATGATCGAAGAGAAGTGGCAAGCAAGAAGTATAATGTTGGTAAAGCGCAAATCAACGAACACAGAGAAAAATTAGCTGCAAGAAATGGTGCGTATCATGCCGATAAAGATGGCGCATGAGTATCGAATAATTCCGTTTGCCGTACCTGTTTGCTTGGTCCCTGACATTTTCATTAAGAGCCATCCTTTTAGAAGCTTCATGGTTATTTATAGAATGATCAATGAGTCTCAAGGCATGCCGATTCTTCTGCGTTCAAGAAAGAGAAAAAAAAAGAAACAGAGGAAGAAATAACTGGAACTTCGGTCATACTATATATACTTAATTATTGCAAGTTCGATATACTTATAACGACATACATTGTGCGAGTTATAATAATTATGTTATAAATTTTCATTAATGTTGTTAATTATTGTATCTCAAAATGGATTACCCTTATAGACACATGATATTATTTAATATTAAATAATATTTTAGGCATACTTCTAGAATATTAAATAATATTTTTCAAATATTAATAGATTTTGTTATACGTCCACACTCTTGATAATATTACATTATTATTAAAAGATTATTTAATGTTATTGTAATATTGTAATTGTTATTGTAACATGTAAGACTGGATATGTGTATATAAAATCATACCAAAATATTATTTAAGCACCAGATGCATATACTGATAAGACATTTTCGTTACAAGATTGTGAATTTAAACTGCACTAATATAAAAATAATTAATATTAATTAATATTTCAGGGATGTTAAAGGAAATATATCAAGGATATTTGTATAAGTGGATATATAATAAATAACATCCATAGAATACTCTTATAATATTAAAAAATATTAAAAAATGTTCTCCAAATATTATAATAACTTATTTTAATTTTTTTAATAATATTTATATAACATCCTACGAATACTTTGCGCCTATTGAAACATTGTTTAGAAAAAAATGACGACCAATTCCTAACCAAAAAGCTGCAGATTTCGATTGAAAAAATGTATAATATACAAAGTGTATAGTGTACACAAAATGATAAAAAAGTTTGGCCACATTGTGCGATCATCAGTATTCAATTTTAAACAATAACGTCAAAATAACGATAGTTTTTTTAATAATGTGTATTTAAAAAAATTGGAGGGAAAGAGAGAATATTTATTATCTTATTAAATAGAGCAATTGCATTAACTAAAGATCATTCTATTAGCTGTCTGGAAAAATTTATTCGTAAAAAGATGCACGGTCTCATCGTTGAAACACATTTTTGAAACCTTAAAGCTTGTATGAAAACTAATGATAGATAGTCATTTTGAATATTAATTATTACTTAATAAGATATATAAACATTCCAGAGTTTGTTTTTTTCGTAAATATATATTACTAATAATTTAATAAATGCAAAACTTTGTGACCAAATTTTTTTATCATCTTATATAACGAGACGCAAAATATCTACATTTGATTTTCATGCAGAATATTATCCAACACTCTTTTTTATTACACTAGTAAGCGAATATTACGAATTAGAATTATCAATATTGATTTTTCAATAATTTTCCACAATAATAAACGATATAACGTGTTCCGTTGTGTAATTTCTCTTGGACACAAGTGAGTGCGATCTAAGTTTGTAGGAGCGAGCATAATAATCAGCTGGAAATAACAAATGACGATGTATACGTGAAGGCAATCTAGCGCAACGATTACCG
Source organism: Atta cephalotes (assembly GCF_000143395.1). Classification (NCBI taxonomy): domain Eukaryota; kingdom Metazoa; phylum Arthropoda; class Insecta; order Hymenoptera; family Formicidae; genus Atta; species Atta cephalotes. Next base: position 2,755,971 of record NW_012130084.1, read on the forward strand.
CTACCCGACTTTAATTAGGTGAGACTGGCCGAAGAGAGAGAACAAGATTCTTCGGTAGTCATCTCGGGATACCAGTTACAAGAACGTTTACGTAAAGATCCCGACCGTAAGATCTCGACGTGCTATGCCAACGGCGAAACAATGCGTCGTTAATTCACGAATTAATTCGCTAAAGTGAAGTTACAACGACGATGCGATCGGTTCAATTGTCCATCGATCGAGATCGCGTGAAGCTCATTTCGCGGGACGACGACTAACGATTGGCATACTCTGATCGCGTAATGATGAGGCACGCGGAAGAAAGGCCGAAGTCATTTAATCGCCATTTCCATGTCATTACGCCGATTTGCCATTTTATATTTAGTCGACAGGGATTCCAATTAGCTTCTCTCTTTGTCGTGCGCCTCATACAAGAAGGCATAAGACGGGTACGCCGTATATCATATATATGGCAGTATCCATCGACGGCGAGAGAGCAAAGGCGCTGACCTTCGGAAGGTCATCCGTCTCGCAGCGATGTACGATATGCTTCCGTGTACCATCCATGGTAGCAAGGGACCCCGTGACGCTTGGTAAGGAATATTGACCCCATGTATAGCGAATTAAATCGTCGTTGTCTAACGAAGCGTGACGGATGAATTGATATAGAAATAATTAACCAGCTATGCCAATTAAAAAATTATACTGCGCAAAGCGACGGTCGTGTTAATTTTCTCATAAATCAGTCCCTTCGATTTGTCATTATTTCGACGATACGGGAAAAAATGATGGCAGCACTATATTGGAAAAAAAGTTGCTGTAAATTTTAGAATGTTATCATTATTGAGTGATACCGTATTGATATTGATATGTAAATTTTATGTACAAGGAAACAGACCACTATTAATTAATGTAACACAAATGTTTCATATATTTCACACTTTTAATGACAAAATATTTATAATCTTAACTTTGATTTTTGAATATTTATTATAATCTTAACTTTGAAATTTATAGACACAAATAACTTAATTAAAAGGAAAGAAAGACTAAGCACATTGTCGAATTCGTACGTACGTGTGTGTGTGTGTGTGTGTGTGTGTGTGTGTGTGTGTGTGTGTGTGTGTGTGTGTGTGTGTG
>NW_012130084.1:2757932-2764863 GCF_000143395.1 Atta cephalotes
ATCTTCTCATTTTTTTACTTGAATAAAATATATAATAACTAGTAATACAAAATTGTTTAAAAATTGAAATTATTTACTAATTATTACTTTCTGTTATAATCTCTAATAAGCAAATTGATAGCAGATTGTCGAAAAATGGCCTTAAATTTGCTCGAAGTTTGAAAATTTGGTGCTATTTTTGTCAGTAATAAGTTCATGTTTTATTAATAAAGTCTACATACATAATTAGACAGCAAATTGATAGCAAAAATCGAGTAAAACTCTGATCGGTTTTGGTTAGGTTCTTGCTGTCAATTCGCTGTCAAATTGTCAGTAAGCTTTGCATGATTTTGCTGATAATTTGTTCTCGTGTTACTTATATACAACAAATTTTGTTGTATATTTACCAGTTTGCTGATTATTGGATCTAACAGAATTTGCATTAAATTTGATGCTTTTTCATCAATAAAATTTATAACAAGTATTTGATAAAATTTGTTTTTAACAGACTTGATTGACTTGTATAAAAAAATACAGAGAATTTTTAAAAATTAGTCTCCACTTGTCCTGGCTTTTAGAATGACAAACTTCCTAATGATTACTGAAAGCATAGCTTAATGTTCAATAATTTCGCTCACTTATACATAAAATTAATGTATGGCTACAGAATTCTAAAGTTAAATGAAAATCTGATTGATCAAACCAGAAAGGTACAAATCAGATTTATAGTTAAATCTATCAAACATTCTAGTAGTCAAACATTCGAGATAACCAGAAATTCAATTATAATAATTAGAATTCTGATTCATACGATAAGAATTTGTTTCGCTTGTACTTCTTGTTGGTACAACTATAATAGAATATTTTTTTAATGCATATATTTATATTCTAAATTATATTTATGTATTCTAAAAATTGCGATTATTAACCGAAAACTAAGATTATTGTTGTGGGATTATTTATTCGTTGAACTTGTTTATTTCAATTCATGAATGCAAGTACGTCTAGAAGCAAAATGACAGTCACGCACTGATTGTAAATGTAAGGCACGGGCCGAAAATAGAACACAATCGCAATATCACTTGATGAAATTTAAAACATCTAACGACTCTATAGCACAGAGATACTCCTTCGATCTTTGACCCGATCCGATATAAAACGAAAAGATATTACTAACGCTCCGCGAAGAAAACAATAAGGTGCTTGGTACCTCGTCGCTGTAATCAGTCCTGCAATCATTCCTCGAGTCAATAATCACTTCGCGGCGGAACAATTACGAAGACAATGACACTCGCACAACGCTTCTCCCCTAAACACAGACATTAATATTCCTGCGTTCCGGGCTAATTGTCGGATAGCTGGGCGTGCACTTAGGCATGTGAAAGTACTTGCTAACGAAGCGCAAAGAGTCTAAAAAATCACATGTACCGACCTTTGCGTTTCATTTTAAACTTTCAACGTAATGATAAGAAATTTGTAAAACGTCTATAAAAGTATAATAAGCAAGTAAATTATAAAAATTTGTGCAAATAAATTTATTTTTTAAATTTCAAACTTTAAGGGAAAATCACTTGAGAAATTTTTTATTTTTTTTATTTTCTTAAAATATATATTTAAGAATTTTGTGTGAACTTTTAATTCTTCTGTTTCAATGCATGGTATCCAGGTACCTATATTGAATTTTAAAAATTAATTGAATTTTACAGTAAAAACCTTTATATTTTTGTATGTATTTTGTTGTAACACTTCAAAAACGATTCTTCGAATGACAAAGAACATTTTTGCATAGATTCTATTTCATTCTCACTTTTACATTTTAGCGGGAATTTTATATTTGAGTTTTATAAAATATGATAATGAAAAAATTATGCATTAACAGAAGAATTAAGAAAAAAGATCAGGAAAAAATTCAGAAGGAGATAAAAATTGAATTAAGTATCGTTACTGACAATGAGTCGCACAAGATTTACTTCGCTTTTTTTCATCTAGGTATTGTATATTAAAAACTACTTGTAATGATTTAGAACCTTTTGTTTGGATTTTGAAATTCTTTTGTCCAATTTTCTAGATGGTTTATGTATGTATATGTTCCTATAATGTAGGGTATAGTTAAAATCTTATTGTAAATGCTTTAAAGCATTTGATTGACTAATGAGGAAAAAATTTTGGATTTAAAAAATATCTTCGCAAAATATACATTGAATGTATCCATAAAAGGACAAAATCAATTCCAAAGGTAATGGCAATATATCTCCAACTTCCAAACGCTGCGGATGTTTCACTTTTAACATAATAGATAAAAAAGATTCTAGTTAAAAAGTAAAATCAGAAAGGTAGAAAAAAAGAAAGGAGGAAATCAATATAGTTTTAAAGAAGCTCGCTCATTTGCAAGAACATCTGCCGAAAAATTGAAAGAGACCGATAATGATAATTATAAGCCCGACACAAATAATAATATACAAGGATCTCTCAAGACATCTTCTAAAAAGGTGTAAATGCGAATAATCAAAGTAATAACAAAAATCTAAATGCAATAATTTGGTGTTTTGCATCGAATCATTTACTTCTAGGTCTAAAAGCTATTGAAATTTGTTTGCTATTGCAATGTTTTTGATCGTTTTTTTAGTGAAAGATATACACCCATTTGAAAATAATGTTATTATTGGATATGAAAATGAAAATTTTCGCAATGCAGCAAAAAAAACATTATCTACCGATCATGCAAAACGCTAATTTTCCTTTGAGACACGAAGGACCAGAACAGTAAATTGAAAGATAAGTCATTGACTTCTGAAGAATTTTTGAAGAAGACATACTTTATGCAAATTGGAATAGCAGCTTATTTGTAAGTTCAAAAAATTCGTTACTATCTAATGGAAAGTATTAGCCGTGCGGTTTCTTTGAAAAAAAGATCTTAAAAACTATCTTAAAAAAGTCTTCAACAAAAGAATTCCTCTCTTAAGATCGAAATTTCGATAAATTTTCGCATAACGCATGATGCATAAGAGAGTGAATCAATCAAAGTCTTTTATTTCTATCCTATTTTTGTTGTTATCTTGTTGCTTAGTGCATAAATGTGTGGAAAAAATTGTAAGAATAAATGTTTATGCATTATGTATTATATATATATATATATATGGCTGGAGTTATGTAGACAATAGTTATGTAGACAATAAAGTTTCATATTCTACTCGTTCGGCAAGTGCATAAAGTTGCATCAGAAGAGTTACTGAGAACGGACAATAAATTTTTAATTTTCTAATAAAACTAATCGCTTTTTAAAAATAATTTTAAAAATAATTTTCAGAATAAAATACAAAGCTTTATGTACAAGTTTGTGCATTGGTGCGCGTTATGTCTTAAGGCTATGGTGCACAAGAAGCTTAAGTATGAGTAAACGAATCAGTCAATCACAGCAGAGACTGTACGTAATAACGTAAGTAAATTACAACAACTTCATAATATTTTCTTACGGCTTATGTTTTACTGCTTAAATTTTTTTTGTATGCCATAGCCGTTAAGCATTATGTGTAATGCCAAGTATGTGCTTCTGGCTATAAATTTCATTTTTCATCAAATTTTCCAAACATATTTCATCCATAATAAAATACAATAAATAATTTTGCGTAAATATGAAATACGTAATTCTTTTTAAGGGAATGCAAGTAGCATTGAGATTTTTTGCTTAGCAAAGATAAGACATATATTTCTTCAAGTTTTTCAACAATTTAAGTTTGTTTACATCATGAGTAAACACAATAAAATAATTTGCGTGAAAAAGACCGAGGATTGGGAACATCAGCGATAGTAAACAAGATGTTAGTTTGAAACGAATAAAGGGAACGTGACATACTTATTTGGATACAGTTACAAAAACCGCGATAGCAAAAAATTGATATTTTTGATTCGTGACGGCGCGATCATTGTTACGCCGCGTAGCGGTCCATCTCGTGGATTCGCGAAAAGTGGCACGCCATCTGCTCAGAACATATGGTGGACATAGCGTAAGTCATTTAAATCAGCAAGTATTACTTCGATAGTTATAACTTGTATTAACTGTTATGCGCGTCCTTGTAATTGCCGACTATCTTGGATGTCCGACAACATCAGACGATTTCACAATGGATGCAGTATTGCATCTTGTGTAACATGATATCGATATCAACGAGAAATTTACGCAATTACGCGAAAAAACGGTTTTGCTAAAATATCTAAAAAATTAATTAGATTAGATTTGAAAATAATTTTATTATACCACACAACATGGACTTTCGAATTATTACATGAATAAATTAGATAAAGATTCTCCATCAATTGTCTAAATTAAACAAAGTTAATATTTATTAACTTCACAGTCCATCTACCAAATAGTACTCATGTCGTTCTTAAGATTTTCAGAAACATTATATTGTAATTTTACGAGAGTAATAAAGTTTAAATTGTGCCATTTTTGTAAATAAAAGAGAGGAAATCTTCTATAGAAAACATTCATGATTAACACAGTTTTGCTGATTAAAGTTTAAAAAAAAAATTTATGTTTAATTTAATCGATTAACCGATTAAAGTAAATATAAAGTTGAAAATATTTCGAGTTATGTCACATTTGATAAATTATTCCGAATTTGTTATAATTTTGTAGAATAATAGAATCGTTACAATTCAAAAAGCTTAGTTTTTTGATGCGTTTTAATGGAAACGTGTGAGCGCGAAAATGATAATACAATAGAATGATATTTGATTTGTTTTTAAGAATATACAATATTATTTTTATCGATAAAGAACAGTTTTAAAAAATAGTTTTTCTCTTTTCTGAAAAACTTAACTTTTTGAATTATATCACTTATAAAGAAAGGCAACGAAAATAATTATGCATAAAACATTGGCACTAATTGTTATAAGAGTATTAAAACTTTCGGTAGCATTGTGTGCTCATTATGCTTGAACGTTTTGTATAATTATTTTGATAGTAACTCAGTTATTTTTAGATCTAGTTAATTATATATCTAGTTAAATTTATATCTAGTTAAATTTTTAGATACTTCAATAAAATCGTTCTTTCCGTGTATGATCTTGGCATTTCAATTTGTGAATTCATGAAGTATATCAGTTAAAGTTACCAGTCGCGCGATATCTTGAATTCAATGTGAAATTGCAAATTATGGAGTACCAACTCACAGTTATTGGTTACACACGATTCATAATATGTAACTATTGATTATGTGAGTAAATATCACGCTCATGATTTCCAATCAAAATCAAACGGATTTGCTTTTGCCCAAGTCAAAAGTTTAACAGGAAATCTGAGCGAATAAATAAAGAAAATTAAAGATATCTAGGTCAACTAGGGGGATTAGAACTTTAAGATCTCATTAAAAAATTTAAAATATCTTAGATAATAAAAATAGATTTCACGACGTTTTCGTAATGTTATATAACATATTTAAATCACAATTATTCTGTATTTTATTATCAATTTAAAAAAAAATTGAAGATGTATTAGATCAATTTAAAAAAAAAATTGAAGATGTATTATATAGTTTCTACAGAGAGTGACTGGAATTGGATTTATACTTTCCATATATAAAAGTGAATGTTATATACAATACATATGAAACAGTTTAATAAGGTCAATATTTATACAATACAATTTTATATCATAAATGAAAATTTTTCCATTTTATTGTATCTTAATTATTTTTTTAAATTTATCTTTTACTTTTTATTAAAATAATTTTTTATTCAAGTTCTAAACTTACTTTCAAAGATAATGTAAAAAATTTATTATAATATAAAAATTTATTATCTTTATTTTTAAAAGAATTTTTCATTTTATTAAAAAATATGTTTAATATATTTTTAAGGGATTGCATCTATTTAAACAATACTTCTAATTATGTGCGAACAAAAAAAAACGATTTTACTATTAAAAAATTTAGATAGATGATCTGAAAATAATACATATCTGAAAATAATTTTGTTGAACTAAAATAATTATGTACAAAATTCAAGATAAGTAATACTGTAAACAATTTTGACATTCTAGCAATTCAGTTTGAGTCTTACATAATTATTTGCCAGTCCAATACAATTTATTTTCAGATTTGTCTAGATAAATTTTTAGATATTTCAGCAAAACCGTTCTTTCCGTGTGAATTATTGTATTTAGCATTAAAATTGCAAGTACACAAATATCATCGAGATCTCTGCGAACGCTCTCAACATGTAAATTTTCTCTGCGAAATATCGGGATCACTTTCGTCTATCAATGCAATTTAATTTTAATCGATCAACTAATTCTTCACCTTTTTCTAGCTTTAAGAATAAGAAAAAGATGAAGAATAAGATTGAATTGAGATTAAGATTAAGTTCTATATTGATAGAAACGAATTTTTGATCAACACCGATTAACTTTAATCGACAGTTAGTCAATTGGAATTGGCGAATCAATCGCATCTGTCGTTGACAAATATGATTGGTCAATTCCAATGGACTAATCATCGATTAAAGTTAATCGGAGTTGGTAAGACCAAGAGATTCCCGCAGAGTTGGATAATTTAGAGCTACGAGTACATAGTTTCTTACATTTCCTACATTTCCTATAATACATATGCGTATGTACATATAATACGTATAATACGTATAAATCATGTATATAATACATGGTATTATACGTGTAAAAACCATGTATGATACGTTACGTTTAATACATGCCCAACTCTGGGTACTCGAGAATTATACGACCGGAAACGGAAGTTTCTAGCTGATCGAGGAAAAGAGTCGCGCGTGGTATTGCGGCAGGAAAAGATGGAAAAGATTTGACGACTCGGAGAGAGAGAGAGAGAGAGAGAGAGAGAGAGAGAGAAGAGAGAGAGAGAGAGAGAGAGAGAGAGAGAGAGAGAGAGAGAGAGAGAGAGAGAGAGAGAGAGAGAGAGAGAGAGAGAGAGAGAGAGAG
>NW_012130084.1:2765960-2773326 GCF_000143395.1 Atta cephalotes
AAACTCTTTTATTTTCATGTGAATGTAAACAAAACGAATAAAATAAAAATAATTAAAATATTCTTTTTGTTACATTCATACAGTTTTCTGTGTATCCGAACAGCTGATGTAAGTTCTGATAGGCTTTTTTATATTCTTCACTGATAGATTCTTTTGAGCCTCATTTTATATATTTGTTTATGAAACTTTCTGTAAAATATCGTGCACTGTCCTACAAAATGTACTGCATGCGGACAATTTTTATGCTCGATCTCTTGCGCACAAAATCATCCAAAGTGTGCATACAAGAGAGAAATAATAATGATTTCGGAATTTTTTTCATTGTAATCCCGTTACTGATTTTATTGCTCGCAAAATATTGACGATTTTATTGTTTCATTATCATTTGCGGAAAACATTAAAAAATAGACAGTATGAGCTATTAATATAAAACATGATTTCCTCTCGATGTGAAACTTATATTCAAATTCAAGTGATACATCTATGATTGCGGCGCATCTACGTTGACGGCCGCTTTGAGGATTCTCGCGCATAAGAGATAAAGCATAAAAGTCATCTGCATGCAATACATTTTATAGGATATTTCACAGAAAGTTTCATGAAATTTTGCTGATCGATTTTACAGTAAAAGGGACATACAGTAGAGATTGTTTTCCGTAAATGAGGCTTTTTTTTGCATAAAGGATCGCTCCGAGATTTAAACTAATTTATATTATGAGCATAATTAGCACTAAATTATAGTATTTTTGTTTTTGTTATTTCTTTTTTAATGTGAATTTTATCTTTATTAAAAGTCAGCAAAAAATTATTTCTTGCTAAACGGTTAGAATAATAAAAGCAGGATTAAAGCAATAAAAAGAGCATTAAATCGTCTCATGTGATCATACTCGTGTTGGTATTCTAACTTAATAGACATTTTTCTGTCCAGATATGAATGAAATTCATCCTGAGACCGACTTTATGTGCCGTATAACGACAAAGCTTTTCAAGTCTGTTGATTGGCTATAGGACAGAGAGGTTCTTAGATTTCTCTGTTTTGCAGCCAATTAACACGCTTAAAAAATTTGGTGTACAATAAAAATGGACAATGTAACATTAGCCTAAAAGGAAAGCAGTCAAAAATATTAGACAGACACTTGTGTCAATTATTAGCGTTTTTTTTTTACGAAAAAACTAATGCAAATCATACATATTTTAGTTTACATATTTTTAGTGTTAATAAATAATTAGATTCTTTCAAGGTTATTATGACGACAAAGAATATATACAATTAAAATGCTTAAATTATTTATTAACACTGAAAATATGTGATTTGGATTCAATTGCATTCAGTGTACACCAATGTTGTACTAGTTTTTCTAATGAAAAACATTATATGTCTTTTGAAAGCAAAACGGCCATAAAAAACATAGTCGATAATTATAATCGAATCTTAAAAGATGTATAAACTAATCAATGGTCAGTGTTTATAATCTGTTCTTATATCAAGATCGTCTTAAGTAATGTCTTAAGATGCTACGGCCCTCTATTGATTCATAACATCTTAAGATTGTACTTAAGATAGTCTTAAATATAAGAATTGATTTTGAATACTAATCACAGAGCGGTATTAGCATCTTAAGACATTACTTAAGACGATTTTAAAATAAGAACAAATACCGATCATTCATTGACAAAAGAGTTACGCACAGATCTAGATACTGTAGAGCTGGTATTTATAGTCAGATCTTATATTCAAGACAGTCTTAAATATGGTCTTAAGAAGTTACGAACCAATCAGGTTCTGTATTAGCGTCTTAAGACATTATTTAAGACGGTTTTGAAATAAGAATCGACTATGAATACTGGCCTAGATATTGCGATCATTTTCTTAACAGTGATAAATATGGCTTAGAAACTTTTTCGTAAATTTTATCGAGAAGAATCAAAATAGTCTGATGGCATTTTGCCATATTTGTTATCGTTTCCGAGTTAATAGTTTTTCTGTCTAGATCTGTTTGTAACTTTTTTTATGAGAATAATAATTTTGATGAGAAAGTAATAAAAAGATATTGTAATAGATAAAAATATACTAACATCAAAATTTTGAACTATTTTCAAAAGATTATATACTAAGTTATTATTATAAATTTTATTATGCTTTAAATGTTACGCGTTTTATTATATTTAGTTATATGTGCGAAATTTTGGAACCCAAATTATAACATTGTTTTAATTGCTAATTTATTTTGTTATATCTTGTAAGCGTAAAATATTAATTAGTAGCGATTAATAATCTTCGATATTAGACTCTCGAACGATTTTACTTTCACTGTTAAAACAAATTAGATTCACTCACGGAAGGTGTTCTTATTAACTTATACACAAATTAAAATCTCTTGCTTTGTTTCTGGTATTTAATTAATCATCATACCATTAGAAAGTTGCGCGCAACGCAGAAACTTTCATAAGCTTGATTAAAATCGCTAGCAGGGTTACGTGCTTGGCGGCACGATAGGTCTTCTGTTAGGAAAATTACGTCAGGGATGTTCGCAATACACACACCGCGCGTAGAAACATAAAACATTTGCAGCTTAGAATAGCCACTAATGGGCGGAATTGCTAAATCTGTACTTTCACTTTGTACGATCTATTATGCACAGAAATGCGGCGAGGCTTTTTAGCTTGACTCTCCATGAATATAGCTTAATTACTCGATATCGCGAATTCTCGCAATTCGTTTCTTGTCAGGTTTATGTCTCCTTACTTTATGTTTGACAAAACGGACGCTTTAACACTTAACGTCTATCATACATGACGAATGTCATCTTTCAGTTGCAGACAATAGGAGTCAAGAGTCTATAGAGAGTGAAATCAAAAAGTCTTGACAAAAGAGCTATTCTCGTCACAGTTTGTAGTCTCTTTGAACATTTCGGTTGAAACGTAATTGTCCGTTATATACGTACGTGTGTAACAGAAAATAAAAAACGCGATTTCTGAAAAAAATCTTGCACACAAACGGAATAGCAAGTATTCGTTCGCGTACAAGGTACATACCTCGGTGCATACTAAAATGCGGGGGATCTGTAAGACAAACAAATGACGCAAGAAATATAGAAAAACGTTTGAAGATGCGAACGCGTCATAACCGGTCGTCGTAATAATTCACGATGCCTTCGTCACGATCGTTTTAGTTGCAGGTAATTAAAATCCCATTACATGGCGATTACAGAAGTTTCACTGGGAAGGACATCTAAATAACGAGGAAGAAGTCGCGGGTTAGGAGAAAAAGAATTCCCCCATTCTCATGTGTATTCATGACCGGAATCGCGGATAATGTTTGTAGTAGTCTCCTCCCGCATCATACCTTACATATGTAGAATATTAATTCTCATCATTTGTATGCAATGTATGTAATATCGCCGCGAATGCGCGTAGCCGTGGAATGTCGCAGGTGCAAGTCACTCAAGAAAGCATATTATGGACTATGTGTATGACAGCGAACATGAATAAATTATATTTCACATCGCTCTCGGAGCTGTTAACAGATACAAATCATCGTTTCTAATTACGTGAAAATCTCGCGGATACAAAATCGGAGAGTGAATCAGATTAGAGGCCAAAATCTTTTTTGTAAAGTTCAGAGAAAGTATAATGATGATTAAGCATATGAGTAATAGTTTTTAGGCCAGTATTATTGAATGAAATAGATTGAAACAAAAGTAAAACTGATTTTCATTTAACAATGTATCAAGGTATCAATTAAGATTAGAAAAATAATATTGAGTAATAGTTGTATTATACAGGATTAAAAAGAAAGCATTCAGCATTATTTTATTTAATACATACCGTACTTAGTAAGAAAATCTTAGTAAACATAAGTCGAAAACTCAATCATTTCTAAGATACAAACAATTTTGTATGTTAGTATCATGTCTGATTTAGGTCCACGATTTTTCATTTTCTGACTAATTTAAGTGGTTATTAATTTTAACTTGATGATAATGTAAAAAAATTGTACTTTTCCAACTATGATTAATCATAAACTGATAGTTTTGTAATGAATAATTTTTAAAATTACAATAATCATTTAATGATTAATCATTGCTGAAAAAATAATTTTTATATTATTATTAGATAAAGTCTATTCACAAGTTAATCAAAGAATAAAAACTAAGTTTTATTGGCTTTTACGTGTCGCATGTGACATGAAGATTTATTACTAGTGTGTTTACAAACCATGTTTTGAATAGCCTCATTCAATATGTTTCATACATACTTGGTAATAAAAGATTTTACCGATAATTGTTATTACAATCAGTGATTACGGATCTATTTGAGGATTATACACCATTATAAAGTAATATACTAAAGATTATTCTTTTTTCATATCGTATGTAACATATAGAAGCCAATAAGTTAGTCATGAGATACTAATGTACAAAACTGTTTATATTTCAGAAATGATTGAGATTTATGTTTATTAAGATTTTTTTTTACTCGGTGCATTACCTATCATATAATATGCTTTTTTTAAGCTTAGGCTTGTTTTTTTTAGTTGTACTTCTTGCAAGGTTTATTTTTCCTCTTTTTCTTTTCATGTTGAAAAGAAAAGGAGAAAGAATGAATACAAGAAGTTGAAAAGAACAGACATCTTTACAAGCCGAAAAAGTCATGATATAGTGACAGTTTTATTGAGTGATAGATTATTTAGTGACAGATTATGTTTTGAAGCAAGGATTATAATAAAATAATAAATTATAAAAATTTTACTTAGTCGGTATTTATAGTCAAGGGATACAGTTCCGAATAACCCCTGCTCGCGATTATAACTTTAAATTTTGCACATAAATTCTCTCAATGTGAGGAATAAAAAGCATATAGTATATCTCAACTTCGAGAAATGAAAAAACAGTTTTTTATTTTTCGACTTTCATTCAGTAGATCTTCGCGTGGAAAGTTATGCGCCCTTTGGCTTGGAAAGTGGAATGAAACTCTTTTTACGTGGAAAGAGTGACCGCAAAGAGTTGCCCGTTTCTTGAGTTCTCAATTTTGAAACTGAATTGTGTGCCAAATTTTATCTTATATTGAGGCATTAATCACAGAGAAGTTTGAATGAGATGACAATAATTATCAGAGCTGGAAAGCCTTCAGCTATGATAATAATTGTCACTTCAATCCCTGAAATTTCTCTGTAATTAATATCTTATTGTAGGGTATCATTTGGCACAGAGTTTAATTCAAAAATTGAGGGCTCAAAAAACGGACGAAAAAAACTACCTTTTTGCGGTTAATCGGTCTGAATTTTAGTCGATAAATATTGTTATAAAAATTTTTTTCATTTCCCGAAGTTGAGACCATATGTTTTTTTATTTCTTACGTAAAGAACAATTTATATATAAAAAATTTCAGATCAATCGCGAGCAGAGTTCTCTAATTGAGTTTTATATTTGAGATTTATATTTTGAGTACTTCAGTATATTTTGTATACTGTTTCAAGTATACAGTTTTGAGATATCATAAACTAATTAGAGGTTGTAGAGTTAGAGATATCATAAACTAATTACAACTTGTCTTGACATTACTTGAAACGGTCTTAAAATAAGAACGAATACTGCTCTTAGAAAAAGCTGTAAGATTTAAAAAAAATAAACCGTCACTTCTAAAGGTTAAACACTTTGTATAATGGTATTTATAAGTCATTCATTCACTTTAATACATGTTATCTTGTTTTCTGTCGGCATTGCTGCATTTCTGTTGTTACGACTTCAAAGACAGGAGGCGACGTTTCGCAAATAGCAGAGCGTTCCGCTTTACCATTCTGTCCATGTTTCTCCGCGACATAGAGCCGCTCATCTGAAAGACAAACACTGGTGGCGACATACTGGTATGTCACAGGAGATAATCATCGTCATAAATTCATCATCATCATCGTTAAGACGCCCGAAGCGTAATCGCTCATCTGTTTGCGCGGTTCGCCGCTAACGCATCATTGTCAAGATTGTCATGCCTTGCGAAATGAACGAATTTCATTGAAATAACGAAAGGGGGAAAGAGGAAAAAAAGCATTTTGTTCCGACATTGTTAGAGAATAGAAAACGAGTTATGTACTTATTGCGAGAATTGCTATACCTACTTCCGTTATATTAATTTCTTGAAATTCTTTTCATCGCATTATATAAAATGCTCTAAAGTTATTAATGGTTATAAGAACTGTTTTGAATAAGATTAAAAACCTTTTTTTTAAATGATTGCCATAATATGATTATTTTTTTTAATTTAGGATTTTACAACGAGTTATTTTCATGTTAGACAGTGTTCTGTTTTCAAATATGCGGACAAAAAGTGATACACCTGATTTCTGATATTTAAAAAATAAACAAAATTGTTCGCCAACGTGAAGCGCATGCATTCCATCGTGCGGATTGGTGAAATGTAAAAGGAACAAAAAAGCGAATTTGGTGCAAACTGTGAGAGATATTGTATCGCGATGTCGTCGACTGGTGAATTTTCGACGTTGTCGAGCGGCGAAGCCACCGGAATTGGCGAGGACTCATTGCCGAGTTCGAGAGAGGCAACTGCCGAGGCCGCGGGTTCCGGCGGTGGTTTCATGCCACTGCGCGAGTTCCTGGACAGATTCTCATTGCCAAGAGTAGTCAGGGTCGAAGGTGCTGGTGGAAGGCCGATACTGCTATATAAGCAACAACAGAGATCGCTTAGAGTCACGGCTACACTGCTGATGCATCGTTACCGTCACGATGTCAAAGTGGGACCGGAAATAGTCATCCCGGAAGGTTATCCTGGTGAGTACAATCTCAGACAGTACTGTGGACTTATATTTTCTTATTTATGTAAACGAGTAAGCAACGAGATTGAGTAGACATTCGTTTCTTAAACAAAGAAAATTTAATGAAGTTAATTCAAGAATATATCAGAAAAAAGCTAACTATTTTTAAATCAATCATAATATGTACATATATAAGCAAAAATGTCGTAAGCAAAAAGATTCTTATTTCAAAGATTTTAGTCTTGATTTGATTGAGTTTGTTGTAAGATTTTTGATGGAGGAAATCTCAAATGCAAAGTAATACTTATATCAACATAAATTCAATTAAATCAAGATTAAAATCTTTGAAGCAAAATTACTCGTATATAAGCAATATTTTTGCTTATATAGGAGCATATTATGATAAATTTAAGAACAATTTTTTTTTCTATATAATTCTAGAAAAGATAAAAAAATCTTTTAAGTTCTCTTAAATTTTAATTTAAAAAAAATCAGGGAAGTATAATTATTTCTATTAATCGTAAATTTCTGAAATATATATCAATTTGTGAGAGTATATATATATATATATATATATATATATATATATAGTATAATAAT
>NW_012130084.1:2774739-2778101 GCF_000143395.1 Atta cephalotes
TATATATATTAGTAGTAGAGTATATATATATATATATATATATATATATATATATATAGTAATAATAATAAAATCCTGTTTTGATACATTTTAAAAATAAGTGATTAAAAGGTTAAAATATAATACACGACGAAAAATGCGATTAATGAAGCAAATCATACACGAAGACGCTGTACGGAATTAACTATCCGTCGCATTCCGGCCTTTGACTCAGCGTATCGATCATGATGATCGATTGTGCTCGCGAAATTGTATCGGAAACTCAATCTGAGATTAAAACGATTACAGTATGTTGCATGTGCAGTATGTTACAACTATGAACTAGAAAGAAATTTCTTCGCAAACAATTCAAATGTTTTTTCCAACTAAAAAATATTTATGATATTCAACATACGAATTATTATTATTATTATTCGCGGTATAGGGTATCTTTCACCAATCTCAGTTAAGCTAACCGACGGTTAGATGAGTAACACTAAACAAGCTTCATGTAATCATCGGTTAGGTTAAGATTGGTGAAAGAGACCCTATACCCATGTTCTATTTGTATCTAGTGATCAGAAGATAAATTGAACAATCATATATTTTTTTGTAACATATACGTATATGACATCGACATTTCCTCATGATTCGAGAAGACGAAAGATACACGTCCGTTTATCTATATATATATATATATATATTTATAATTTATTCACATCTAACTACATATGTACGTATATCAAGTTATAGGCACAGTGGTGATTTAATCTAAACTCGCAAAAAGAAAGTAACAGATGGTTGTGGGTGGCATTTAACAATGAGGTTTATTCTGAGAGACAGAAAATTGTAATGATGTAAATTACACGCGAGTTCGAGCAACGATTTATAATAAATATTGATGTAAAATTAAAAAAAAGTTACAGATTTGAATAATGATTTTTCCTCAAGAAAATACTAGAAAAATAAAAAGATCAATTTATGAATTTAATTAATACA
Source organism: Atta cephalotes (assembly GCF_000143395.1). Lineage (NCBI taxonomy): Eukaryota > Metazoa > Arthropoda > Insecta > Hymenoptera > Formicidae > Atta > Atta cephalotes. The sequence continues at coordinate 2,775,718 of NW_012130084.1, forward strand.
TGAATTGAATATTTTTGCTATCATAGATTTTGACGATTAAGTAAATGTAACGTTTGCGATTTATTTTAATTTTTTAATTGTTAATGTTTGCTTTTTCTTGTAAATAGTAAAATATTGAATGTTAAAATACGACATAATGTAGCAAGAAAGATCGTTCGGCAGGTATACTCAACGCGTAGAAATAGACGCGGGCTTGCGCATAATCTACATAGGAACGTTTCAATTTTCTCGGGTGCGGCGTATCCACACATGTTGCATCTGCCGTACGGCAATAACGATTTCTCACGGCCGTAATCGCGCTCGCGAGAGTTAGCGTGCTCTCTCGGCCGGTTCATAGCTCTCGCTGGCAAGAAGTACGAACGAACGAGCAGAACGAGCATCGGTCTATAAATAGTGGAAGGAAAGTATGAGGTAACGCGGCAGAGCGTGTCGCGAATTATAATTTAATATCGTCCCGGCTTGTAATACCGCGAGTACGTTTGTGATAATGTCTGTGCGCAAACGTATGCGAATCTAGCAACGATTCTTCGACATATCGACTGATGAACAAAATAGATGGCGAGAAAAATAGAAAGAAAGAAAGAAAGAAAGAAAATCTGGTTTTGGTTTACACGGAAGGAGAAGGAAAGACAGAGGAAAACGCGTGTTAGAAGAGACAAATGCAGCGCGTTAACGTATTATTCAGGTACGTCGGGAACGGGTAGGTAGTCAGTGACATACGACCATGAATAATACCCCGCTCGTATTAACATAATGTGACTTTTTTCAATGAGCTGCCATGAATTACAAATGCTTGGACTGGCGTGGGACGAGATTACGTCGATAAGCGCAATTCGCTTGCAAGCGCGAGACAGCAGCGAAAGTTGAGGACTGTTTTATAAAAATGACAATAAACAACCGAGGCAGAGAACGAGGATCTTAAATTTGTAAGATACATTAGAGTGACATAATCCAATCAGTTATAGTTCTAATCAGCTATTATAACTATAATTATTTGTGGGTATTGGTACGGTCAGATTTTTGCCTTGAGCGTCTACAGATCCGTGTGAAGTTGGCCCCCCAACTTTTGAGGAAATTAATTTTCAATAGCTCATTCGATTGCTCATCGAATTTGCACATTTATGCACACTTTGAATTTTTGTTTGCACACTTCAAGTAAGAAAGTTATTTAAAAAACAATTTGGGAGGACTAATTTCATACCCCAACTTCGAGTAAACTGGTTTGAAAGGATCTTAATTAATAGATTTTCATTTGCATTCCGAAACAAGTTGATTTTTTCGTTTGCATCTTTAGTTAAAAAATTATTAACATTTAAAATTTCGAGAAGGGTCGAAAGCGGCAAATAAGTTCAAATCGCACCTACTGTGCTCAAAACGATATGAATCGATAGGATTTCGTTTGCACATTGTGAAACAAGGTGATTTTTCATTTGCACACCTTCGGTTAAAAAGTTATTAATAAATAAGTGTTGGAGGGCCAACTTCACAACAGAAATTACGTTTTCGGCTCGAATTTGACAGAAACGGGTTCGAAACAGTACCATTGATAGATTTTCGTTTGCACATTCTGAAACAATTCGATTTTTCATTTGCACATTCCGAAACAAGTCGATTTTTTGTTTACATACTTTACATAGTTTAAAAATTATTAACAAATATGTTGGAGGCCATCTCTGTGAAGTTGGCACCTCATTTTTCAAAAAATGGAAATTTTGGTCACAGTTCCGAATGCACCCCGAAGAGTTCTGAAGTTCCTGCCCAAAATTAAGAATAGTTCCGGCGAATTAATATAAAAAAAAAAAAATTAAAATTTGGGGTGCTAACTTCACAAAACGAAGAAAAATCGCGATATCTTCTAAACCATTAATCCTAGTGCTTTAAATGATAATTTTTGATAGAACTCTTGGGGTGCTATCCAGAACTGCCAACAGAACTGCTGTAATATTAAAAAAATTTTTGTTCCCATGTGAGAGAATCAGACATTAAAAAAATTACAATATCTCTCTGTTAGTTCTAGCTCCGACCATTAATAACTTACGTTAGAACTTGTGGGGTGCTACCCAGAACTGTCGACAGAATTGCCAGAACTTTAAAAAAATTTTCTCCTCTCGGGTATTAGAAATTTTCGATTCGATGAACGAAAAATCGCGATATTTCTTAAACCGTTGGTCCTAGCGCTTTGAGCGTTAATAACTTTTGTGTGTGTGTGTGTGTGTGTGTGTGTGTGTGTGTGTGTGTGTGTGTGTGTGTGTGTGTGTGTGTGTGTGTGTGTGTGTGTGTGTGTGTGTGTGTGTGTGTGTGTGTGTGTGTGTGTGTGTGTGTGTGTGTGTGTGTGTGTGTGTGTGTGTGTGTGTGTGTGTGTGTGTGTGTGTGTGTGTGTGTGT
>NW_012130084.1:2778251-2790769 GCF_000143395.1 Atta cephalotes
ACGTTAGTTGTAGTAGTTAGTGTAGTGTAGTGTTGGTGTAGTGTAGTGTAGTGTGTGTGTGTGTGTGTGTGTGTGTGTGTGTGTGTGTGTGTGTGTGTGTGTGTGTGTGTGTGTGTGTGTGTGTGTGTGTGTGTGTGTGTGTGTGTGTGTGTGTGTGTGTGTGTGTGTGTGTGTGTGTGTGTGTGTGTGTGTGTGTGTGTGTGTGTGTGTGTGTGCGCGCGCGCGCGCGCATGCTTGTTTGTGTGTGTGTGCGCGCCTGCGTGCACGTATTTGTCTGATATGATCGAATGTGTCTGATGAATTGTGATTTTGGTGGAATAAAATCATTGATTGATAACTATTGAGTTTGTTAAAAATGTTTTTAACTGTCTTTGTACATAGTTTCAATTCTGTGTACCTACCATAGTATATATGATTAAATGTGGTGTTACTTCTTCATCATCTGATGCTGTTTTCCGCTTAGTCATCATATCATCATATAATATCATTGAATGTCATATACGAATGCTGTATAATGCCCGTTATTTTTGTCGCTGGCATATTGATGATATGATACTATACCAGTTAGAATGTAATTATTATCATTCATGTTCAATTTTTTGGATATAGATCCAAGTGCCGCACTCTTTTTCTCGATACCAATGGAAGCAGCATATTGTCCATCCGTAAAGACACTGCAATCTATGAGTAAATGCGATTGAAAGATAAATTTTTCGAGAACATTTTCAAGGCACTTCTTGCATGTTGAGGCTTTATCGTAATTAGTGTCCAGTATAGCGTTTCGCAGTGCCGAAAGACCGTTTTGTAAAAATATGTTAATATTAATAACTTATTACTGGAATTTTTCGCAAATATTCTGATGACACTTCTAGCATCCTACGAGTTCTAACGAAAATTATTACGCTCGAAGCGCTAGGACCAATGGTTTAAGAAATATCGTTAATATTGTATCGATACCATTATTTGATGGCAATATTTTTGGACTTGCATGAATGTTTTTAGCCCAATCTTCTGCAATGATTTCGTCATAATCATCATATTCTTTTGCTTGTTTATCAATCATTGTGCCTTTAGTAGCACTATTTATTCGAAAGATGTACTTGAGATTGTAATAAAATATCATTCTCGTCTGTGCCTATTTCCTCGCTTAACGGTACTAATATTAATTTTATAAAATCATGTAATTCGTTAAAATTATCTATTTGATAGACTTTTCCTAAACACCTCAAAAAAAGTTGTTTAATTTTCATTGCTTTACTTTTCAAACATTTCCACTTGGCGATCATAGATACAAAATGATTAACGTCAAGCCTTATGAAACATGACGAATCATTTTGAAATTATCAGTTGTAGTAATAATATTAACAAATCTGCATGTAATGATTGAGATTGATGCAATCTGCAAACGTACGAGCAACTCCAATTAGAATTGCTTTTCCAAAATCTGTTATTATATAATAATTCGAGGTATTGGAGCACCATCTCTTATATTGTAATTTTCGAGAAAATTTTGCTTTGCAGATATCATTTGGAAAGCAGGAAAAAATTGTTTAAGTTGGAAACATATACATTCATATAAAAATAAATGGGCAGACTTTTTATAAGAAGGCGTAACTTTAGCATCTATGAAAGCGCAATCTATTGGGTTACTATGACTAAAATTTAAATTTTAATATACATTTATTAAATTAAAATTTTCTGCGTTTCAATTTTTCTTCAATATCGGCACGAACTTTCCGGACAACCCAATATAATGAAAGCGCAATTAACATTTTGATTATGTGTTTTATTGTATATTAATTGTTGTCTTGATTTCAATACAAAAGAATGGATTCTTTATTATGAATAATTTGGAATAATATAATATGTTTTGCAATTTGTAGATTTTTAATGGAATCGTTGTTTTGCAATTGCAAACATCTATTCAATTCAGCTTGTTTTGCTTTATGCAAAACGATTGCATCAAATAAAAAAGGTAGGACATCATCATCAAATGTCGATCTGTTAGCCTCTTCATTGCGCCATACGTTGGCATCTTTATTTGTATCTACCAATTTGATAGCAATTCACGCAGCTCAAATTTTAATTGCCTTTTTTTCTTATGGATAATTTTCGCAGAAAAGCCAATTAATTTGCAATTAAAAATCACTTGTCTTTACAGGCTTAACAGATAAAGTGCCAATAAGTTACGCATTACATTCTTTGCAATAACTCTTTTGCGTAATATTTAGCATTATTATTAATGAATATTTTGGTACGTTGAAAAATAAATGCGCATGGTAACTTGACTTGTTGCCATATTTTTTCTGCAAAAATGAGTCTATTTACCTGATGACATATACTATCATTTCTTATGTCCATATTTTTGGTCCATATTTTTGGTGAATACGTTTTTTCTCTCTCTCCATTTTTCTTTAAAAATTATCAGTTTAAATTTCTTTTTAGCAGAGTTATTAATGCTATTTGATACTGTTATATCATATGAAGAATCTTTTGAATCCCTATATTATTTCTCTTAATAGAAAATGCTTCTATAGAAAATAAGCCAGAATATAGCCAGTAATTAGCCAGAAATATCAGTTACTCTCTATTATATATATTTGTATTGTATTCTCTATTATATATATATTATATAATATATTATATATATTTGATCAGTATTATTAGATTCGTCTCAATTTGAGCGACACTTGTTTCAGCAGTATTTAGAAACTAGCCAGTTTGTAACCAGTTTCTAATGACTTTAACCAGCACCTAACCAGTTTTTAGATAAATTTATGATCAATTTCTAATTATTTTCTATTCAGTTCCTAATTATTTAATTATTATTTGTTTATTACGATATTAATTTCTAAAATATGTTAATTAAAAAAGGACATTATTTTAATTTTTTTCTTTTTTTGTAAATTTATAGTTTTATATTTTCTCCCATCTATTACATTATAAAGAAATATTTATTTTTAGTACAGTATAATTGTACATCTAATACAATATAAAGTTATTTTTTACATTATTATATATACTTACATTATTTCTATGTATTATTCAGAACTATAAAATCAAATTTATAAATAGTAACAAAATAAGAAAGATATTATTCTATAAAAGAAAATTAACTTTTAATTAAAATTTTGCGGCATGTAATAATGCTGAAGCATAAATCTCTTCAATTTCCTTACCATCTCTTTCTTATATGTTAATGATATCATAATTTTACTATAAATATCATTTATATTATAAAAAAACTGTGATAGATACTACATTTGTTGCTAATTTCCACTGTTGAAGATTTGATTTCATTGGGTACGTATACATATCTTTTATTTTATCTCAAACTTGTCCTTTAATTTCAAATGTATTATTTTCCAATGAATGACACAAAATACTATTTATTTGTATTATCAAATCATTTTTTAATAAAATGCAACAAACAATATTATTAGGTCTTTTGATGCTTAATATAATTCCTCCTTATAATTTAGTTTAAGTATGTTACGTTTATTACCATGACCTTTCTCCTCTTTTAAAATTAATATCCGAGTCGAAATGGAGATTGGCTTTTGAATATAATTAATTTCGTGAAGATGTCGGCATGCCTGTGATAAGGGACGATTCGCTATTTGAATTATTTTTCTTATTTTGCTTTCATAAGGAAAGGCTGATCTAATGCGCAATTAAAGAATTCAACATTATCAATAATGAATTAAATTATGTACATTAATACTTATTGAAGTATTATCATAAAGTAAGGACATTGCGTCAAAAAAACTATCTAAATATTTTCGGGTTTTATTAATATATAATTTAATAAAATATGTGGGCTACAAAATATTCTAAAAGCAGTGTGGAGTAAACAATAATGTTTATACATTTGAATACCAAGAATTTTTTTAAATAGCACGGGATCAATATATAATAAAATTAATTTTAATTCATATGTTTTCAACTGGTTTACGCGACTTGCGTTGGAATTCATATGATGTCCACTATGTTAAACATTGAATTCTTTTATCTAATTCGCGTCAATGGCTTCAATTTTTTATTTCTATGACCAAAATACCACATATTTAAATACAATTTTTTCATTATACCCAAGCAAGCTAAATGCATGTATTCAAGAGGAAACATTCTTATCTAATGATGGCTCAATAGAAAAATAACGGTGATTGATCAAATTGTCCAATATGACATAATTGTCGATAACGAAACGATTGATCAGTTTTCTTCTCACAAGATACATCACAGATATCACTTTTCTATAATTTTTTTTTCCTAAAAAACTAGTGCCATAAACTTCACATCTTTCGCAAGCATCATATCTTCCTGTCCTGCAATTAAAAAATTTTCGAGCCAATATCGCAATAAAACTATGAATTTTAAAGTAAACTCTTTTCCTTCAATTATTGATTTTTGCGACATTAATTGATTAATTTCTTCTGTATAAATTCTTTTAAAAAATCTTGATTATCTACAGTTTTACTATTTTCGCTATAAATTGTTACACAAAATGGATTATGTACAAACGACTCACAAATAATTTTATACAGAATTGGTCAAAATTGTTTTGAACTAGAGTGAAACAATGTCGTTCCGTCAACATTAAATTGTAATAATCTGATGAGATATGTAAATTTGGAACAAAATATTGATCGAATCATTTTTTTATTCCAAAATATATAAATTCGTCAGCTGTTCCGTCTATTCCGTACTCGAATATTATACGAAGCTTTGTTGATAAATAAGAATATTTTTGCAAGTTTGGATAAGAATTACGGCGTAATGTATTCAACAATTCTTCTAGATTATTTTAATTTATGTTACATTAATAGCTCACTTTGAGAATGTCATTTGTATCATTTTCTTTATAATCTTCATTGACATTAATTTCATTATATTAGCAAAAAATTAGCAAAAAATGGCTAGATTCGGTTAGTAATCAGTTTTTATGAGAAATATTTCTATTCGGGTCTTATATATATTAGATTTTGTTTTTTGTTTCGTTTCGCATCGCGAAGGAGAACTTCATCATTATTATTGCTGATATTAATCGATGATTAATGAATATTTATGTATAGAAAATACAGATTTAGTACAGGCGGTGTTGGAAGTCGATGGGATTATACCTTTAATCTTATGCTACTGGGTTTAAGTTCTACACTACGCCTTCTTCGTCGTCTTATTATTATTGAAATTTACACAAGCGGGATAGCCACGTGATGTTGCCGCAACATCTGGTATTACTTGGAGCAATTTTATTAACACTTTTTGAGAAGAGGATTTCCGTGAATAAAGCAGCAGCCACGACTAAACCCCTTTGACCCTTTGCTCGGGATCATTTTCTTTCACGTCGTGCCAGATCGAGTTGTCTATCAGCTACTCATAGACTTGACTCGTGACTTTATCACAGTGCCGCTTCGAAAAAAAAATATTAGATCGGCTTCAGTTTACACACGGTAATTTGAATGAAATTACGACAATTTTATCAGCTAAACTTATGATGCAATAATAATTCTTCTAAAAAAATATGAACTGATTTTTTTCTTTTTTTCAAGAGTTGGAATTGCAAGATCACTCTATTGAACAATTTCGATGTATTTTAATATCTGATTTTATTAATTCAAACTTGGGTATAATTTATCTAAAATTATCAGGAATAATTTAAAATAAAAAATTGTTTTTCTACTCTAAATTATATAAGAATAATCACAGCACTAATCACACGTGTGATTGATTTCCTAAAGATGTATATTAACTAAAGACATATATTCACTGTACAATAATTATAATAATTTAAATATTTTAAATAAAATTATTATTGTTATTACATAATGTAAATACATTTTTAAAGAAATTCTCACGATGTGGAATCTTTTTCCACAAACTCTTATCTGACAATGTTGCGTATGAATGCTTTAACAACGCGAACTTAACGAGTTTATGGAGCTTGGAGCTTAGCATGATAATTAAACGCGTCTCGATAAATAACAAAATACATCACCTATCGCTAATATTCTACAGCACTTCTCGGTCGGAGACCATTCGTCATGACCGAGCGATTATACGCAGCCTCGAGCGCGACTTAAGTTACTCGCAATGTCGGAGTTCAGTAGTGGGTGAAAAGGAACGTTGCAAATGTTAAACGTTGTCGGGCGGAAGTGGCGGCCGCGCTCTGTGTCTTCTCTATGCATAACTCGTTGATTTACAGCCAGAAATACGTCGTGAACGCGCGCAAACGCTCATATATATGGACTTCTATATCGGATCTTCGACTCGTGTTCTCTCTCTTCCTTTCTTTTTCTCTTTTTATTTTACCATATGTCTTTCGCGCACCTCCGAGATTTGCATAAATCTCGGAAACGCGAAGGAGGCGCGAAATCGAAAGTTCAGCATCGCCGTCTCGCCGGTATTAACCGCGAGGGGCGTATTCCCGTACCTTTTACGACCGCAAGCCAAGAGAATTCCATCCGAGAGACGCAAAGACGATCGTTTCACGGCGGCGCGATCACGAGGAAATCAACGGTGCGGCGCGGTGTCGGAGCAGCATTTTATAGCGAATAAAATCGAAACGATTTCTGATTTTATTTCTGTCGTATACATAGAAACAATGATCAGGTTACGATCTCGCGCATAAAGAATCGCACCGCGACTCTTACCGCTCGAATTTCGCGTGAGAATAGCATATATACTCGAGGTGTGTAACGAATATTTTACGGGCAAAACTAATTAATCGGGCGTTAATCTCTCGACGCCCGAGGTTTATAAACTTGCGATCTTAGGTATTGCCGAGTAAAAGTGCTCAACGTTGAATGTAGCCGAGCATACACACAGAGGAAGAGTAATCGTGGATTTTTATCAATTTACGTATTAACGGATAGTGCATGGGAACCACAGGTTTCCGCAATTGCCAAGGTATCGCGATGGGATTATAGCAATCGCGAAAAAGTTATCGGAGCATTAATTGTTGTTTACCTATATACCTCGCATTAGTGTCCTTTGATAACTGCCTTGCATGGCCATTGAAAATACTTGCCTTCCTATATACGGACGATACGCAAAACGGAATACTTCGCATAGACTTTCGATACGACATAAACCATCGTAATTTGTGATTGATAAAGTTTATGAGAAATAAAAATTTATCGAAAAAGCGTGTACAAAATATGATATACATGAATTATATAATTGTATCTTACGCTTGATTTTATTTGTAAGAAATTTTTCTTTCAGATTACGTTTTATCTTATTCATTGACGCAATGACGCATTATTTTATCGTTATCTTATTTAAATATTGAATGCGTGGTAGTTAGGCGAATAGCGAAAACCGCGGCGCTTTAATTGTCGCTTACGTATATTTCGCATTAGTCTTACTTCGATAAGCACTTTGCGCGCAATTCTCGCCTACGTTTTGCACTTTGAAAGGAGAGTTCCAATCTGTGTATAGAGCTTTTAAACGATATCTCGCGGAAGTATTATCTCGTTAAAAGACAACTCGGGTCCGCGGCTTTGTGCATAGCTTTAACTCGCCACTACTATCACAATTGCAATTGTATTTCGCGCAGCTACAATTTTCCAAGCGATTAAATATACTCTTAATAGTTACGGTCTGAAAGAAGATTTACGAGTAGAAATTTTTCGCTTTCAAGACGATAACATTTACTTTACTGTGAGGTTTTCGAGAGAAAAGTGTTTATCTTTTTGTAATTTTTCACGGAAGAGTGAGCATCGCGCCATGATGTCTGCGAATTATTGCGATGTCTTTCTTAATGATATACTGTTACTTTCGCCGACCAGCATCGCGAACGGTTTATGCGTGTCCACAGATTATAATTTTAATTGCTATAATCACCGTCCGTGAAGACAGCATTTTAGTGTCTTTGCAGTATTTTATGACATTTATTAACCGGATATCGCGACTTTTAGAATTCTTAAATATATTCTTCTTATAAGTTACTTTTAATCCGCTTGCTTTGTTATCTCACGAGTGCGATTTTAATCGCGCATCATTGCATGTTGAGATATTTATCGATAACGTCATCGACGTTCACGATACAACACACGACGTAACAACTTTGAAATGTTGCAAAGGCTGCATATGAAAGTAATCCAAATTACAAGTGTAAACATCGATTTGAAAAGGGACAGGCATTGAGCCCATTTGATTGCAATGCACAAGTCGAAGATTAAGCTACTGAGAAAATTGAATGGCAGTTCTTGGAGCACAAACGTGACAGCTGGATCTTGAAATACATCCAGCAATTGATTAATACTTTAATGTATTCATTACATGAATCGTTCATTTATAATGATTCTATTATAAGAAATATTATAACAAAAGAAAAATCAAAACTATTTAACTTATAAATGTAAAAAAGGATTCCGTACTTTTTTTATATTTAATTATATGAAAAATCGAATTCGGACGAAATGAGTTAATTTTCACATATAATGTAGTTTATAATGTAGTGAATAAAAAATGTCAAGACACAAAACTCAATAATGGTTAGATTTTGAACTATGATACATTAAAAGTGCTCTGGACAAATTTTATTTTTTTGACATATCATAACTCAAAAATTATGTATTATTGAGTTACATTATGTGAAAATTAACTTATTTTATCAAAATTCAATTTTTCATATGATCAGTGTAAAATCCTTTGTTCACTGCTTTTCCCTCTAATTTCATTGGAACATCTTGATTTATTAGTCGCGACGTAGTCGAAGCCAGTTTAATTAGCATTTTGCAAATCGAATTAACACATTTAGCCTTCAAACAACTCAATTTACGTTAATACGCATTTTCGGACCGTTTTCTATGAAATGTTATCGAAAAAAAATTTTGAAGATGAATAGCTGTACTCTTCGTCGACACAGAGCTATTGTGTCTATTGTGTTCGTTCTTCATTCAAGGCGCGAAAAGAAGCTTTTCTGCGTGAATTCTCGTGCCTGTGTGAGCAGCACTGTATTAGCGTGCTGCGATGTGCACTAACATCGAGCTTATGTTCGCTGTTCGGTAAATGAATTATTGTGTCGAGCACACAAGAGGCGCGGCGGCAGTGTTGTGTAACGCGAAGAGAAGGCCATTCCGGCTTCTTAGAATTTTATAACTCGCGCGGTTCATGTCTTGGACCCTCTCCGCGGCAGTGTAGCAGCCTTTCATAACCGATTTTAATAGCCACACCCATGAATTTTTGAGACCGTCCTATCGTTTCATCGATACCTTCGAGATTGATTTCCAATCGAGAACGACTGAGTCTTTCGCAACAGCTATTTTCGATGGAGATGTCTATTTATGAAATTGTATCCCGGATTCCAACAGATTATTAAAGTCAAAAATTAATAAGTATAAACCACACGAATTAAAAAATATTCCCTGAAGAATCTCCTATTTTTGTAAGATTTTGCCAAAAAATGAAAGTAAATAAAACTATCTCAATTTTAATGTGAAATTTTACTGTGAAATGTTTGCGATTTCCATTAACTAAACATTTATGTAGATCGGGACATGACAACGCAAATTCTCCAAACGCAAATCTGTATTCTTCCTTTCCCCTGTCGCTTGAATGTGTATTTGTAACAAATTGAAAAAACTATTAATTAAAATCAATAAATAAGATGCACGAATTAATGAAATTTATCTAAAAAAAACGCAGAAATTGGAAATTTGGAATTTTTTCTCTGTATTAGATTTTACAAAAAATATTGAAAGCGAAAAAGAAACCAATCAGTTTTAAGTTATCATTAAACGTCCGCGAGTTTCATTAACTAAACATCCAGATTAAGACATGATAACACACATTCATTAGGGAGGGGGGAGGGAAGATGCAATAAATTTCCATTCCCTTTCTTTCTCTTCTTCGCTCATCATGTGTGTTTGTACTTCCTGAGGAACGATTAAGTCCCAGCTTCCGGCGAATGAAGTATTCAATCGCGACTTAACATCACGTGCTCCCACTGTGAAATTGGAGCGATCTTCCTTGCAGCAGGAAGAAGAATCAAAATAGAGATCCTGTTAACTCTAAGTGCATCATGCAAATAGCTATTCTAGCGAAAAGCCTTTGCCACTACTATGGATGAACGAGAATGGCCCCGATTTGGAAAATTACAAATGCGAATGTATTTTAAGAATAATTATCGATACACTTCACGATATATTCTTCATAAAATTTTTATTCCTTTATGTCATTTTCTCTTTTCATAGAATATAAAATAATTATAATATTATTTACTTTATTTTTAATTTTCGCGGTGATAAGGTTAAAAGTGCAGTAAATAATATTATAAAAATTTGAGATCCGGATATTGTTCTATTCTATTTTAAGATTGTTCATTTAATTATAAATTTATTGATAAGATATGTTTTAAATATCTTTTCTCGTCTTTTTTTTAATGAATTTCTACACATGAATTAAATAGAATTTATATATTAAAAGTACAAAGAGCAATATATAAAATAATTATTCAAAAACAGTTTTATGTTATTAAATTAATAGACATCTTTCATCAAATTTGATCCGTCTTCCGTATGTCGTCATAATTGTTGAGAAAAATGCTGCCAAGCATGAAATCAGTATTACTTATGATAATCGAAGCGCAGTTCCCGCGCACGAGCGTTCGTTCCATGAATGCATGTTCCGTGAATTACATTAATACTCCGGATACAGCGTTGAAAAGCCTCAGCGAAATACCTGGTTCATAATTTCTGCTGGGCGGAGGAAAAAGACGTTACGAGTCCGCGCGTGTGATAACAGACGGTCCGGTGAAGAAACTCAGCTTGGAAAATCGTACCGGTTCCTGTTAAAACTACTTGCGCGTGTGCACATCGTCTTAAGATTGCTACCTTTACATGCGCGAGCGCCTATTCCGCGATTCCGCCACCGCGGAGGGCCCCGGCTTTCGCTCGCACACGAAACGCACACTGTATAATCCCGACGATAATTCTCAACGTACCTGGCGTTATAGCCGTGGTATTCGCCGCAGATGTAAATACCCCCGGGCTCTCGGGAGCCTGCGGGTATTAAACATACGTTCCCCGGGTAGTCGACAAATTGCTCGCATGAACCAGAATAATTAGCATCCCTAGCCTCCGGTGGTGTATACCTCTTTGCCTTCTCTTTTTCTTTCTCCCTCTCCATCTCGTTTCTTGCTTCATCCTCGCAATGTATCTCCTTTTTCCTTCTCCATATCTCTCCGACAACTCTTACATCGCTTGAATTAGGATAGTACGTCCGGGGAATACCCAGAACGACTTTCTGCTTCTCTCATCAGCCAGATTCTTTCTCTCTCTCTTTTTCTCTCCGTCCGTCTCTCATTGTACCGATGCACCACGTTCTATGGTTGCGTTTAATCAGCCCCGCTGACTTGATGCGCGCCATACAGTCCGGTCCCTGGCGTGCGTGCCGGCTGCTTAAGAATGTAATTTAATATGCGACGTTACCGCGGGCCCCGCCGTGTCATATTTATAGGTATTTATGCATCAGCTTTGCGGGCACGTTTGAGTTGCGCGCTGTGTGCGCGAGCTCATTGAAATTGCCTCCCGAGGAGGAGGTATTGCCGTACATGTATTCTGGACTTTCATATTCTCGTATCGCGTAGGTGGGAGGAACTTATCGTTGTTTATCGCCAGTTAGCCTTACGCACTGCGCCGATTCTCTGCGCAACGTTCCGCGTGCTCGACGTAACTCGACGTGAAGGAGAGAAAGGTAGAAAAGGAGAGTAAGAGAGATGCATCGTAGCTACACCTGCTGTTAACATAATTTATTCCAGTCCGCTGCACGCTGAGCTCGTCAACCTTATACATCAATGAACCACGTGGATTTATTTTTGAACTTAGTCGCGATCCCTGTTACTCTCGGTTTCGCTTCGCGTGATATATATTAGCTCCACGTATTTCTTAACTCTTCAGAGACTTTAGCTGCATATACGCACACATACGTAGCTGGCGTTGTCTTAGAAAGACTGACATTGAAAATTAGCATGTAAAATGGACGCATGCGAGTCAATTCTTTATAACTATCCCATCAGCGTGATGTATAATGTTGGCCTGTACTGTATATAATATTAATTATTAATAACTTCAGATTATAGCACAAACCTATCATAAAATAACTACAATACTATCTTGGAGGGATAAAGTGCATTAACATTCTGAGATACATGTGCGCCAAAGGCGATGAATCTATAGTAGAATAATATATACGAAATAAATCTGATTAGATCATTGAGCGAAATGATTATCTAACTACGTTTTCATAACTCTATATATTATATTTAACGGGTAAAATTGCAGTTACTCTTTCAATTTATAGATGAAAATACATAACAAGCGAAAAGTATCATTACGTAATGCTAATAATGCAGTTTAGAAATTAATCCCATACCAGTCAGAATCTAATATAGCATCTATATCATACTTTAGATTTCACCGAGGATTTCATGTTGATGTGTGATAGATTAGAAATTTAACTTTTTAACCGCGTATATATATATATATATATATATATATATATATTATTAC
>NW_012130084.1:2793457-2795677 GCF_000143395.1 Atta cephalotes
ATGTGCAAGATCGCTGTCGTGTCGCAGTGTCCTCCATTGATACAAAGCGCAAAATCGTGCGTAAAGTAGGGCCGGAAAGAGTTGGCGAATGATTGAGATTCTCCGGGAGCGTTTATCGCATAGGGTAATATTGTAATCCTAGCTGAATTTTTGTATACTATTCGGGTACTTCAAGTCGAGAATTGCGAAGAGAAGCTGCCGAAGGAGGCCATCGACAAAGAAAAGAGGTGGGCAAGAGAGTGAAACGATCATGGGTTGAGAGGAAAAAACGCTGGAGGAACGATGTGCGCCAGGATGACGAGCAGAGCCGAATTATGATAGCACAACCGGCAATTCGAGAGCACGAGGGAACCCCAAAAATATGTGGAGGGTGACACCTATCGAAACCATAGACATAATAATAAGAATAGATCGAGCATATCCTCTATTTTGGCGTGAAGATCAGGTAAAAAAGGACAGAAAGCAGATGCCGTGTAGCTTTTTCTCTCTGTTCGAGCATGTCTCCGTCATACTCAATTGTTTCTTTTTTTTTAACAACTTCCCTCTACCTCACTTTTTTCTCGTGAGAAAGAGGAAGCTACACGGCATTCATTATCTGTCCTTTTCTACCTAGTCTTCACGTTTCAAACCTCATTCATTTCAAACCTCTATTCTTATTATGTCTATGGTTACTCCTGTCGAAACTGCGAAGCTGTCACCCTAAAGACCAGGGGAGTTGTTGGACGCATCAGAATATTGAGCTTCTTGTTGTCGCGGAGCAAGTCCGCGACTAATACTGCTGCCGAAAAGCACCGGCCGGTCATTCAGCAGGGCCACGACGCTCGAAAAATGCCGCTTTCGGTATTGTTCGCGAAGGATCGTGAGTCCTTATCTAATTGGATACAATCCGGCTCGATGACTCTGAGTAAGGGCTACGAATCGATCAAGAATCGACTGCGATTTCGCTCGCTCTCTTCCCGGCGACCCGGTGATGTGGAGACACGCATACGACAGGATGGCGTTTTTCGGAGAGATCTGCTGCGTAGGTGAGGACCTAAGGAGGTAAATATCGATGAGGTTGCTCTTATTTATGAAGTCGCATGCAGCCTGAAGGAGACCGTACTCGCGTTTTGTGATCGCCACATTTTAGTATTCGTATTTGCGTGCGCCCTGAGATTGAGGCGCATTTCTTGGTGTCGTTGATAGCGTGACCAGTTCCAAGCGTGAGAGGTTCTGAAGCCGGGTTATGGACGGTTATCAGGAATTCAAAGTAGTGAAAAGTAGTGCGTGAAAAGAGCTTCCTGGGAATCGCGAAAAGGCTCGTTTATAGTTCATCGCGCATAAATTGGACGGCCGCTTGCGATCAAATGTCCGCGCCATAAATATCGCGACCCGCGTCAATTGTAGCTCGTTGTCATAAGGACGTTATCGAGTTCTGATGTCTGTCGTTTTTTTAAGCATTATCGAATTCTTTGTGCGAAGTTGATCGGCTGGCTGGTACGCGTGGTATTTCAGAACGCTTGAATTGCAATAGCGAATTTTGTCTCTAATATTTTGTAGGCGCCTTTGTTCTTTCTTTTTTTCTCTTCTTAAAAATTATTAATAATGAAAATCAATTATTGTTTCTGATATTTGGAAACATGATACAGTATTTTATGCATTAATTTTTGATTTTAGGTATATTAGAAATTAAAAAAATATTAAGTTTGAATATTAATTTGTATAAAAGGAATCAAAAAGGTATAATATATATTTTTAATTATAAACTATTCTTTGCTATAATTTAAATTATGTAATAAAATTCACGTATTAATTAAAGTAGAGAATAGGTAGAAATAAATTTTGAATTATAAAATATATTCTCTGTTACAATTTAAATTATCTTATTTGAAAAAGTCTATGTTAACATCGAAAGTCGAATCTCTCGAAGTATATTATTGCCTCTTTTCCGCGATGCTTGGTTCTTTCCATGCGTTTACTTCATGAATGATTGTTATTGCATTAATAACTGTTCATTCACGAAGTAAGCACATGAATTTTTGACAAAAAAAAGGTCATAGTATAATGAAGTTATAATGCAGTTTATTAGTGTCAAATACCGTACGCGTCGCGCGCGTCTTTTTTGTACTAGTATATTTAAAAAATTTAAGAGTTCTTATTATACATAATATGGTATATAATATTAATATATGAAAAAAGAGATATATATATATATATATATATATATATATATATATATAT
>NW_012130084.1:2796595-2801997 GCF_000143395.1 Atta cephalotes
GTATATATATATATATAAGAAAGAAGTATATATATATATATATATATATATATATATATATATATATACTGTGGATGTGCAATTTTTGTCTATCACTTTCGCGAATCGTCTGCAGGGGATCTTGCAGGGGATCCTTCCGGCTCAGGAAGCGAGCGCGCATGTGAGCGTGCATTATCGTTATCGACGTTAGCGTTAGTTATCGACTTCGTTAATCTATTCGATTATACATTATTTTTTTTTTAGTTAATCTTACATTTAGATTTAATATTGATGATGGATCGTGCTCAGTGGCTGAATTATTGTTTTTGTAATCGTGTCGTCTCACTTACCTTCAAAAAGAGGAAGATCACTACATTGAAGGAGGAAGATATGGTATAATAATAGGCTGGGAGTTGTTTCACCTAGGATTCCGAATACGCAGTATGATTCCGTATACTTTTTGTACTATGTTGCCATTCAGAATCTTGTTCTATCATACGCGAATAAGAAAAATTGTGGAAGGATAAAGTTATGTACGCAGATGGCCAAGGTTACTATCTGTCGGAGATAAAGACACTCCAACACGGTGGCAGAGCTTCCCTGAACTTTCTGAGCCAACTCGAAAGCCAGGAGGTTATAGGCAACAGCGAAGTCTCTCTTCAAATTATATTACGTATCCTAAAGAGATATAAGGATTTGCGGGATCTGTGTGATTTGCGGGGTCGTGTGATTAATAAGAGCCAATCAGCGTGTAACATGGCCTCAGAGAGCCGAATGATCTGCGTGGATCCGCGGAAAACTCCCGGGCAGCACTCGCGTTGTGATTGAGCCAGCTAAATCTGTTAGAGAATACATGATCCCTGGGACTATCCCTGGGGTGAAAGGAGAATCCAAAGATTGTCGATGAGGTTACTGGAGAGAAGTAATTTGGGTGAGACGAATGTCATTTTAATTGTGAAACCGCCGATCGCGAGATTCCTGGCGTTGAATGGATCGCGTATGAAAACTCGAGAAATTTCGAGCAGCCGATCTCATGCTGCCGTGTACGTTAATAATTTACGAGCCATTCACCCGAATTTAGAGAAAGATACTGATTGCCAACTGGCGCTCGCCTTTGCCATAACCGAGTCACTTTTCTTGTGTTTTGCAAGTGTATTGTCGAGATTTTCGTTAATTATGACGCAAAAATAACTGTAAAGTCCAGTGCTTATCCGAGATCCGAGATTTTACGTCGCCGTAATATTATATGTCTTGTTACCTCTATTTCAGTGTGCAAATTCTTTGTATATCAGCGATAGGCTTTATTTCTCGTTTAATTGTCATGAAATATTCGCCTTTCTTGCGCGATCATTCGATGGAGAATTCAGATCTCAGAGTATCGATATCTAATACAGTTGCCTGATCAGCGTTAATATCGACTTTATCTTTGTTTGCAGATGCTGAGCCTAAAAAATCAGGCCTGAAAAATCAGATTATTAAAGTCAGTTGTAATAATCGACATCTCAAAATATACTTGTTACTTGTTTTTTGTGTTAATTTCTATGTACTTCTTGCAGCCAATCTCTCTCATCCTCCGATTCTTCCCTCCTGTAACGACTTACCCTTGCTGCCGTCGCGAATTTTTATTGTAAATATCATAATCAAAAATTAATGAAAAAATGGCACGCTCCCTCGTGCCTGGCGTTCAACTTGAGTTTAAAGAAAAGCTCTGAAATTTTATAAAAAATTTGATTGATCGGGTCGTCTCGTAAGGGAGTTCATTTATTTGAAAAATATAATAAAGCACGCGATGAAGATTCCTGATAATTGCATCATTATAGCATTTCTTTTATCAATCACAATATTTCTTCTAGAAACTCTCTTCTAGGAACTAGTATTGCATCACTTGTATTGCATTAATTCTTTCAATATCAACATCTAATAATGTTTGACCTATATAATTATTTAGAAGACAAAAATTATGTAGAGCACAACATAATATGCCATCATAATATTTTAGCTTTTCCTATTTTATAAACTATTATATATTTCAACCTTCGCCATCGTTCTTTCAATAAAGCAAAACAGTTTTCAATTCTTGTTTTACTATGAATTTTGTTGTATGTTGCTTGCGTCCGTTACCGTAATCTTTAAAAGAAAATAAAAACTACTCTTTTATGGAATGTGTATTTTATAATCTAATAAATGATGTGATAAAAAATATTGAGAATATCCGTTTGCTTCAATTTTAATGTATAAATGTGAATTAGTTAATATTCTGCAATCATTGGCATATCCAGGTTGACCAACAAAAACATTTATAAGTAGACAATCTGTTGTACACATCACTTGCAAAATTATTGAATGTGTCAAATATATATATTTTGACAACACTTTTGATGAGTACTTAATGTACATAACATTTATATGACAATCATCGATTGCTCCAATTACATCTTAAATATATTATAATTAGCAATTTATAATTAGTAATATTAGTAATATTTTATTAATTACCTATCTTAAAGCAAATACAATATTTAGTCATACCTGGAAAACTTGCAATATTCTTGAATTTTTCTTATTGATTCACTGAAGATGAAGTATTAATATTGATATCAATCTTAAAATTCAATTTATTCAAATGTTTATACAATTTCAAATGGGCGATACATTGTTGATGTTACATTAAAAAAGAAGGGTCCATAAGAGCCGATTTAGGTCTTATCCAAATTTTGTCCAAACTCATGAAAATTTGTTTCTTGAGGTTAATTATATTTAAAATGGTTTCAGCTTAAACGGAGTGATGATATAGCCATATTTACTAAATATTTTAAATGGCTGACGTTTTATTGAAAAACCTAAAAAAATCATAATCGAGTTGGAAAATGATTTGAATCATTCTGGAATGGCAGAGTTTTCTCAGAGTTTTCCCTTTGCATTCAATGCTCTTATATATGTGTTAGAATTCAAACAATGGCTATATATGCCAAAAATGATCAATATTTGACTTTCTGTATAAACTATCCACAAATGTGCGTGTAACAGATATAAGGACTTCACAGTTTTTTCACATTCTCGTAGTATTTAGTAATTCGAAACCTTCTCCCTGTGTGTATTTGTGGAGAGGGAAGGAGAGAGCGCGCGTGCGCTCCAAAGTACTATTGAGTGTGGTGTTTGATTCACGTAAACCTCTCTCATGTATGAACTGTTTGCTTATTATCTTTATATTTTCATACATATTTTTTATGATTTATAATTCTTCATAATTTTTTAAAAGGTTTTTCAATAAAACGTCAAATATACAAAATATTAATTTGCGAGCAAATATGATAACGTTACCGCTCCATTTAAGGCTTCTGAATAGTCACCACAGCCATGTAACATGTTAATTTTTATTACGTGCTACTTATAAATAAAGACAATTTAGATAAAACAAAATGATGAGATTGCTTTAAACATTTGTAAAAATGGAAAACTTCTCCTCTCTGATAGTCAGTAAATAATCGTAAAAAGTAATAAAAGGCACGAGTAAGTGAAAATAAATTACGCATACGCATTGAATAAAAACATATAACATGCCTTTTATCACCTTTTATGATTATTTATTGACTATCAAAGAGAAGTGGGGGATAAGCATATTTTTCGTCCATTTTTATATAATAAATATTTTAAAGCAATCTCATCATTTTGTTTTATCCAAATTATCTTTATTTATAAATGGTTAATTTTTATAAATGTAGTAAAAATTAACGTGTCATTTCTCGCTTCTGACGTCACGATATTCAATATGATTATGATAACTATTCAGGAGCTTTAAGCTAAAATCACTTAAATATAATTGATCTCAAGAAACAAATTTTCATGAGTTTGGACAAAATTTGTATATCGGGCCGAAATCGACTTTTATGGACCGCTTTTTCTTTGTCTCCAATTTAAGGATATTTGATTTGCTAAATAGTATTATATATAACTATTTGTTGCATCTTTTGTGGCAGCACAGGTTCAAATCCTCCAGTAAGTACATTTCAGCTTCATGATTATAGTTATCAGAATAAGCTCCACTGTTACTAACATCTACCAATAACCGTGATATAAATGATTGCTAAAAATCGCTTAATTATGGAGCCAATTAACGGAGTACGCCTAGAAGATCATCCGGAAGGATATAGAAGATTGTTTGAATATTGTTAAAAAAGTAACGTTACCATAATTTATGTTTAGAAAGAATATCCTCATAAGAGAGAATGTATCGACTGTTATTTCGAGTTTAACCAGTTAAGATTTTCATGAACCTAAATTAGCATAGTATACAGTTTGGATTAAATCAGACTTGATTAAAATTCAAGCTACAATGTTATAAATGCGATAAACATTTGTTATACTTAAAATCAGCTTATAGAGTTTGTATTGAAATTTTTGAAAAATGAAGCAATTCAACTTTAAAGCTCGGGAGTTACAAGTAGTATAATTTAAATAATGAACATTTATATTTGTTTATATGGTGGTAACAAAATGTATCGTGACTTAATGTAATTAATGAAAATTAATGAAATGTAATTGTTGAAAATTAACAAGAGAAGAATCTCAAGCGATAAATTTAATAGCAACTTATATTACCGGGAAATAATGGTATCGGCACTGGCTATCATCATAATATTGATTTTAGATTTGATTTCACATGATTAAGAATCTTCCTCTGCCTTTTTTTAACGTATTCTAAGTAGGAAATGATGAGAAGCCCGCGCAGGAATTGTTGCCACTTAAATATGTAGGGGAGAGTTGCTGAATGTACTGATCACCTAAATCGTATATTTCAATATTTTATATTATATTTAATATAACCAACATTTAGCAATAATAATATAAAATACATGAGAAATGAATAATATAGACAAAAATATAATAGTCTACGTCTTATTATTATTATTATTTTTTTTTTGAGTGCGAGCGTGATGTAGCAGATAGCGCACTAGTCTGCTATACTAGAAGATCCCGGGTTCGATCCCCGGCAGAATCGAAAAATTTTCATACGCTTGTAGCTCTTCTTGGAAGGCAATGATAAACTACCGCGTAGTAGTATACTTGTCCAGAGGAAATTTTTCTACTAAAAATTATCGTTCGGAATTAGCGTTTAAACTGTAGGTTCCCATATGTACGATCAGTGTGTCCACACAGGTATATGAGAGGGAGCTGCCTACACTGTGAGCGTATGGCACTTGAAGAAGAAGAAGACATCTTGTTTTATGAGCGTTAGCGATGTTTTAAAAAATCAAGTACATTTGATATTAATTTTTATTCAATTTATGTACTGATAACGCGATCATCCAATTTTATTATAAATTTCTAAAAGATTTATTTTTATAAAAGAAGATTTATTGTAGAATATTTTACATTGTATATATATATATATATATATATATATATATATATATATATATATA
>NW_012130084.1:2802234-2812234 GCF_000143395.1 Atta cephalotes
TATATATATATTTGTAACCATTATAAAGATTAAATCAATATTTTTACAAAATTCATTAAGTTTCCTAAATTATCATAAGACTGATAATCAACAATAATAAAATTAATAATTGATATCAATATAAAAATGTAAAAATATATTAGTGTAGTAAAAAGAAATCCATTATTTTTCCATTCAATTTCATGCAAAAATAATGGATTTCTTTTTACTACACCTAATATTTGAGTCAATTTTATTTTAACATCATTTGTCTTTTATTGTTATTTATTAATTATAAAATATTTGATTTTCTTCAATAAATTATTAAAATTAAATATTAATTATTAGGTATTAATGATTTCTTTTATTAATCTTATACTTTCAATTATTTTCATTTATAAATTCAATACTTTTAAAGGAAATAGAAAATACCTGCAAATTAATTTGTTATTAGTGAAAAGTTAAATATGTACTAATAATCTGAACCTCAAGCTACAATTTCTAGTATTTATTTATGTACAAAACAGTGCCAAATGGAAAATATAATAAAAATATGTTAAGTTGTACGCATTTGGCAACGCTTCCCTATAAGAATAATTAGTCGCGATCTGTTTCCAAACTTTAAAGGATATCTGCTCGAGTTTAGTCTTAAAATAAATCTTAATTTGGTCAACAAATTGAATAACACGATTAATAAATTCTGGATCAACATTGTATGATTCTCTTGAAGCGAACCCAGTTGACTTTGGTTTAATTCTACTATATAGAGAAGCTTGTAGAAAAGTTTTTTTTTTTAACTCATTAAAGATAAATTTATTTTTAGTTATTGTTGATTGGTTGATTTAACTTTTGATTTTTGTCAATTATTATCAATATCTTAACCCAAGCTGAACTTATTAATTTAAAAACCTGTCATTGATAAAGAGAATAGCAACAGATCTGCGATGTTTAACTGTTGTTGACGAGGAATGCGATAGTCTTTCAAGTGATAAACATTCTTTCAAGTGATAAGCATTGGTTTGGGAAATTATTAATTCAATTAGTTTTGATTCGTTTTCCCTAAAACGATCGAATAATTAATCCAGATCAAAGTTTATCTTTAAATATCAATTTTTTCCCATTTTATTAAAAACTTAGTCAACTTCAAAATTTAATTGAAATCCATCCAGACTTCCCGAAATAATAATAATATTAATAACAAAAATAATGTTAGTAATGAACGTAATAAATCTACTCAAAATTATAAATTACTAAAAATTAAACGTCAAATTAATTTTACAAATTGTAAAATAATTTTAAAAAGCGATCTCGATATCTAAGATATAAAATTTATATTTGTTTGATTAAACCTTGTTCCGAAGTAAAATACTTAAATGTATTAAAATGGACAGTTATTATATTTCTAAATAAATAGTTATGGTTCGTGACAGCACCAAGATCTACTTTGACCCACTTTGAATATAGCCTTCTTTGCTTATCGGTATTGATAATTTATTTGATTAGTTCATTCATCTTTAGATGGTTGCGTTCAAAAATACAACATGGAAGAAATCACCGCGGTCATGGTATCATTTCAGTGCCGTCGCATGTTATTTATAAAGCAACCTGTTTTGTCGTGTGGTGCCACGAATATGCGGACGCAAGGAATATAATTTTCCGCATTTTCCGCGCGTTTTCTCGAGTGTGAGTAGATTCACGGCGACGACGCGTCGACGCCGCCGGCAAAACGCCCTAATGATGCGCTATGCATGCGCGCGTACATTCGTCGTTCTGATCCTTGCACATGGTGTAACAGCGTTGAAGTATTGAACCATGTCGAAGAATATCGTAAGAGAATTCTTCCCTTGGATAACTCGCACATTTGAGATCTTTACTCTCAACAGAGAGATTCGCGATAGCGGAACAACGGGTATGAAATTGAAAACGTTTATCAATTGCTTGACTAAAGATTTCTATCCATGCTTCTCAAAATAAGAAGGAAAAC
This sequence comes from Atta cephalotes, assembly GCF_000143395.1. Taxonomy (NCBI): domain Eukaryota; kingdom Metazoa; phylum Arthropoda; class Insecta; order Hymenoptera; family Formicidae; genus Atta; species Atta cephalotes. Next base: position 2,804,198 of record NW_012130084.1, read on the forward strand.
ATTAATAATTTTCTAACAACATGAAAAGAATGATTTTGCTACAATTAAAAAAAATTTAAATACTTAGATACAGATCTAAAAAGAATTTTGTCAGACTGTCAAAATAATTAATAATTAATAATTATTATAGTATAAGAAAATATGATGAGTAATGCGTTAAAAATGTTAATATTATGGCAATCAGTTTGAACGTCTTATAATTATTTTGATAATTCAAAAATTTTTTCAGATCTGTACATAGTTAAATTTTTAATACTTCAGCAAAACTGTACTTTTCTACGATTTTTCACTTTTCTATATAATTTATTAAAAAAAGATAAGATTTCAGATAAAAAGGTTTGTTGAGAAGTGATCAACTGTTTCTTAAAACTATAAATTCTATTATTCACTACAAGTATTAAAAATTTATAGTTTACATTATAAGTATTGTAACTGAAAATTTATAGTTTATGTATATTGTAGATTTTTAGTACTTACAGTAAATAACGAAACTATTACAGTTATTATATTTCACTATTTTAAAAAGAATAGCACTTCTATAATATAATAAAAAATTATAAAAATATTATACACAATATATATATATATATATACTATAGATAAATAGTTCAAATAGCCTTGTACTTTCTTATTTTTGTGAAATATTATGTATATAATTATCTATTATAATTGTAATACTACACTGAAAAAAATTTCTGGTTGAAACTAGACGAATCAGAATTTTCTGATTAAATTTATTAAAATTCTAGTTGAGATAACTGGAATTCTGATTAATACAATATTTCTGGTCTAAAATCTACCAGAATTCTCACTTTTTTAAAATAATTATATCAATTAAAAGAATTCTAGCAGATTTAACTGAAAATTCTGATTCGTCCATTTTTTACCAGAATTACTATTTAATTCAACCAAACTATTTTTCTCAGTGTATAAGATATTTCTGATTACACAGTTTAAAGAACTATTACTTTTTCTATTTAAAATTGCATATTGTTTTGTGATTCTATATAATTTATTTAAAAATAGATAGATAAAAAAAGAGTGTGATCGCAAAACTTTGCGATCAACTATTCCTTAAAGCTATATCATACGTCACTACTTAAAAAAAAAAGACATCGCTGACTATGGCAGACAATAAATATTCAAGGACATTACTTGCTTGCCAAAAGGCAGGATGGCGATTTATAGCTATCGTCAGGACTGGAGGAAAAGGCTCAGGGAGACGTGCGCGCGCGGAGGACGTTCGATTCGAGGCCGAGATTGTTGGTGGAGCCTTGAGGCGCGATCGTAACTCATAATTGATGAGCGGCACGTCGAGGATCCAGATCTCCGTGGATCGGCGTTGCCTAGAAAAAAGTCGCCAGAGTCGGCACTGAGAATAGCACGCGTGCCCCCTTGCCCATGATGACTTTATAATGTCGTATCGAGGGGCCCCGGCCGCGGGCAATTATTATCCGTTTCGGTCCGCACTTTTCCGCATCGGCATCGCGGCCGACAACGCTCGCGGCGGCAGCCTTAATTACAAGGATACCCCGAGACGGCAAAGGAGACCCCGCGCGAATTCTCGAGCGTACATTGTCGTTGCATCGCGAGGGATTACGTTGCAAATCTGCGGCGCGTCGATTCATATCCTGCTTCGGAGAGAGAAATAAAGAAAGAGAGAAACCCCATCGTCAGTCGTAAATACAGCTATATTATTGCGGTCGTAAAGAGGATATGATCGAGAGCGTAAGTTTCATCGTTTCTCGCCGGTAATAATTTCCAAGATTCTCGATAAATCGTTATGAAGCAAAATCTTATCGTTCTATCGAAAGCGGATCCCGTCTCTTTCTCTCTTTTTCTTTCTCGAGCATCTAAGATAGAAAGTCGACAAATATAGAAAAATACTACGTACCTTATCTTTTATTCTTCTCCGATTACATATGTACATGCGTGCACAGCATACCTGTACTAAAGATACATAGATACTTGTTATTTTGTTCCTCGATTTTGCAATTTGAGAATTCTTCAACGGAGAATTCTAAAATCGATCGTCATTTTCAGATTTCTTTCATCTAACGCGTCGAACGAGGAATGTTTTGCCGAACATCTGCATTTTCAGTATTTTCATCACCGACAAAATTATCGGGACATTTCTGAGAATCATACATATACGAAGTAAGATAGTATTACTCGCTTTTCTTTTTCTCGCAGAGTACGTGGATATATCGACACGGTTGCATAAAATCGCTAACGGTCTTGTCTCGCACTATCATGTCGTCTCGCATGATTGAACTATTGGGCTTTTCAATACAACCTGCATGGGTCTGAACATGGCGCGTAGGTTTAGGATTTTTTAAATCTTGCTGGCCACGTATCATGTCAACTATGTTGATGCATCTACAGTTATACCGATATAAAAAGAGGAAAAAATATTATTTCTTGTTTATCATCGTATCATCAATCAAATATTATTTACTTGTTATCAAATATACTTTTATCAATCAAATATTATTTTACTTCATGTTTTTATATTTTTCATTTTTATTTTTTATTCATATATTCTTTTCGCAATTCAAGTTCAGAGAAATTTCTTTTGTTCTTCTTAATATTCACCTTTTTTAAATTCCGCAGAAAATTTAGTAATGATTCTTCTCTCTCCAAGATATAGATCCGTATTCAGAACGCTCCGAAATTTTATAATATGCGTAAAGTATAGTATGTTAGCGCGCTAACATCGTTGTAAGCGCATTCTGAATACGGACCATAGCGAATGATTAAAATTCTATTGCGATACACACGAATTTATTTTTCAATTGATTTAAGAAGTGCGTATTTTTGCTTTGAGAAACGAATGCTGCTATTATACTGTTTAACATCTTCATTTATCGCTGCATGCAATCAGGAAGACTCAAGATCACTACTGTTTAACTGTTGACTTGTCGAGAGGATCAGTAATGAAATATAAATTAATCGATTATTAACTTGATACAATTGCGCACATAGAAAAATTTATTTGTAAGAGAAATCCTGTTGATCTGGATGTTGTATAATTGATTATAAATTAATTTTAAAGCATAAGTGAGAGGAAAAACTTAAGATATAGCTATTAAATGTAATTTTTCTTATTTTATATTAAATAATTACGAAGAGAACCGCATTGTGTATCTTTACTCTTTTAATGTATATTGTGAAAAGTGTATACATTAAAATAAAAAAATTTTTCAATTAATCATTTCTGATTAATTCGCGCGAATGAAAAAAATGAAAAATTTGTTTCATCTATTCAGGTTCAATGGCATCGCTATCTCGACGGCTACGTATGGCTTAGCATAACGCCGTGTGTAATCCGACAGAACCAAGAATCGGTGCAGTCATTTCCGAGTCGTTGATACAAGATGAGCGGCGGTAATGCTGACTTAATGCGATCAAACAAGTCCACTATCGCTGTTCGTAACGCGTACGGGAGCGAGGCCGCCACGGCCAGCGTGATTACCGGTAGTGGGTCCGACCGAGAGTACGTGTGTACGCGATCGCGTACTTAGCGCGGACTGGCCGGCCGGCCGCGGATCCGGTATACGGCCAACGGTGCCTTCGATCACGTAATCTGACTAATCGTTTCCGGTTTCGCCGGCGAGAACTCGCTTCCAGTATTATGGCCACGCGAAGTAATGTTAGACCATCTCCGCCCGTTCACCGAGCAGGCGCTGATGATACGTCTCACTCGCCATACGTTAAAGCGAATCTACACGGTTCACTTGTGACGATCATCGCGGGAAGATCGGCCAGAGGAAAAAAAAAAATTAATCCGTAAATATATCGAAAAAATTCCATCCATCAATTAGGAACAAAATTACAACAGTATGAGAGTTATGAAATATTATTGAAGGTAAGATAAGTGTGTGTGCATCTTTTCATTTGAAAGTGGTGTACAAGCTTTGTCACATTTATATATATATTATATTATAAAAGACATATACACGGAAAGAATTATTCTACTGTAGTGTCTAAAAGTTTAACTATTGGGTTGTCCGGAAAGTTCGTGTCAATGTTGAAGAAAAATTGAAACGCAGAAAATTTTAATTTAATAAATGTATATTAAAATTTTAGTCGGCACGAACTTTCCGGACAACCTAATATATACAAATCTGAAATAATAATTTTGTAGAACTGTCAAAATAGTTATATAGGAGCTGATTATTACAATATTAACATTTTTTTTGCAGCATTGTTTGCAGCTAGAATTTATATAATAATTTGAGCTAACAAAATTTTTTAATATTTTAACAAAATCGTTCTTTTGATTTACACAACTATATTATTTGTCATTTATGATTAGTAGTACTTATTAGACTAATTACTATTGAATGAATTAAATAGAATAATTTGTAATTAATTATGATTACAAATTGTTTTGCCTTGTGGAAAAAGAATTTCTCATTTGTTAAATTTATAAATTTTATTTTTAACTGAAAGAAAGATAGCAGTGTTATTTTTTAATAAGCTACGAACATCTGTTGTAATAAAATTGTATTGTGTATCAAGTAATTAAATTTCGTTAATGAACAAAAATTTGGTTTATCCGTTGTATTCGCTTTTTTCCTCATGAGATGTAAATTCGCGGCAAAGGAAGAAACTAAGATAGAGACTGGATGATTTGCGTGGATTCATCCTGAAAACCTACGGTTACACAGGTTAAACGTCGTGTTTAACCCCATCTCGTAAAGGGAGGTCTTCGATTGTGTACATAGTGGAACATTACTGCGAAAACGATCGCCCGCGGTGGTTGGCACATTGGAGAACGATTTTACACGTCAATGAGAAGTTATTGCGCTCATCTAACATGAGGACATAGCGAAGTCCAAAAGAACAAAGTCTGTTATTGATGATTAGCATTCGCGTAATGAACAACGGTAGAACGTAAACGTAACACATCTGACGTGTAAATTCTCAAAGAAAAGCAGCAAGTATATAGGCAGAAAATCATCATAAAATATAAAATTTTATAGAATATATAAAATGACATTATCTTTGAATTGATAAACTTTTTTCCTGCATCTGCAATAATTTTCTGAGATACTTGTTATCAGTTGATTGAATTTTTATCAAGATGATAAAAATATTTTTTAATATATTCTTTGAACATAACTGAAAAATGCAAACTACTGCCTTGATTGCCTTAGAATTATCCGAAATTATCACTGTTCTTTTCTACGAGTTTCTCTAGTTCTAAGATAAATTCTTTTTAGAAAAATATGTTTTAAAAAAATATGCAAAAGAGTTCGATTTTTGCCCATTAGGAAGTCAAAATTTATAAAAATTATTCCTTTTATTTACATCTTTATAGACAAAAATCGGCCTCTTTTTAATATCCTCCTAATAACTGTTGTACTTTTAATTTCATTAAATTCTTTATTGATGATCTAAGAATATCGTTTAGATATTCTTCTAAATCGATAAAGTCGGAATAAATACAGATCTTTATGTAACGCATAATACATAAAGCATAAGAGAATCAGCCAACCAGAGTTTTTTATTTTATAGGAAGAAAAGAAAATAAAGTACTTTGATTAATTCATTTTCTTATGCATTATGTATATTATGCGTCATTATACAAGACTGTGCTCCCGCCTATAGTCTTTTGTCGGGACCTACTAATTTTAACGCCGGTTTTGAATATTAGAGCTATGTTCAAATTTCCATCCAAATTCCAGGCATCATCCTTGTTCACCGAATGTTGAAGAAGAATAAAATGATACCTAGGGAGTACCTGGCGCGCGTCAGATTATCATCTAACTGCTCCCTAAATATCATTTAATTTTTGTTTTTAATATTCGGTGAACAATAAGAATAAAATGATATCTAAGCATCTATTATGGAAATGATTTTGAAATAGATTTATCCCTAGATATTCTTGGATGGGTTATTATGGACAATAGACAGTCCGATTGTTTCCAAATCGATCGGAAAGTTTTCAGCACTTCATACGTTTTTAAAGCAGAGAATTTATTTTTAAAGCGGAAAATTTATGTTTAGAATTTGTGTAACCCTCTATGTCATCGATACCTTTTCTTTGCCAGGTTCATTCATTTCGTGCAAAAACGCGTCGAATAAGCTTAATTTTATTAATTTTTGCAGTGCTGTAGCTAAACTGTCTAATTACTCCGACCGGAAACGCGACATTCCGACTGGTGAGTTTCCGACTGTGATTCCGTTCATGCGTTTTTGCTATTATAGTTTATGAGCTTTCCGCCTATTTCCCTAGATCGGAATAAACGTAAGTGAAAAGAGAGGAACAGGGGAAATGGTTTAATAACGATTACTAACGATGCAGCAAAAATAACTAACTCAATAACTAAACTCAATAAAATGTCTATTTGCATCGATGATAATTAAACATGTGTTAGAATAGTATATCCACATAATTTGCGAGAGAATTATCCAATCATATATTACGTGCGACTTTATGAGAGAAATAATCGATTGGATAATTTTTTTATGCATACGTTTATGCGGTTAAGTTTGTGTGGATGTATCCTTAACGTATAACAAAATTTTCGTCAACAAAATAAAGTAAAATATTTCACCAGCCAGCGTTAACAATAATAATTGCATTTTAATATGTTATAAACGCAATTTTATAATATGTCACGTTGATGTTAGATGATAGTTGCATACTCGTTACGTCGTCATTATAATTAATTTTTTTAGTTTAAATAAATTTTTCTAAAGTAACAGAACCACGAGAGAAACAATTTCATATAATCTCCAAAAGCAAGCCAATTTTACACTAAAAAAAAAGATTGGCTGCTGCAACAATTTACATGGTTAACATTTAAGTTAATATTTAAATAGTAAAATGTAGCATAACATTTTTTATTGACTACAGCAGCCAATAAAAACATGCTATGCCATATTTAGCCATTTTTTTTTAATGTATGTAATGTATATCTTACGTTTCCGACCAATGGAATGGATTCCTATTAGAATTATTCCGTTTTTTCCAGAAAACACAATAAAAATCTAGGGAATAATTGAATAATTTCGAAATCCATTCCGATTTTGTTCCATGATTGGAGGTGACCTGGGAGGAGGCAATCAGGTTAAAATCTAAACATAGCCTTGGGTGGGAATTTAAACGCGTTCTAGTCTAGTATAAGCGAGTAATATAGTTATTTACATATATAAAATGATTAAAATAAATATGTATTATACAATAAATTAATAAATTACATACAAAAAAAGATACGTGAAAAAAATAACAAAACAATTTTATTTGTTTCATTTATATATTCATCTTTTATGATAAATAAGTCATTTTTATTAACGAAGTTAACTATATTTACTTATAACACAAAATAATATACAATTCTAAATTTTCTTAATCTTTGTATTTTTACATAATTATATTATATTTAAAAAAATAATATTATATATTTTTTAACAGTCAAAGTTACTTTTTAAATGTTTTATTTATTAAAAAACTTTTTAGCGTAATTTAATGTTTTATGTAATTAATATTTTTTAAACAAAATTGGGATACTATTTAGTGTATTGTTCCTGTGAAAATTAAAAAAATACGTAGAGAGCTTAAAGTTAACATAAAATTAACAATAAAAAAGATTTCAACGAATTTAACTTCCACTATCTTATAAAGAATTAACGATATAATTGAAATCCTAGAATCATGAAATTAGCAATACTTTTTAAAAATATATTCCGTATAATTATCCACGTTGAGAAGTTTGAACACTTTTCGCTTGACCAACGCTCAATTCCTGATATTACGAGATCGCAAGGTCACGCTATGCTACAGGTAATAAGAGAAATATATAGAGTTGCGATTCTTTCCGGCAAACCGGTCACGAGGATCCCTGAGAAATATACACACTGCGCACATTGTGTTGCAATGTCAGAATGGTGCACGAGCTCACGCGCGTGCATTCCTTCGAAAGTGAACAAAGTACAGCGGTTAGGCGCTAACAATACTCGTATAGGTACGCCAGCCATTCTATTAGCCATCTTCGATTTCGTGACGAAACGCAACAGGCAAAGTAT
>NW_012130084.1:2814019-2847673 GCF_000143395.1 Atta cephalotes
AACGTTAACGTTAACGTTAACGTAACGTAACGTAGTACGTAACGTACGTACGACGACGTACGTACGTAACGAAGAAGAGAGAGTAGTTAGTAGAGAGAGAGAGAGAGAGAGAGAGAGAGAGAGAGAGAGAAGAGAGAGAGAGAGAGAGAGAGAGAGAGAGAGAGGGAGAGGAGGAAGGGGGTGAGGGAAGGGAGGGGAGAGAGGGAGGGGACAAGGTCATAATCCCGCGATTGGAAAGAAGAGAAAGCATTTAACTGTCGACTTGACTCCTCGAAAGTATCAGGCATTGCATAACCACGGTCGATCATTGGCACCTGAGGCGACGGAGACGCCGAGCGAAGAATTGACTCTTATATTTTCATTCCTTCGATCTTCTTCTTACGGATCGCGAAACATTACGAAGACTATGAATATTGTGCCCTCGATGCAGCTCAGATACCTCTCGCATCCCGCCGCGACACGTGATTCGGTACTTATCAGATTCAACAAGAGAGTAAGAGAGAAAAATTGAAAGAGAAAGAGACAAAAAAGAAAGAGAGAGAACCAATGGTCGGTCCAGAAGACTGACTCTCTTGCACGGACACAAGCGTGGGATGTGAAGGTCGACGACCCGATACCGCGAGGATCCCGTCAAGGCCGCGTTGAGCGGTCGAGCGTCACGAATTTCGCGCGATTATGTGAACGTCGGGCTCATTCGAGTCCGGAGTTACTCCGTGCAGTATCAATACTCCACGCTTACGCTCGGCCGCAAGATAAGGTAAAAATTTATAGATATACTAATTTCATAGTGGCCAGAGATATCGGGTAATAATTTTGTAATTCTGTGGTATTTAGCATATTAGTCTCAATCCTGATCTCTACTTAAATTATCTCAGATCGAATATAACAATAATAAAATTATAACAATAATAAAATTATAATAGATGCGAGAAATATAGACGAACATTAATGAAAGTTCATTTTATAATAAGATCGTGAAAGAGATTAGAAAGCTGTCGATTGAAATAAAATTTTGTAAGGTCAATTTCCATGCGTGATTCTTTGCTCGAAAAGATCTAGCATTTTTCTGTGTTGACTAGCGGAATGTCGCGATTGATAAATGATAGAGCCGATTCAAACGCAAATTACTGTTGTATGTTCTGGACAAGCTAGGCGTCTCGAATGTATCGGATTACGAAGGTCAAGAGCGATGATCGAACACCACTTATTTCGTTCAAGGATTGTTCGTTGAATAGAAATGCAAAGTACACGTTGAAATGCAGCACGTCATACTAATCACTATTGATCATTGCTTTATACCGATATAAACGTTTTTTTAATATGAGATTATTCTAATAGAAGGTTAAAAATAAAATTCTATAGAAAGATCACTTAAAGAAGTTACTTCAAAAATTTTTTTTTAAATCTTCTTTGTGAATTGTATGTGCGCACGAGAATATTTTATATATTAATATTTTATATATTAATGTATCATGTTAACATAATACTATAATATTAATATTTCAGAAAATTTTTTTATAAGAAGTACATAAATTTTTTAAGAATTAAATAGTAATTTATTTATATTAAAAGTTATATTAATAATTATTTATAATAGTTTTATTGATCTAAGCATTGCACGAAAAAGTACAATTAAACATAAATGTTAAATTGTCGAAAGTTGTACAGAGAAAGTCTACTGTCGGCATTGTTGCATGCAACGTAAGAAACAGTTTTAATCTTTCAAATAACTTTGTCTAATAAAAATACAATAGAAATGAATACGACAACAAACTGGTTACGATCCAATCGGAAGTTTACTTGTTTTGCATCGCACGCAATTTGTTCTCGTCTAAAAATAATCACAACTCGCTTACTATAACATACGATGTGAAATTTTCATAACGCACGTTGATATACATCAGTCAAAATTTAAAATTCATAACATAAGAATTTTAAAGAAAAGGATACGGGCAATAAGAGTCAAGCACAGAAGACGTCGCGCAAATAATATATCTATGACGTATGAAACTTCTTTATTCACTAAAACGCGCTTACATGTTTTGGCTCATTTTTGAGCCTTCCTCAGAGACAATACAAATTAACATAAATAAAATTGTAAATAAGTGAGCTCAAAAGTGAGCTAAAACATGCAAGCGCATTTTAGTGAATAAAGAAGTGAATAAGCGCGTTTTAGTGTTTCACATTTCATAGATATATTATTTCCGCGACATCTTCTGCGCTTAACTCCTACTATCCTTTCCGGTTCTTTGATTTATAAGGAGTCTTGGTTAGTTTGATTTGTTATACGGATAAGAATTTTAAATTCTAAAATTATAACATTCTTATGCGAAAAAGTTAGAGAAAAATGAAATATTTATGTAATAAGTTATTAATCTTTATAATTTCATTTTTAATTTACATAATCTCAAAAAAGCTCTCTTTTCAAATTCAGTGCGATATTACAGATACTGCCACAATCTGTCACACTTATTACAATATTTCATAACATTTTATTTATGTGTGATTTACTGATGTAGTTGTATCTTTATCTGTGTTTATATCATTCTCTCTATGTATCTTTTCTATATATAAAGTTAATCGGAAATTTTTGAAGATATTTGTACTGTTCCAGCAATTTAAGATGTATCCAAAATCGAAAATAAATTTTTCTCGCGCCTAGATCTTGATATTATAGATTATAGATAGTTACAGAAGTTGTCAAAAGGCAAAAAGTTTAGACACCTTAAAATATTGATATCCGCCATTGAGTGCATTCACGTATCTTCTTGAAAGGATTACGCTTATTTTATATAAGAAATGATTCTTTCACGAAAAAAATTATTTATTTGATAAATTTAATTTAGTATGTATTTTAATTATAATACAGGCTGCAGGAAGTTGGATAAATTTCAACTTTCGCGTCTTGCATCTTGCATCCCGTGCATTACGATCTGCGGCCTATTATAATCTAAAATATACGTATGTTTCACTCGCGACCTGTGACCTGCGTTCTGTGTGCTATATGTAGATCGGGCTTTACGCCTCTCGCGTAAATCCGCGCTGTGCAACAGGTTTTCGTACTATTTGCAACAATACGTTCGCGTTCTGCGCACTTAACGCTGCAACAAGTGGTTTCCGTCCTATGGCACGCTATAACTATCTTAATTTACATCTTACATATTTTAGTGAGAAATTCTTCAACCCTCCTTGATTATTTATTATAAAAAAATAACATTGAGAGTTATTATAATCCGTTCATGTGAGACTCCCGACATTTCATCGGAAAAAAGTGGCATCGTGACGAGCGTCTTTTAGGAAAATGGCATTAACGGAAACCATGGCGGATGTTCGCGAACAAAAACGTGAGATTTCTGAAACGACATGACGATTGCACTTGCGAGCGTGAGACTCGTCAATTGAATACATTTTGTATGATTGTGTTAAACAATTAAATTAACAAATAAATTATAGTTAAATTATATAGTAATTGTAATTATTTTTAGTAACAATATTATATTATTAATCATTTTCAATTCCCAATTATATTATGTATATTTATTGATAGAACTATAATATATAATATATAGCTATTATTACTAATATTATAGTTAGTAATAATAACCATAATTACAAATAAGATTACTAAACATTTTTCTGTCAATATATATTATATCACACTGAATACTCGTGAGTACGTGTATGATCGATGGCACGAAAGATGAAGGACATTATATCTTATAAATTAGCGGTACAAAAAAAGTGAGCAGAATCAATTTAAATGAGTATAATCAATTTTAAACTAATAAATTTTTATTTATTGCTTATTTGTTGCAAAAGAGTTGTCAAAAAAAATTCTTGCAGAGCTACAAATTTTTTTGACAATTTTTTTAGTAACAAATAATGGGATTGCATCCCATCATGTTTATGTGCCGAGAGAATTTTGCATTGTAGCTATAATTGTGATTGTCATAATGTTAGTAATAGTAATTAGGTAAAGTTAGGTACATATATATACATATAAACATATATAATTTTATCAATAAATTTTATCAATAAATTTATCAATAAATCATTTATTGATAATTTTATCAATAAATGTATATAATTGACAACTAAACGTGACTATAATTATAATTATTATTATTAAACAAATGGTTATATTGTATAATTACTATAATTTATAATCATATCTTGGATCAATCATATTTTATATGTTTAATCGTACATCAATTAGTCAATAAATACTTAAATTTAAATTAATGAAAGATTAAGAATATCTCTTGTAATAAAATTACAAAAACTGCAGCATAAGAGAGCTTTTTCTAAACGATGATCTAAAACTCTCACTTTACACGAATATTAATAATTTTTTGTACACAGTGACCGTGTGAAAGCTCTCGTAACTATTACATGTTCGAAAATTATGTAGGAAAAATGGCACGTGATACAAATTAGATTGTTCTGAATATCGTTTATACAAAAAAATCTCACGAATATCTTTTCCTGAAAGTTTTCTAGAAAGTTCTTGATATCATGATATCGTATAGTAGGCGCAGACAATGCATTCGGTAAGAATTATGAAGCTCAATGTGTTCTCGAGAGACTCAGAATCTTCTTCCTCTTTCTCCTCGCTCTCTTTCTTTCCTTTTCCTTACGCGTTTTCCTTTCATTCGCCGTACTCGGTAAGGTGGATAGGTTAACTAGGAAGCCCGAGTACGCGCGCACACGCACGCGAATATGTAATTACGTTTACATGCGTGCACAGTATGTGTAATCGCGTGTGCTGTGTGAGCCGTATGTCACGCGTCGTACCTACGCCTACGTACGTATTATATGCGCAATTCGCCATCCGACGAAGAAGTATGTGGTACGGTACGTAGAAATTGCAAAAGGAAAGTTCGCGATCTTGTTTTTTTTTATACCATTGCGCGCAATAATGAATATGTACGAACATGTAGAATCCTTGACGAACGTATCATTTCGCGACATTGTGAGATTCTCAGAACGCTTTTAGATCTGTAATTGAGATATTTACAAATAAAATTATCTAGATAATTAATTTATAATATAATAAGACAGGTGTAACATTCGTGGATGCAAAATATAAAAGTGAATTTCAATCCAAATTTGATTGAATGGTAACATACTTATAGTATGTTATCACTTTATAGGAAAATGCATTTGAGTAAATTTGATTGGCTGTTTTATTGGCGCCATTGTGCGCAATGTTATACTGTTTTCTTACATTACGGCCAAATCTGCAGAGACAGATCTCGAATAGAATATTTTGATCGTAGAAAAACAACAAATCACACCGTCTTTAATGTTTGATGTGAACAAACTGTCGCCAGAAATTTACAAACGTATTGATATGCTATAGATACTAATAGATTTTGTCAACAATATTGAATTTAATGTGGACATAAATTGTAGTGGGAAATTTGATCGAATTTGCTGCTAATTTACCAACAAACTGTTAACATTTTTCTGTCTGTTAAATTCAGATGGTAACTTAAATGACTCTTCTGCTTCAATTTCTGTTTTTTTCTTGTTTAATTTTCTTTAATCTAAGAAAAAAGAAAGCGTGTCGTACAACACCATTCGAATTTTTGTATATGCACTAGTATAGAATTCGATGGAAAGTGCTTTGCGGAAGCTTCCCTCGTGGTATATAATGCACTTATCAGATTTGCTGTAACAAATCGCACATCACAGGTAAAATACTGTTCTGAGAACTCGAGGAAAGTATTATCCACTGATATAAATATATATTTGATCAGTACACTGAAAGAAAAGATTGGTTGTTGCAACAATATAGATAGTAAAATATGGCATAGCATTTTATATTAGCCTATCGAAATCATATATTGATATTGCTGGATATGCTAACGCAATTAAAAATTTGCTGCTACAACCAAAAACTGATTGCTGCAGCTATTATAAAAATGTTATGCTATACTTTACTATCTACATTGTTGCAGCAACCAATCTTTTTTTCAGTGTAGTTTTATCTGTGTATGTATATATATATATATATATAGAGCACCAATAGAAATTTACATATTAGAATAATAAAAAATAATTTATAAAATGTATAAGAACTTAATGCAATAATGCACATAAATTTGCAAAAATAAATTTGCAGAGAAAATTTGATTGCTATAAAATTTCATAAAAATTATTATATTGGTATATATATATTTTATGTTTTAATGATTCTTACATCATGGTTTTAATTAATGGTTTTTAATTAATAAAGAAAATCCGCGTAAAGTTACATCATGAAATAATTAAATTTGTTTGCTGTTATTTTTGTGTACATTATATGTTATAGGAATATCTATAAAGTTTTTTACGATGTGAAAAAAATTTTTATTCTTCGACTTTGAAAAAGAAAGTTGAAAACATCGAAAATTAATTAAAGAATTTGGGCAACATTTGATATTCTAAACACATTGCGATATCAAATTAAAAAAAATTATCTAATAATTTTGGATGATAACAAAGAGTTGTTCGAGACGTGTAAATTATTCAAGAAAATGTACATACACGAGAAGTAAGAAATGTAAACGTAATTGCAAGGTATACAAGCATTCGGTAATGAAGAAGCCAAGCTTTAAAATTTGATATTAGATTTCGTGTTTATGTAATCGGAAGGTAATCGGAAATTGAGATGATGAAATGATGATAGAGATACTTGAGAATTATTTTTCTGATGCGTTCAATCTTCGTTCGCAACGGGTGGTCGTACCAGATCGAACATTATTGGCAGAGACAAACGACTTAGGAGAAAACAAAGATCAAAGTTGGACACATGGACATGTTGTCACTCATCAAAGAGAAAAGCACCATGTACATTCCTGTCGTGTTTGCGAGAAAATCGCGAGTAGTATAATCACTTTTAGACCTGGAATGTAAGAACATTTTTTATTACATTGGAGATAGGCAGATTTAATGTTACAAAACGGTACACGGTGACATAAGATACGAAGACAATATTTAAAATTGTTGCACGATGACTAATCAAGACTTTAAGATTTTGAAATGCATATGAATTTCCACGAGAGCTTCAAAACCGAGAGCGAAAGCATGAACAAAGTCTTTGATTAATTACGATTGGGAGAATTACACAGAAAGAAGAGTTTGAAGAATCTAAAATTTTAATTATATAGATGCAATTATTAGATTTGAAAATAATTATGTAGTATGCTCAAACCGATTGCTAGAATGTTAATCTTTTTTGTAGTATTGTCATTAACGTTTAAGTATTCTGTATAATTATTTTTATGATCTAACAAAATTATTTTTAAATCTATACCTAGCTAATTTTTTAAATATTTTAGTAAAACTGTTCTTTTTGCGATAAACTTCTTTAAAAACGATTTACAAGCGCGTTTCTCGCGAAAGGATAAAAAAAATTTTATCAGAGGTTGAAAGTGATCTGTGAGGGAAAGTTGAAAGCGAAGAGGAGTGACTCCACAGAAATTCAGCATGACGTTTCAAAGAGAGCAAATATCGTACAGGATGTAATTGAAAAGTCGTCTACAGTGATTGAAAATGGTTACCCGTCAATCAAATATGCAGTTTATCATCAATTCGCGACACATCGAATTTTACGGAATGAAATTTCTGTACAAATGATGAAAAGAGAGAAAACCGGGACAACCGTTGATCATCGGGACTGTCAATCGCGCGATTGCGTCCAATATACAGAAATCGTAAACTCGAGAATTTTTTCTTGTCAATTAGATAATTATTCGCTCACTCCTGATAATGATCGCGTACGCTTGCCGACAAATGGTCAACAATTGTGTGTTCGATCAGACATCGGAATACAAATCAGGGAAAGATGTCGGCAGCATGTAGGAAAAACAAATGCAAGTAGGAAAAACGAAAATCTCAAGGCATGTACCAGAACAAAGATTATCGTTTTTTGATGTCGCTTTATTAACAGCTGAACGAAACGTTGTTAGTGAAGGAAATGAAAGTGAAAGCGAAGATACATATGATATTTTAAGAAGAACTGCGCGCGAGAATTTACAATCTACACATAGTGGCGTGAGAATTCTGCGTTATGCAGTATGGAAGAAGAAAAGAGAAAGTGTTGGATTATTATGAAAATATTCAATAAATAATAAATAATTTTATATAAATTTTCAGGTATTTAACTTACGTATCTCATACGTACGTTCAATTAACTAACTCTTGAGGCTTTTTATAATTTAAAGATTATCGTGCACGATATAATATTTCTATTCATGTAATATATATCTATGCTTCTACCATATCTTAGTAAATTAATGCAATATGTGTGCATAAAATACCACGGTACAGGAACACGCAACATGCGTGTACATAACGAGCCATACATACATGCGCATCAAACTTGATAAGAAAAAAAAGCAGAGAGGAGAGGGCCTTCGTACATCGCGCAAGAAAAATCATGTAGGGTGGTAATTTGTCCGTTGATCGTTATTTATTGTGATTCTCGTGGTACGCGGGCGGACGGCTGGATATTTGCATGCGAAATTGGCAATGGCATAAGGGCATGAATCTCCTCACGCACGGCCGGACGCACGAGCGGGACGCAAGCAAAAAATGGGGCTTGCCTTACGCAATTGTATACGTTGAACGGTGGTCAGGGATCGGCCGTCTTTCCATGTTGGCACGTTGACACGTATCATTTATACTTCATCATGTCCGCGGAAGATCGACTGCGCGAGCAAGCGAGTGAGCGAGCAACTTGTAGAAAAAAAAAACTTGACGGCCCACCTCACTCTTCTCGTCCACCTTGCCATTCGCTGTTTTGCACGTCACTCGCGGCCAAGAACGCGGCAAATTGAACGTGTCAGTCGCGATGGAATATAGATCGGAGGCTCGTCCTCGTGCCCGTCGTTAAGAGTGAAATTCTAACCGGCCAATTTTTTCTTAGGGTGCTGCTAGCTTGATGTTAAGCTAGCTACGCCACACGTTTCTTTTAAATGGCATATGGTACAAAATTGTTTTTATAGCACAAAGTAGCACAAAATGATAGTAGCATTAAATAGTTCAAAAGATCTTTTTTGAGCCTGCTTATTTGAGTTAGCTTGACAGAGCTCACATCAATTTTGCGAGAATCTTGTATACCTATATGATGAAAAATCAATTTAAGCTCGGTTAAACAATATATACCACAGCGATATTTATTTGTCCAACAATATTTGGTCTAACAATAAGCTAGAATTTATTTTTGAATAATATCAGAATGAAATCTAATCTCTTAACGATTTACTTAATTAGAGAGTAATTAAAATATATTTTCTAAATTTTTTGGAGTGAAATCTCACTTTAAAGAGTGAAAATTGAGCCAGTTTTGAAAAAGAGTGATTTAATTTTCAATCTTTAAAAATGAGATTTCACTCTTCAGGACGAGATTCACTCTAAACATTTGAGAGAATAGAAAAACATATTGGATATACTTGGCGTTTACAATCATTTCATCCTTGTTTAACATTATGTTTGATGAACAAGGATGAAATGATGCTCGTGAGTGTTGCGAAAAAATGGAATGTATCTACGTAAGATATTTGATATAATATTTACAAACAGCTGAAACTAAGGTATTTACGAACGCATCACAAGTTAACCAATCAAAACATCTCATCTTGATCTTCCTTTATGTTGCGTTATAGTGACGGGGATGGATAGCGCGACGTGTGACGCTCGGTGGAAATGCCCTAAACGAATGCGAGCATCTAAGCATTCGTTTCTAAATTAAAGTAGGAGAAAGGGAACGCGATTTCTTTACGAAGTGCTGTGTCACGTCGAATTTTAAAAAAAAGTCTCAGGATAACGAGCCTCAGGATGAATTGTGCAAAATTGAATAACAGACGATGGATCAGATAGATCTTGAGATAAGAAGTAGGTCTTACAATCTTATATAGAGTTCATATCTTCAGGATATTATGATTAATGAAATTAATTGATCATTATTAATTACGGTAGTTTCGGTACAAGTCGCCAGTTCCAATATTTCGCACGTGGCTCACCGCTACTCATGATTTAGCGCGCAAACACACACACACACATACACACACATACGCGCGCACACGATAAGATATAATTTATACATATATTTATATGTATACATATGAATATATATATATTTTTTTTGCGTTAACTATGCTATTGGTATTATATTAGAAAATAATAATTTCACAACTAGTGCTATTCCGATATAAATTATTTTTTACATCTATAATGATATTCCGATGTACACTTGGTATCACACATAATCATGGAACGTACACGCCATTCAAGATAAATATCATTATCATTACATGTTTTTAACGATTTTAATTATAGGGAAGAATAGAATTGGGGATTTTTTTTTCAAATTTCTAAGGAAAAATTACATAAAGGCGACGATTATTTATTTATGAATTATAAAAGTCTTTATTGAAAAAAATATTGATTTTCAACTACAATAATTAAATTTGAAGAATAAAGGTAACAAAAAGAATGTGACAACTAATAATAAAATTATTTGGTTTACAATCCTCTTTGTTAACAACATTTCAGATAAATTTAGAAGATTATTAATAATATGGTATCCAAAATTGCATTTTATAATATTAATAAACTTCTAATCAAAGTGTGCAGAAAGATCCTTTACCAACCAGTGCACAGAGAAATGTTGTATATAAGATTGCCTACAAAGACTGTGAGGCTTCTTATGTAGGACAGACTAGTCGTCAATTACATACACACATTTTAGAACATCGAAATCACATTAGGAGAAATATGTTTTCTCATTCGGTCATTATAGACCACAGATTGCAATTTGATCATGAATTCGATTGGGACAAGGCGCAAGTTTTGGATATAGAAAGAAATTACAACAAAAGATTAACGTCTGAAATATTGTATATAAAAATACAAAAAAGAAGTTTAAATCTCCAAACAAAAACTGAATTTTTAGACATGTTCGTCAGAATTTTCTGAATATTATTTGAAATTAATGTTTATAATTATGCTTTCGATTGTTCCGGGTCAGTATCAATATTGTTGACTGCGTGTAACCGAAGAGAGAACAACTGTTACATTTTATTCTTTTCATTTGACGAAAAAATTATTTGGATCACTCTTGTTACTTCATCTAATTGTCAAAATTAATATTATATTCTACTGGTTGACTACTGTATGTGTACAAGTTGCATCAATTCGGTAAGTGTCAATCTGTTTTCTCCTTATCGGGTCCTCCTCCTTTTTTAAAAAAATAATTTCACATACGTGGATCGTTTGATAAGTTTGGTAAATTTCCATGAAATGGCGCTACAATCCATTTGATGACGCGACATCTCGAAAGATCCACTCTTCGAACCCCTTCAGGCTAAATTTCAGCCAGAAAGGACGCATAGTTCACGTTTGGTAGTCATTTGAAGCGAGCAAAAAATTTGGCGTGCAAAAAAGTGCTCTTCCATCAAGACAACGCGCCGTCCCACAAGTCGACCGTTACAATGACAAAACTACGAATTGGGCTATGAATTGATTCCTCATCCACCCTATTCTCCGGATTTGGCCCCGTGTGACTTCTTTCTGTTCCCAAACTTAAAAACTTAATTCGGTGGGAAGAAATTCTCGTCAAATGAGAAAGTCATTGTCGTCGTCAATGAGTATTTTGCAGACTTTGAGACAGCCTATTCAAATGACTACCAAACGTGAACTATGCATCCTTTCTAGCTGAAATTTGGCCTGAAGGGGTTCGAAGAGTGAATCTTTCGAGATGTCGCGTCATCAAATGGATTGTAGCGCCATTTCATGGAAATTTACCAAACTTATCAAATAATCCACGTATATCTGTGACATTCTTTTCTTATTATAGTTTAACTTTATAAGAATTCTGGTTTCCTTCTGGCCTGTAAATTGAGATGAAGCTAAGGAACCTCATTGTGATATTGGATGATTGACATCATAATTGATGCATTACTTGTACTAAATTAGAATTATATTGATATTATTGAGAATGACTTGAAGTCGAAACGCGTTTTATACCAACTTTTTATATTGTTATACAGGGTCTTTCAATAAGGACGCTCGAAATTTGTTAGATCATAGCAACCATGTTGTTAAAGTGACATCTGTCAAATTTGTTGTGAATTGTTTAGTAATGTATGGCAAATCACCATGGAAGATCATAGTGTTGAGCAACGTGTGCAAATCATAAAATTTTATTATCAAAATCAGTGCTCCGTTCGAGAAACATTTCGCGCATTACGTGATTTTTATCCTCGCCACAACCGTCCTGCCGAGTCGATTATTCGACGTTTGATGGCCAAATTCGAATCAACCGATTCGATAAATAATCAGCCAACATCAGTACGTCGCCGAAACGCAAGATCTGCTGAAAACATCGCTGCTGTGCGTGAGTACGGGAAAAACCCGAGGCGGTCAATTTCTCGTCGTTCATAAGAACTTGACCTTTCTGCGACTTCAACTTGGCGAATTTTGCGTCGGGACTTGGATCTGCATCCCTATAAAGTTCAACTGACCCAGGAACTTAAGGTAAACGATCATAGACAATGCCGTGTGTTCGCTGATTGGGTTCTGGAGCAGTTGGAAGTTAATCCAAATTTCGCCAAATACATCATCTTTAGCGATGAGCCCCATTTTTGGATGAATGGATATGTGAGCAAGCAAAATTGTCGAATTTGGGACGATACCAATCCACGCGAGATACACCAGCTTCAAATGCATCCCGAGAAAGTCACTGTTTGGTGTGGATTTTGGTCTGGCGGAATCATCGGTCCGTACTTCTTCCAAAACGAAGCGGGCGTTGCCATAATTATCAATGGCGAGCGCTACAGATTGATGATAAGCAACTTCTTGTGGCCTAAAATGGATGGATGATATGGATACCGATAACATGTGATTCCAACAAGATGGCGCTACGTGCCACACACCGCATGCCACGATGGACATTCTGCAAGCAATTTGAGGGCATGGTTATCTCGCGCGACGGCGATGTGAACTAGCCACCGAAATCGTGCGATTTAACGCCTTTAGACTTCTTCCTTTGGGGCTATCTTAAATCGCAGGTCTATATGAATAAACCACAAACAATTGATGCTCTCAAAGTCAACATAACAAACGCCATCCAGCCAGATTTATGCGAGAAAGTCATCGAAAATTGGACCGCCCGAATATGTGTCACCAAGCGAAGCCGCGGCGGCATTTATATTCCATACTTAATGCCATAAAATATTCTTTCAAATAAAAAAAAATTGAGTGGATGTCTCACACACAACTTGTTTTATTTACATTTAAAAATCGAGCATCCTTATTGAAAGACCCTTTATTTTACATTAAAAATGGCCATATAAACATTTCCATTATTATACTTATTCAATGATTACCACGCTGACTCCTACTTCACCTTACATGTTAGTCTTTATATTGTTAAATATTAAGGAGTCCTTCAACATTAATTGTTATTACAATAATTAACATTTATACACATTAATATGAAATATAATTTTAAACAAAAAATAAAACCGATTCGGCAAATTGTTTTAAAGAAAAGATTTTAAAGAAAAAAATTTTTTTAAAGAAGATTTAGTTCAAGATACAAAAAGAATTTATTATATAGTATGTCTTATTGGAAACGCAATTCGTGGTTTCGCGTAAAGTAACCACGGTAGTGTCGTTGCGTGTGGCTTAGCGTCGAGACACTACTTTCTTGATAAAAAGAATTGTAAAAAATACTTCATTATTAAAAAATTAAAAAATATCATCAATATCATAAATTATTTTGCTGCGATATGAAGATCAGTCTTTAGCGAGCTGTAAAATGAGATACACTCGTGACGCTTGGCAACCGGATTATGATCTCGCAGAATCATCGAAGCAAAGAATAACGAATAACGGTCGCAGCGGCCGTGGTTTGTTATTACTTAATCAACAATCTGCTCTAGTTTACAAACATTGCGACTAGCTTAACGTTGGCAAATCGAACATGGTAGCGTGAACAAGAATTCTCACTCACAGACGGATAATTTCATGCACCGAGTAGTGCGATAGCCAAGAAACTCCAGAGTCCCGGCGCGGCGAATCTAAATGAATTGTTCGTCAAGCGTTGTAAATCAACGAGCATATGCCGGTTATTCGCTCATTAAGAAAACTAACGTAACTAATGTTACAGCTATAACACAACGCCGAAGATCGAGAGACGAACGAAAATTGTTGAACGTTAATTGCGCGATGTTCCACGTCAAATCGGGCTTGCTTGTCATGATGATTGTATCGTAGAATCTTTATAAGAACTCTCTTGCGATCAAGAATTAATGATCTCTTGTGGAACCGGATATTGATTTTCTAGAATCGAAGAACATTTTTTACAGATCCTTAGCAGGACATCTAAGCAGAATTATATTTACACTGTTAAAAATAAAATTTAATAAATTAATTTATATTTATGTAAAAAAAATATATAGTGGACTTTTTGAACACGCAAAAATGTTAAAATTAACATTTTTTAAAAATATGATAATGTTAATTTTAACATTTTTGCATGCTCAGAAAGTCCACTATATGTTTTTAAGTTAAAATTAACAATTTATTTTTAACAGTGTAAGAATAGTAGGTACATCCTTTTCGAACTACACAATACTTAAACTTGAGAATAAGAGGTAATAAATATGTGAAATTTATAAAAATAACTTTCATAAAAATATTGTAGTATTTCGAAATATAATTTCATTGCTATCTATAAATCTATTTTTTTTAAGGCTATGCCATATAAAAAACTTAAGTAATATGATTAATATTAAACAATAAGCAAATGAATCATCAAAATTAAGAATGTAAGACATAACAAAAGTAGTAGCAAATAAAAAATATTAATTTGTTTACTATTTACACAAAAAATGCTTTTGCTAAAGTATCTAAAAATTTAGATAATTACAAATCTAAAAATAATTTTGTTTGCATCAAATTACTTAGTACGCTCAAACTGATTGCTAGAATGTTACAACATTGCTATTAAGTATTCTGCATAATTATTTTGATAATCCATTAAAATTATTTTTAGATCTGTATCTGGCTAAATTTTTAGATATTTTAGCAAAACCGTTCTTTCCATGTAAATATATCTCATTATTTTTTGTATGCCATAGCCAGTGTTGGGTAAGTTAATATTTTTTTTAACTGAATAAAGTTAAAGTTAATGGTTTTACAAAATTAATAAAGTTAAATTAAAAGTTGAAGGAATAAAAAATTAACTTAACGTAAATTAAATCGATATTGAATTAACTTAAGTTAAAAAAAAGTTAATTTTGAAAAAAATTATTTTTTAGATCAAAATGTCCTAATTTTTAAAATGAGATTAAATAATTACAATATACAATAGATTATTAAGTAAATTAAATTTTTAATTTTTTTATTCGTATGTGATATAAGTATATAACACATAACGATATAAGTTATATAACTTTAAAAAAACAGCTAGCACATAGAGAAGATACAAGATCAGTGATTACTTTTTAATAAGTCTTAAGCCATAAGAAATTGACCAATTACAATCGAATGCAAGAAGAATATTTGTTTGTAATTGGTCAATTCTTATGACTTAAGGCTTAAAACATTTATTAGATCCGAACTAAGGTTTATGGCATAAGACATAAACGCATAAACCAATCAATAGAGAGTTGTATTAGTATCTTAAAAAAATTACTTAAAATGATCTTAAAATATGAACAGATTACGAATATACGCCTTTAGTCTTATTATATCTTATTATTTTTCTAAGATTTAATATTTAAAAGAGAAAAAATTTTTTAACTTAAAAAAAAGTTAAAAAGTTAACGTTTAAAAATAACTTAGTTAAGTTAAAATTTAATGCATTTAAAATTATTAACTAAGTTAAGTTAAAAGTTATTAACTTTTAATTTTTTTTAACTTTTAACGATTTAGTTACTACCCAACCCTGATCATAGTCTTTATATGACAAAAAGCCAGAAATCGGTACGTATGTATCTATATGTGCGGATCAAAGGACGATTATGTAATGTGAAAGTTACCGATGGAATTCACTTTTACTTCGACTTCGCCCTGACCTCCGTTGTAATGAGAGCGATCTGAGTAATCTGATCGACACATATATTTGACAATGAACGCATAACCGCTTTAACATCTATCGAATATGTTTCGTTTCTCTTCCTTCAAAAGAGTATACGAATATGATTGTTGCACCCACTTTTATAAAATATTCAAATTAAATTATCCGGTGTTATATTCTGTTGAAAAGATTGGTCAATTGATAATATCGTTGTACATGATTATATATTATTTTTTTTATAAATTAAGAGTCGAGAGGAATGAATAAAAAAGGTATGAATATTTAATCAAAACAGATTTATCGCTTACTGTATATGATTAATGATTTGCCAAATATCACTAAGTATCAATGTGGATGTTTCATTTATAACCGTAGTTTTTTAATGTTTTCGTCGATCATCGATAATATATGTGGGCGTGTGTGATCGATTCTTTCTTCATATTATGTCATTCTTGAATTTTTATTTAACTGATAGAAATTGGTTATCACGTAAGCCAATGATGTGTGATGTGAAGATATCTTATAAGAAGAATTTTTTAATATCCATCCATTGCCGATATTATCTCAAACCGCAAAGCATTAACCTTCGATCAAGATTACATCCAGTAAAGTCTTGATCGATTCAACAGCCAGCCTTGTATATCTCGATGCCGCGTGTTTGAGTAACGGTTCGTACCGAACCATGAAATTTCCAAGGCTGGCCATTCGTACGGTATCTCATAATAACTTAGAACCATAATGGGAGACAGAGTTTTTCATGTCTTTATTTAATAAATGATATTAATGTATGCGCTTTGTCCGTTTTCTTCTATATATATATATCATTGTTGATTGTATCATTCGGAAACAGATAGTAATATGCGTTCAACTTAATCAGCTGAAAACTAAAACAATTCTTCTTATTGACAAGGTACTATCAACGTTCTCGTAATGTTCTCTTCTTCTCTACTTTCTAAAAAAAAAAATAAATCGATTTTTCCTTCTTCTGTCTCATTCGTATTTATTTCATTTGCTTCAATTATCAAGCAATTAGCAAGAGTCATAAATACTTTATACTGTTAGAAATTAATATCTAAACATGTAACAGAATCTTGTTGTGATCATGAGATAACTGAAAAGTAATAATGAATAGTTTAAACTGAAAATTGAGTTAAGTAGTCTCAAGTACACTGTTCAATAAATGAAATTTATTTAATTTAAATATACTTACATAAATTAAATCTTATGACACTAAATTAAATTTAATGTATCTGCAACTGAAAAATATAATTGTATACATATAAATACGTAAAATTTTACATTTACATTTTTTATTAAATTTTATGTAGATTTGCATGAAATGTAATATAAGTAAACATATACATACTTATAACTTCATTTTCATTAAACATTTTTAATATATCTGTTTGAAATTTACTTCCATTACAACGGATTTTTTTTAACAGTGTACGCTTTACAGTAAGAAAGTAATTAAGCATATAGGTATATACAGAGTGTTACATTTTAAATAATACAGTCGATTATCTTGAAGAAAAGCATTTTCAGGAAAAATATTTTGACGAAAATTATATTGAAGGATAAATAATAGTAAAATCAATTTTGAATAAAATCGATTTTTCAAGATTACACGACTACATAAGAGTCATACACTGATATTTTTAAAAATAAAATTGTATAATTTTTTTTAAGTAACATGATTCTTCAAATTATTTTGCATATAAAATTTCAAATTATTGCATATAAAATTTCAGTAAATTATTTATTACTTTTAATTTCGTTCATAATCACGAGCTTCATCACTTGTAAAGGAAATATTTCTAATAATATAATGATGAACATGTGCGTATTAAATTTCGTGCAAATCTGCATAAAATTGTATTGAAAGTACATTAAATTTCATAAATTTTCATGAAAAATATATTAAATTTCATGTATACACAAATATTTTATATTATTTATACTTTCAGTTATAAATATATTAAATTTAATATAATGTCACATGAAATTAAGTTCAAATATTGTGTAACTTAAAAGTATATTAAATATCATGATAGTTTTAACAGTGTACATTGTTAGAAATGTAATCATGAGTTTCCTTTATATGTAAATGAAGTTCATGGTTATGAACGAAATTAAAAGTAATGAATGATTTAACTTACAGAAAATTAAGTTACAGTAATTAGTTACTTAAATGTAATGAACGTGTACATTAAATTTATGAAATTTTGAAAATTAAATTTCATAAGTTTTCATGAAAAATACATTAAATTTTATGTATATGATACAAATATACTTTTTAATTATAAACACATTAAATTTAATGTAACGTCATGAAATTAAGTTTAATTGTGTAACTTAAAATTTAATAAAATTTAAGAACATTTCTAACAATGTATATGTTTACTAATAATTAAAGCAATTGAAACAAACAAAATGAAAGAAAAAAAGAAAGAAAACGGGAAATACGTGTTCGATTTGTAGAAAGTAGAGAAGAAGAGAACATTACGAAAGTGTTGACAGTAATATCCATAAAATAATAATTTGCTCCAGTTTTCAGTTGATTAAATCGAACACGTATTACTTCTAATTTCTGAACTTGGCATCAAGTAGTAGGTATTCCAGAGAAGCGGGACATATAACACAAGTGAAATCGAGGTCGAGATTGATCAGCCAAGGCGAGCACGAGCTTGTTGGTGAATGAATCGGCTTGATAAGCATTATAACAGTTATGTCCGTAATCGATTTCCTCATAAACGTAGGCGATATGTGCGTTCTGCGAGAAAATCTCTCGATTGATTTGTATCGTGCGCCAGGAAGTTTCTGAGATACGCTAAGCCTTTCTGCATGCGTTTTATCGTTCTTATTACGCGGTGAAATTGCGGATATGGAACTATAAATCGCGTGTAATGACAAGTGCACCGTGGTGATTGCGTAAACGATTTGACAGTAGCTATAGTTATCGAGAATGATTTTATAATAATTTGCTACAATAGTACCGCAACTCGATAGAAATGTCTGTGCCATTAAAACTGTGCTGAACGATTTCGTCGTTGTGACTTGAGATACTTTCTTTTCATTCAGAACTAATCATTTAATTGGAGAGAACTTATCTTACTATACTTTCTTTATTTATAACGTTTTACACTTATTGTAATGTTTTTTAGCTTGTACTTCATATTTTTGCAGTGAGTAGAACACGCGAAGGTTTTATTACATCCAGAATGATATGCGCGAGTATAATTGCACTTAATGTCTTCCGAATTTTTGTTCCGAATTTATGTTTGCAAAAGATGTGGAATAAAAAAACTGTAGGACCTAATTAGTCGAACTTGAACAAAATTTAAATTTATCGCGCGTCGTTAATTCTGTGGCGCACATTTATTTCGACCTTCCGAAACAAGACATTGTGATTTAATCTGGCTGGATCGCACACCGTGAAGGCCGATTAATGATAAATCTGAAATTGGCAAAGATCCGGATAGCCGATAGCCGATAAAACATCCGTATCCGATAAAATATCCGTTCGTGAAAAGGACGTTTCGTAAAAAGAGCTGGATGATCATCGGGATTCGTGCAACTGAGCACAGGCTCAGTGTGTAAATCAATTCGAAATGGCGGAAATGGCGATGTATAGATCGTTTGCGAAACGATTCGGCGATTTATATGCTCGTACTAAGTACCTTACCACGAAATGGGCACATTTATATTCGGCTATAAATTTTCGTACGATCCACACCGCACCACAAATGGACAACAGATTATCGATTTAATCTGAACTTGTGATCATCGGATTGTCGTCAAGTATTATTCCTACAGGTAATCCTCTCCATCGATCTTGTATGGATGACTGAAAAGAAATTAAATCACATTCAAACTTGAATAATACATTTATCGATTTATAAGTATATTTCAAAATTGTATAAATAATTTAAATCGCGCCATATAAAGATTAAGAGAAAGAAATGACGATAAAAGTAGCTTTAGGCGCGCGTTATAATCAGCTTTAATTAAAATTCAGGTTTAGTATAATTCAATCAGCATTATATGATAACTTAAACTTGTCTTTATGAAACTGGATCCTAAGATCTCGTCAGACCGAGCTATAAATGTCGATATTTATTTCAAAATGTGGAGAGCCGCTGTTCTCGTACTCGTGCTCCGTATTAACAAAGTGGGTCAAATTAACATTGTGATTTCGCAAAAGGATTATTAGTTGGCCGCCGGTGATTTTAATAGCGCGCTGGAACGTAGGTTTATGAAACCAGTCTGCGCGCCGCGCGTCGGCCGGTTTTTCTCCTCGCTATGCGAAAGCGTGCGTCGCGCACTGCAAAGTGGAACGAGTTTCCACGCGGAGTGCGCGTGCAGCAACAGTAACGTTTGTCGTGTTTCGGACGCAGAATGAAACTGGAAAACGTTAATGAATGAGCCAAATGAAATGAGACGAGAAATGACGCGCGATGTCGTGTACGATCAACACATGCCGCATCATCTCATGTCCTACGAGAAAGCGAATCCCTCTGACATCTTAAAATATCATGCGTTTTATGATAAGAATGTGTCTTCTACAGAAAACATAACATTTAACTCTAATCTTTTGTTAATGGAAATAAGGTTATATTCTTATGAAGTAAACGAAAAATATAAGAATCTTACACAGAAAGAACGATTTTATCGAAATTTAGATAGATACAGATCTGAAAATGATTTTAAACGAAAATATGAAGACAACTCAAGCAAAAATTTTGATATTCTAACAATTAGCTTGAGCATTAATATCTTATATAATGATTTTGATAGTTGATAGATAGTCAACAAAATTATACTTTCAGATCTGTATTTATTTAAATTTTTAGATTTTTACTTTTATTAGCAAAATTATATAATTATAATTTTTTTCGTGCATTGTTTTGTAATGCTTTTGATACTATTAAGTAAGATATTTACTTAATATACCGAACACCGTTGAAGCTATAAAGCGATGTTTTATAGACTCTTTACAAGTCATTATCATAGCTTTAAGACTTAAGCCGTAAGAAATTGACCAATTATAGTCAATTATTCTTCTTATATTCGACTGTGATTGGTCAATTTCTTAGCTTAAAACTTAAAGCTTAGATAATGGCATATTGTAGAAAGTCCATTAAGGAATAACTTTAAATTATAAAAAATTAACTAATCATAGTCGATTATTCTTCTAACCTTCGATTGTAATTAGTTAATTTCTTATGGTTTAAGGCTTACTACTCTCTTAGGATCGCGAATGTTGTGAATGCCAAGTGAAATCCAAGATACAAACACAGCTGAAACTATAAAATATTTACAAACGCATCGACAGGTGAATAACTTAGTATTACAGGAGCGAGCGTGCCTTAAATTAAAGTAGAAAAGGAATACAATCTCCTTACGAAATGCTGTCATGAAATAATTTCAGGATAATGAACTTTAGAATAAGTCGTACAAGCTTAGCTCTCGAATATCGAATAAATCTTGGAGTTAGTCTTACTCGCGTAGAGTTCATATAGCTCAGGATATTACAATTAATCTGGAGTTAATTCATTATTATTAATTCATTATTAGTTCAGTATTAATTCCATAATTATTGTTATTCGGCCGGAATGGTTCAAATATTTTTTATACTGTGCGCACATGACTTTCGTCATTCCACGTTAACGAACTTCCAGTCAAATAGTCATTTTGTATTAAAACTATAATAAAAGTAAATGGTTTATTTCTGTAAATGCGCGAGTGTTCTTTGTTAAGAAACTTACCTCTCTACTTCTCACGCGCTCGCTGGATTATTTTTACACGCGCATTTTCTTAATAAAGATTCTCTGAGGTGAGATATCTAATAGGATCTTCATTTTACACTTTTGTGAAACTAAAAACAAGTCTATAAAGGCGCCTCCAGAATATGGCCAATGTATACGCTAATTTTGCATATATTTACTAAATATTGCATTTAATACATGGATAATTATGTAAGTTACATATGTGGATGATATTTGCTAATGTTGGTATAGATAAAAAAGAAGAAAAAAGATATAAGAATTTATTACAATATTTTTTTAGTTTTTGATTCGTAAATTGTTTTCAATTACATCTTTTCTTTGATTATGTCTCACATGTGTTTTTTTTTATGTTGCAGGCTGGTTCTCAGTAGTATCTAGCAACAGTGGTACCGGAAATGCTAGAGTGTACAGAAGAGTCGGCGCCTTGGTGCGCGCAGGAGTGCCAGCGTTTTTGCTCGCGAAACCACTGCGAGCTTACACGTTGACACATTCCAAAATGGGTAAGTTATTTTATCAATAATCTATCTGTATTATAAAACTGTTTGCAATACATGTCAAAGTTTAACGTCGGTGATGTAAATTTTTTATCAAATGTTGAATAAAATATTTCTTTAATTTAACAATAAATCAGAATTATTTTATATATTATTCATCATTTTATACATTATTTTTTCTTCGCGTACGTTTTGGCGAGTTAATTGGAGGAAATTATTTCATGTATCTAGCGTCACGTATATCTGGCACCCATTAAGTTTATTATCTTGGTCAAGCTGTGTTTAAAATTTACTGCACTTATTGAAAAGCTATAGTGCACGTAATGTAAAGTATAGATTTTCAGTAAATTTTGGCAGTAACTGACAGTAAATTTTGAAACACAACTTAAGTCCGCATTTTCCAACTGTCACGGTTGCAGTTATCCGTTGCTATCTGCTTGTGCGGCTGGTTACGAGTTGTACAGTTCATGTAATCATGTTAGTAACGCAGTTAATAACGTAAATAATCTTGTTTAACATAGATTCTTTTCCAAGATATGAGAAACTTCCTTTGTAAACTTTGGGAAAATTGTAGTATTCAGAGAAATGATAATTGTACACAAATAGGCGCACGTCAAGATCATTCGTTTAATCATTTGTTTAATGTAACGTAAAACTTTTGTTCTTCCTCTGATCAATATTATTCTCAGAATCTCTTTTTGTGCATGTGCTTTGAATACGGCTTCAGTGAAGCATTTAACATATGAGAAAAGAGATATTCTTAGACTTCCTAATTATATATTTTTAAAATTAAGTATAGACATTTCATATAAATACAAAAGCTTTATTTTCATATATAACAAAAAGCTTTATTTTCATTAGAATAAGAAATTACTTATGCTTACAAAATATTCTCGTCTATAAC
The DNA here is from genome assembly GCF_000143395.1 of Atta cephalotes. NCBI lineage: Eukaryota > Metazoa > Arthropoda > Insecta > Hymenoptera > Formicidae > Atta > Atta cephalotes. The sequence goes on from NW_012130084.1 coordinate 2,837,282, forward strand.
TATAATTAGAAATTTTTTAAAAATTTCTATATATACTATGACTTGAATGATCAAAAAGTACTTAATAAGTGTATCATCTAGCAATAATAAATAGACTCTTACATTTATATGCAAGCACAGAGAAATTGGGTGATGCAATGCATAGCAGTTAATTATTTCGTTCAGTCAAGCACGAATTCAGGCGAGCTTTTTAACTTACTCGTATAATTTATCAATAATTTGGCGAGCCAACGAGTCGCAGATCACGATCCAAGCAAACAATAGCTATTCTATTTTTTTATTCCTATGGCGCGCCGTGGAATCGCGATGTTAGTTCTTTTCTATATAAACGAAACTTATTTCGAAACTGATCCTGCGACGAGCCTATAATAGGCGAGCCAAGATGGATTATGAGCCATGCCGAGCTGTGAGACCTTACCTTCAGAGATGCTTTTTCATGCAACGCAGTGACATCTACACAGTTGGAAAATTTTTGTTAAATTTAATGGGACATTTCACATGTCCCAAAACACACAAATTTTTGTGTAATGTGATTGTGTTATTTGAATATTTTGCATTAAATTGATATTCAACAGTTAAAAATAATTTCTCAGTTAAAAATTTATGAGTAAGTGAATAAATAACATAAAAATAATATTTAATAAGGCAGAAATTCTACTGTGACTTGAATGATTAAAAAATATAATTCAATTAGCACGAAAGAAACTTCTAACAGTAGCAAAACAAATATTCTGTTGGTTAATGCAAAAAAATCCTTTCATATAAATTTTTTCGTGTAATTATAGAAACTCGACAATTTGTCGAAAATTCGTTCAACAGAATATTTGTTTTGCTATTGTTGGAAATTTTTTTCGTGTTGACTGAATTATACTTTTAGATCTTTTATAGTGTCCTATATCAACGAAAAAAACTTTCAACATTTGTAAAATAAGCATTCTGCTGAATCATTGATGGTCCAACAATGCAAGGTGCCTTGTTGGCTCGTCTACTCAAAGACTTTTTTGATTTGCGAAACTTACTGCTAATTTCCAAAAATGATGTATCATGAGCCATGAATCGCGAACAATAGCGAACCATTTTGGTCCTACGGCGCGTAGAGCTATAGCAAGCCATACTGAGCCATGGACCTCCTACTTTGAGAATAAGGATAAATTCGTATTTGTATCAATTGCTGCTGCAGATATTCGTTTATTTCATCTGCGAAAGCAAGTGCAGTTTGTCGTTCGTTTACGCAGAGATGTATCTTATTTGTACAGCTGTCTCGGAGATCCAGTTCTGAATGCGCTGTTTGTAATACATAAATGAATGTATTTGCTGCATAAATGAATGTATTTAGATATTTTGATATTTAATACCATCAATTAATAACCGGCTGTATGTGAAACTGAAAATCAATTTCATCAAATGTCTTGTAAATGAAATAAATAATATACTATAATTCTTCATCAGAATTATCTGATTATAAATCAGAATCTGACGAGTTACTATCATTGTTGACGAATTTCATAGCACTTTTAATAACATTCGATATTATTTTCATCGTTTTCTGAAAATTGCTTTTTTTTAATAAAATGTGCTTAAAGATATAATTCACAAAGAATTAACGCATAATCTTCAAATAAAACTCATAAATTAAATATTTTAAAATATTTATTGCTTATATTATTAAAATTTAATATTTTAATAAAAATCTAATTTTTTTATATAATCTAAAAATTTCAATTACTCGAATATAAATTTAAATTAAAAATTCTCTTTATTTATACCTTGCAAACAGTTCTCAATCTATTCAATTAAAGTTTTATCCAGATTTTCTATTGGAAGGTATGATTTGAGTAACTGATCACGCAGGTATTCGTTTCGTAAATTTAGGTCACGTGAGAGAACAGCTGCGTGAACGGATGCACTCCAACTTCCCACAGTCTCGCAATGTGTACATACGTACAGGCAACAGGCGTGTGCACAAATCTCGCGGATTATTTTTTCGATCTGCAAGCGACTGGCCGTGACACGAATGTCAATGTGTCCGTAATGTATGACTTTCGCGGCGTACGCTCGTGCGTTTAAACATATACGTAAGGCGAGGTTTACGCGCGACGAGAGCACGTAACGTAATAGGCATGCGGCCTGGTGAAAGCCGTCCTCACGAACGCGCGTGTACAAGCGGCTGCGAAGTGCGAACGCATACACACCGATGCAGCTCGCGGCGCGAGCATTATGCCATTAAACACGCTGCTGTAACGATTATAGTCACGGAAAAGGATTTTTACGCGAGCGCATCCCTCTCGGTTCTTCCTTTCAACGAGATCCGGATAGGTCCCGTAAGTTCGCAGCGGCAACATCGATTGCGTCCGTTATTTGACACTACGTTTATTGTCGTTAATTGCTCGCCATCCCACCTTCTGATCATACCTACGCATCAGTGCAACGGTACACGATCGATGCATACAATTCATATGGAAATTCGCTGTGTTCCTCGAGTTTCAAGATGATATCAAACGGCCGGTTTAGACGGCCAGAGACATGTTATTATGTTAGAAGTGTATGTGAAGGCTTTCTTGAGGTATGAGAATATTAGTATTAATAAGAGTAGGAAAAAGATATAGAAATAAAGTTAAAATTTCCAAAGATTATACTTCTGTAGTGTATGGAATAATGAAAGTTTAAGACTTTAGGAAAATATTATTATTAAATAGAAAATATCAAATCATATTCAATAATTTATATTATATTGATGATATAAAACAAGAGAGAAAAAATTGATAGCAGTTTTCCAGATTAATTTTTTTCACATGTACGATAAAAAAATGTTTGGTATTTGTGTTAAATTGATATTCAACACTTCTTAATATAAAAAAAAACAATTTACAAGTAAATGAATGAGTAATATAAAAATAGTGATATAATGAAAAATATATATATATAAATTCTAAGATAAAGTAGGAATTAATTTAACATATAAATATTAATTTTAATGAAAAAATATGCTTCCACAAATATAAATTGTTGTTGCTTGTTTATAAATTGTGTCACTGCTACTTTCTTTGTTAATTTCATTACATAATATTCCTTATTTTCTATATTGTGTTAATTTAACACAAAAATGAATATTCACATATTCATTTTTGTGTTAAATTAACACAAAAATTTGAGTAAACCATTTGAAACATGTAAAATGTATTAAATTTAATGTATACAAATTTTCCAACTGCATATTATATAATTTTTTTATACTATATAATTTTTTCATATATTATATAATTGTATATAATTAAAATAAAAAGTATTATTTCTTGATTTTTTTTTTAATGCGATACATAGTATATTTGAAATCGTGTTTCTATACTAGAGAAACATACTAAATTTTAAATATTTTATTTGAACAGTGCCAATTAAATATTTATTTACAATAAGTAAATATTTATTCAATATAAAAATGAATATTAAGTCAAATCTATTAATAAATTAATAGTTCTTCTATTAAATATATCCTTATGTTTAGTAAATATTTAGTTGGCATTATTCAAATAAATAATTTATTAAAATAATTTATTAAAATTTATTAAATAATTTATTAAAATTTAGAATATTTTTTCCAATGTATGAATATCGTTAAGAACGCAACGAATTCAAGACAAAATCAGAGCTTCTGCGTACAATGAAAGAAATAGGGAACAGATAATCGAGGGGCTGCGTACAATGAAAGGAATAGGGAACAGGAAATACAAAAAAGAATTTCAACCTATCAGAAATCATGCATTATGGAATACACATTATGGAATACACATTTCTGATAGGTTGAAATTCTTATTTTCTGTGTTCCCTGTCCTTTCATTGCGCAGCCCCTCGCAACATCGTGAATCAACACACTTCTATGCGCGCGCAATGAATCGATGCCTCGTAACCACTGCCAACCCTACCATTTTAGCGGTAGATTTACTGTTTTGGCTCACAAATCTATTGCCTACTGTTTCAGCCAGATTATTTACCGTCTTTTTTTACTTTATTTTGCTTGTATATAATATCCTATGTTACTGCTCATTTTCATCACTTAAAGATTGGTATCTCCTAATCTGCCATGTTTTTCGCGCATCCTTCTCATTGGACGTTAGTATCGTCGTATATGCTACTCGTGTGTCATTGGTTTAGTGTCCAATAGACTTATTCTGTAACCTGTAATTTTTTGACGATAATTTTACTAGTTAGGGATGTCGTTATGCAGGTATTTTACATGGTGAAGATTAAAGAAAAACAAAATAGCAGTAACACATAACATTATAATTTCCCACTCAATAATGTTACTGTTATGCATAAAAAACATTAATGTTACGTTATTTTTTTTTGTTTTCTGGAAAACAAAAAAATATATTTTTATTATAAATATAAATTATAATTTCTGTTCTTCCTACTATTGAGATTGAATGTTGTATTATTTTTATAATAAGTATTTGAATTATGTATTTTATACAGATTAGAATATTTTTTTCTGTTATTTTTTATAAAAATTTGTAATCCTCATTTTCAATGGGACTAAATAAAGATTAAAGAAAAAAGTATGAGTACATTCTTTTTATTATAATTTCTACTTTATATATTACTAAATTTTATATATTATTGAAGTTTTCGGTATGTATTAATTACAATATTTTTTTCTATTTTCTAATAGTTTTCTAATGAAATTTCTTGAAAAAAAAAGATTATATCGCTTTAAGTTTAAATTTACTGCTTTTTTGACGTACTATTTACCATCTAATTTTTCAATCAGTGCTGGTAGCACGATGATATAAAGACATAAAGGGTATGCTTATCCATTATGCAGAAAATCAGAGTAGGAAGGAAGTGGAGGAACGTATTATTTATGTCATCATCAGCTATTTTCGAAGCAGTTCGAGTAGATTCGGTTTCGCAAAACGGCGCTAACAATTGTGGTTATAAAATTGCTTTTTTCATAAGGTTAAATTTTGTATATATTTTTGTAAAAAATTATTTCTCATAAAAGATGAAGTGTACAGTGAAAAATTGTAATTATTCAAAAGGGTAAAGACGCCTGAAGAAAGAGTACAGTACTTTCGATTTCCTAAAGATCAAGCAATTTCTTTAAAATGACTTGAAATTTGTAAAGAAGGTACTTCCATTACAAGATAATAGATAATAGATAAAAGAAAATAAATATAAAATTTATTATATATGTTCTTTTTGATCTTAAAAATATTAATTTAAAGGATTAATATGTTAAAAATCAGTTAATTAATACATGTTTTAAAATATTTAATTATATATCATCATCGTATATTTTGTTGGATAAGAACGTAATATATACTTTGTGTTGCTTAGGAAGAATATGTTCAAAATATTTTGAACTGTTGTCCTTTACAAAGTCCTTATAGCAGAAACTGTTATAGTACTCGCCTAAAAATTACTGAAAAGTACAAAGTGATTCAATTCCTACATTAAATTTATTTCCTGAGTTGCAAGACATATCCAATACTTCATTTGTAATACGTAAGAAAATAAATATATATAAATAGTATAATTAAACACTGATATTGATGAATTAAATACTAATATTAAAAATGAATTTATTCATCTAGGAAAGATTCATCGTTGTATATCAAGAATATCATTGACACAAAAAATAAGAAAAAATAAGAAAAAAAATTTGATTAAGTTTATCAATAATAAAGTATATTAGACTTCGTATCCGTTGTTTTTTTTCTGAATTACATTTATTTATTTATTCAAAATGTTTTACTTAATTACGATTATGTAATTATTCCAAAATTTCTAAGTAAATTACTCATGTTTGAATTCATGTATTCAATGTAATATTATCATATATATATATATATGTATAATATATAAAAAAATAATTTAAATAATATTAATTTTATTTTCATAGTTTCTTTATCAATTAGTATTTTATAAAATATTTTTATTTGGCATAATTTTTACTTCAGTAATGTCAAAGTATTATAAGTATCAATGCATAAAATAATAAAACATTATAACATAATTTAATGATTAATTTATCATTGTATTTTTTATTATTATAATACTTATTATAATTAATTATCAATTATATTTTAATTATTAATTAAATTAATAAAAATTAATAAATTTATTTATTAAAATAACGCTTATAATAACAATAAAATATTATACATAATTTGAAAATAAAAATATATTTATTTAAATGATTATATCTCATTAAATATATTTCATTCAAATTTTCGCTTATCGATGACGTATGTTGGTCCGATGTCACGTGATGATACCTATATGCGCATAAGCATACCTTGTCTTTATGAGTAATGCTATTGATAGGTGCCTCGCAGCCGACAGCGCCCCATAAATCATCAGGCATGCAGCATTGATGCAACGCGTCGCAACGTAGATTTTATGGATCATAATGGATTATCTCTCTGATTTCTTTCACTGGATTTCGAAAACAACAAAAATGATTCACAATCGATGCTAGTCGCAGATCAAAAGTTTGAAGTGCGTACATAATAGTGACCGAACATACAGTATTTAATGTGTGTGAAGAATCTATCGGACAATTTTCGAACGGATTCAACGGTTGAATATTCAGTAATTCTAAAGAGACTCGTTCGCGGTGGATGCGTCTCAGCTCGGATGCTTTTACCTTGTATATTTTTGAATGCATTGCGGACTTAGATTGTGCCTGATAAATATATAGTTGTCTCGCGATTTTTGGACGACTCATCCGTTCTTCTTGACACATCCGTGCGGCGTGACGACGTAGATGTTCCGGACGAGTTTCGCGGGCATTGCATCACCTTTTATTTTTGCTTGACTCTTGAACATGATCTGAGATATCGATTTTCGTTTATAATTTTGAGAGGCAGATATCATAAGAAGAAGAAAGAAAAATGTTTGTGGATATTGAGAAACCTCTTTGCTATTTTTTCACGAGATGCTTGTTTGATTAGGGGAGAAGAATAGTTGGCGATTTTTCAATGATTATGGTGGGTCGAATTTCAGTTATATTGAATTCGCATATGCAAGTAGTTCGCGTTCTCTTGAAGCGACCTTTGAGCTTTGGCATTGCTTCGTCTAGCTTAATATGAATATTGAAGTAAATAAACGTTAAAGGTACCTTTTCACGCTGACGCTCAACACTCATTTTCAGCGTCAAAATAGATTATGTGATTAGAATTACGCTTGTTATTTATCAATGTTTATTATTTATTTTGAAAACCGTCGAAAATGAGCGTCGAGCATCAAAAAGCCTTAAAAGAAGGTTCTAGTTTAGAAGTTCAAAATTTATGTATTTTTTTATCAATTTTTTTACCAATTTTTTTACCAATTTTTTTTAAGGAAAAAGATATTAAAATAATGCTTTTGGCATTATTTTTTATATTTCAACATACAAAAAATTTTTTTTATTTTTAGAAATGTAGAAAATTGCGTCTAGCCTAGGGGGTGCAGCGCGTGCAGCGCGTATGTGGTCAATTAGCGGGAAATCTCGACTCGAAGTGTAGATAGTTTATCTGAGACAAATAAATCAATGCAATTATTAAAATGTATTAAATTTGTGGGGGCCATAACCTCCTTTTATTTGAAAAATTTTTAAATTTACAGAATAGCAGCCATTTGAAATTAAGTGTCAATTTTTGAACTTTTTTTTCTTTCAACTTGTTCAAAGAAATAATTATTTTGGAAAATTATGGTCTTATATATAATAGTTATATATAATAGTTTTTAAGTTCATGATCTCAAAAATTATCAATTCTTTGTAGGAAAAGTGTCAATCGGATGATTGGTTGAAGCTATACATTTTCCGCCAGTTTGAAAACGTGAATTCGAAAAAAACGCGTTTAAAGTTTTACTTTATAACTTTTTGTTAACTATAATATTTTGTAACTTACATTTAATCAGCGATTCCTGGCTTATAAATCAATTCCTTAATTTCTCTTTTTCCATTGTTTGAAGAACAAATTTTGCTCGAACAAATTTAATTCTCTCTCGATTCTTTCGATTCTTGCACATGATTATTAAACTTGATTTTTGACTGATATAAAATCCAGTTCAACGAGTTATAAATTGCTTTAAAACTCTAAATATTGCAAAATCCTTTAGGCATATTCTACATACTTTAAAGATGCAAAAAAATGTAAACATAGACGCTCGGTGTCCAGACGACTTTCGCGGGCATTGCATTACCTTTTTGCGAGACCTTTGAACATGATCTAGGCATACCGATTTTTTGAATATGATTAAAAAAAAATCGATTTTTTAATCTTCCAAAGTAGAACTTGCTCTTAATGAAAATTAAGCAGGCATGCGCATGTTATTAACTCTTATCCTACGGGGAATCACTAGTGACCGAGCGATTTCTGTTTGTGCAAGTTTCTTTGAGTCTTTCGGTAATTATAAATTATACAATACTACATTTTATTATTTTCCAAAATGAAGTTTCAATATTTATTCTAGAAAGTTGTTGGTGAATTTTTAGAGATTTTTTTAATCATTCTGAATAAGTGAAAAAATAAACGGATTCTAGTGACTCCCGTTTATGGATAAGGCACCAAGTTGTAGCTAATATGGTAAGGTTAACTCAAGTATCGCATTTGTCATATGACATGATTTTTTTTTATCGGTGCCAATTATAAACAATTAATATCATGCCCTTTGGATCTAGTTTATGATTTGCGAAAACATGTTCCAATTAATTGTCTCTATAAATCATTTCTGTAAACAGTAATTAAAATTAACACAGGTTTATTAATTTAAAAAAAACTGAATCCGTTAAATTTCAATTAAACTTTATCGTTTACGATAATAGTATATTATATATCAAGTTTAAATTGATTTCTGTCGTAGAAAATGGAAATTTGCGGGCTCATTACACGAAGACGACGGTGCGCGCTGGTGAAGTCCTGCGACTTACTGCCGTTTTCCAGGATACTCGTCGCGCTCCGGTTACGAGTGGCGTATCTGGAATCGTCCCGGAAGGCAAATGCTCAAGATCCTCGGAGCGGGATCAATATGCCCAGTGCTTGGACTCTCACGGGCATGAGTTGTTCGCGCCACTTTCAGCTAGAGGCGAGTTCTATGCGACTTGCCAGAGTGGTAGTCTCGACACCGGCAGCGACGCAGTGCTCTACAGAGTTCATCAGCTCGCCAGAAGGGATCTACCTCTGAGGGTAAATTTCATCTCTCGCAAAACTTTAAGATTAAAATCGTAGTTATATACTGTTAAATTCATAATATCAAATTGTACTCAATTTAAATTATTTTTAATCATTTCTATATAAGTCGCCACTGCTTCTACTCAATATGTCGTTAATTTAATTAAAGCAATAGAGTTAAAAAATTTAAGTCAAGAAAATAGTTTGACTCAAATTTAGTTTATTATGTATTAATTGTAAGTATACATTAATGTGAACTTTGTTTACTTTGAAACTAACTATAGAAATGAATTGATTTATATTTTGACCTTTAAAAATAACAAAATCTTGTTTAACTCAAGAAATAGCTATTACTTTTTTGATATATAATAGTGTGTATGATTCCCAGGTACGTCTAGTCGCTGGACCCTTGCCTATACCGTTGCCGCGAGATTATAGTGGCCTGATGCAGTTGGAAAATGCAAATAGAGGACCGATAGTTCTTGGCTGTGCAGTACCGCTAATGCCCGAAAGACCTTTACCCAATACCACGGTGCCGGAACTTCTGGAGCTCGTCGCGACTGGTCCGACCGCGCCTCGCGTGAAAAGAGCACGACTGGGATGTCCTTCTGAGGCGAGATTGCTCGCCTCGCCAAAAATGCAGCGATTACTTTCGGCTTGTAGGTAAGAAGAATTTTAATCATTGCGTGGGAAAAAACAGCTTACTCTATGAAATGTAATTATTTAAATTGTGCAGTATTAATGTAGATTTTAAAATTAAAATGTTTAATTTAGAAACAGTTATTACAGTTACTACAGTTTTAATAAAGAATAAGGATTAATAAAACTGGGTTATTAAAAAGATAATATTACGCAGCCAAATAAGGACAATATATTGTCATTTTGCTGTCATTTATTCCGCATTCAATTTTACCAAACTAAAGATATTTCCATAAACTGTCTATTGTTATGATATCACGTAAACTCTTCCTTAGAATTCAGCAACTGCTGGCAAGTTGTCATGCGTGCATAGCGTGCCGTTTGTTGTCAATGTGACGAGTTTATTATTTCTCAATGTATACTCTTACAATTTCGTAAACTCATGAAATCTATTTGCTAACTCAGTTCACATTAGATTCCAATGACAAATTGTCAACAAATTGAAAACAATACTTGCAGTGCATCAATTTGTTCCATATGCTAAATCTCGCTTGATTATCTGGATATATATATATATATATATATATATATATAATAA
>NW_012130084.1:2847693-2850695 GCF_000143395.1 Atta cephalotes
TCATATAACCCTTTATCACATAATTCATGATATTAAAATTAAAGCATTCTTTTAGCATAAAAGAATTATTAACTAATTATTACTTAATTATTTTATTCTTATTAATAAAACTCAAATAATAGTTAGGAATATTATGAATTTGTTATGAATTTGTTATGTATTTTATAACGAAGCATCTCTGTATACATCTCTGTAACTATAAAACATGTATGAAAATAATATTTTAACTTCAATTAACTGTCAATTATTAATTGTCAATTACTAGTGCGCAAGGAGTTTCAAATAGAAATGCCAACTTCATTTTCAGAATGCATGTTGCCAAGTTATCGATAATTATTGAACACATTAAATTATCTGTTCTCTATTTTCTATTAATAAAATATTAATATTATAATTAAAAATTTATAATTAAAGATTTATAATTAAAAGATTTATAATTAAAAATTAGCAATCAATATTATCTTTTAATTTTAATAAATCATAAATTAGCCTTTCTTATTATTATTTTCATATATTGGATTGATATTACCAATGAAGAACAATAGCATACTTTCCTCACCACCGTAAGTGATCGTACATTATTAAGTTACTAAAATTTATATCTTATAAAAAGTTAATCTAATTAAGTTTCTTTTTTTTGTTTGCATTATTAGTCTTAATGTAATAAATATTTTTTGCATTCGCGCATGGAAAAATGTTTGGTTGAATTAACGAGAATTCTAATGGAAGATGAACGATCCAGATTTCTGATTAAATCTACTGGATTTTTGGTTAAATCTACTGAATGTTGGTTATTTAAATTAGAATTTAATAATAATAGATTTAATCTCATTCGATGAATCCCGCGAACCATTGCCGCTGCTGGGCTCACAAATTTCGGCATAGATCTCTTTCAATTTCGGCGGTGGAGTGCAATGGCGTGAGACTATCTCTCACTTTAGAGAATGGTGGATTCAATCTTGTAGATTTAACTAGAAATCTGTATCGTTCATTTTTCACCAGAATTCCAATTAATTCAAGCAAACATTTTTTTCTGTGTGCATAATTCTTATTGAAACATTTATTTTTAAATAATTATTACTTTATATATGAAATAAACAATTGTTTTATAGAAGAGCCTTAGACCAGAGAGCGACCGAACCTCGAGTCGCCCCGCCGAAACCGGTTTCCAACAATAATCAACTGAAAGAACTGCATTTGAAGGAAATTAAAGCAAAGCCCGAGGCAAAGCCGATTCTGCAGAGTTTGAAAGAGAGCTTAGAGCACATCAAGAAGACAACAATCCGCGATCGAAGCAATAGCCGCAACACCGGTAATAATCACAGCTTCCTCGACAGAATCTCGAGGATAGCGCAGGGTGGCAAAAGCAGAAACCCAGCAAAAAAATCGGCATCTTTCACATTTGCCGTACGACCGGAAATCGGCATGCGATCACCAGAGAGGTATGCCAGTCTGGAATCAGATACAAACTTGATAGCATCGCAGGCCTTATCTAGGCAACAAGTGCAGCGTTCGATTTCGACAAGCGTCCTCGAAATGCAAACCAGCAGTCCAGACATGGATCCACCGTATTCTAAAGTGAGAGACAGTCTCACGCCATTGCCTCCCACTCCGCCACCGAAATTAGAAGAGATCTATGCCGAAATTTGTGAACCCGGTAGCGGCAATGGTTCGTCGCCGGATTCACCGCATGAAGATAAATCGTTGCCGGTAGGAGGGAGAAACGGCACCAGAGAACGAGATCGGGGCTATGTCAAGCTTGCACTATCCCATTCCGAGATGTCCGATGTATCAGCGAGCACTGGCGACGACGAAGAAGGTATTTATAATACTGTATGCTAAGCGCGTGCTTTTTCTATTGCAGTATACTCAACATCCATGGGAAATAGTTGGCGATAACTGACTCTAGAATCGACCGGAACAAATGATGTTACATGTATGGAGTCGAAAGGTCGTGGAAACTCTTCAGCGTAGTATATCATTGTGGATATCGAATGTTTACAGATGCGAGTATTGACAAATGCGTTCGTTGCGAAAGGATCGTTTGAAAATTTTTAAAACTATAAAAATGTCAAAATGATTGAGCCAATATTATCATAACGTTATTTTTTTAATAAGAAATGCGAGAGTATAAATATCAAGTTTTTAGAATTAATTTTATTTTTATAGTAAAATTGGAAACTGTTCTCCTAAGTAGCCGCCAGCTCTCAACTATTAAAAAGATATCGTTACAAAGTGCGAGGATATCGTGCGCTTTTCGGATCGGGAAAAACGCGAGGAGACGAAAGTAATGTATTGATTCGTTGAACGAGTTGAGACTCGGGATTTATAGCTCAGACCACCGTCAAGGAAATTGTTATGCCAACGATTTCTTTTGCCGTATGAGGACGCGAATGCAAACGTCATCCATAGGATATTGCGCAGAATGATTTACAAGGCTGTTGACCGAGGAAAATGATCTCGTAATTACGGATCCGGTACATGCTGCAGCGGAGCATGCTGACTGGCGATAGCACGCACGCAGCATCGCTTCTTCGTGGTTTCCGTCATTAGAGAATTTGTCGTCTTGCGTGTTAATAGTAGGAGCTTTTACCGCGATTACCTCGGCTGCTAAATAATATGGATGTTGAAAAAAATTTGCTCATTGAAAATTAACACAGCTCAGAAAATATTTGTTGATTTTTAAGATTCGTCCTTGGAAACATAATGACTCTCGATGATTTAACTACAACATAAACGAGTGATATCAGTCATTTAAGCTTTAATCAAATGAATCTCAAGAATAATATTCAAGAATATATTCAAAAATAATATCAATAAAATTTATATATTTCGTTATTGAAAATTTTATAATATGTTAAATTTAATGATATTTGATATTTTGTTCTACTTAAAAGATTTCTAAAGTTAATAAGAAAACACATGAAAATCCTCGATTTTGATGAATTTTATATATATATTTATATATTCAATTATCTGAACATATATATATATATATATAT
>NW_012130084.1:2853842-2862904 GCF_000143395.1 Atta cephalotes
CCAGATAATTGAATAACCATACACGATATTTATGTTGAAAATCTCTAGATGACCCAATATGATCCAGATAGCTAAATGTCTGCAGTCTTTTAGCAGGTTCGAGTAGAAAATGATGGCAGTCTGCCATCAACTGCGATCGCATTAGATTTATGTTCTGTTAATATCGCCTGTTGACATAATGTGAAAGCAAATTGTTGGTAGAAACTGAACGGATCCTGTCGACATTATTTGCTTGCAGATTCTATTATGTTTTTTCTAACAGTCTGTCAAATATTATGTATATTTAATTCTGTTGTCATTTTGTTAGCGTAGTGTGTAGTAGACATTAAAAAAATCTGCTTTCTACAGACTTGACTATTTACGGTGAAGAACACATATTTTTTATACATGCCCATATGCATTTTTAAGAGAATATCTCATCAAAACTATAAAATTAGAAAAATTATAAAATTAGAGAAAAATTTTTTTTAACCTGTGGGATTACGTGGTGGAATTAGAAAGTGAAACATTGCGTATAATGGCGACAGTAATACTGGAAATAACCAATCAAATGTTTTCCAATATACACTTTCCTACGTATAATAACGCTGGTTATACTGGAACAGCTAATCAAATGTTACTCAAATTCACTCTCCTACTGCGCATCCATAGGAGTGCTTTATTAATTCCATTATAGGTTATGCAGTCCTATTGACGCAGATGTGAGAAAAAAAAATGCGGGAAGAAAAGTAATGAAGCATCCAAAAATGGCAGCATTTTTTCTTTACTCCGCTTCCAATATTAATCTTGGAAGACATACGATTCCATGAATATGATATGACATATCATGTATTTCAGCAATGTTCGCTATTAGAACAATATTGAACTTTAAACGTAGCTTCGCTGTATACAAAAATAAAGTAAGGGTAAAACACTAGCTTTTATCAACTATATGAAACCTTAAGAATATGTATTATATGTACCTTAAGAAATACGTTTTTTAATAAACAAAGGTGAACAAGGTGACTCCAGAATATTAATTCAAGTTCGAGCCTTCAGCTTCGGGAATCCTCTAACCGCTTCGATTGAGTTATTTATTATCGAACAGATAAATTAGAATATGAGGCAAGCACAAGTTGTTGAGTTACCGAGAGAATAGCTTATCTCTTGATAATCTTGTAATCCTTCTGAGTGAATAGGTAGATAATCAACCTAAGCCACATTGATTAATAATCGAAATCCATTCTCACACTTGTACACATGCACATATAAAACGCATATGTTCAAGCGCAAAAAGAATGCAGAATAAAATGCGCGCAACATACGTGAGTCTGCCTACATACAATATCGACTTTATTATGAATCATTAATATTGCATTTGACTAAGGGCAAAAATAGAACGAAACTTGAATTATAATCAGAAGAGAACATTGGAAATTCCTGTGGATGTTTAAGCATAATACTGTCGCAGTTCTTGCATTAATTCTAATTAAGTATAATTAGATCATGAACTGGAGGGAGAATTGGTGAAGACTCAAACTTCCCAAAATTTTTTATCGATGTTTTTATTTTTATTATAAAAAATATGTTTTGTTGTCACATAAAATATTTTATCTTTTTCGTTACGACCATTAATAGTGGCTACGTTTACACCGCGTATTTAGACCATGACTTATATATTTAAATCAATACTTGTACAATCCTTGTTATTTTGATTGAGATTAAACAAAGATATTTATCATTTAGGTCGCGGACTAAGCGCACGGTATTTTCCAGTAATTAGTTTTTGGAACTTCATCTGTTAAAATTCTAATTTTTTATTTAGAATTTTCAGTGTTCCGATACATAAAAAAAATTTTTGCAAGGTTTTTGTTGAAAAACAGAATATGCAGAGATATTATTCTATTCACAATTACAATTTCATTTTTAATATAACTATTATATATTTTATGTGTATCTTCTTAAAAAAAAAATTGATTACAAAATTTCTTAATATTTTCCCTATAAAATTAGGAATAAGGAGACATTCTAAGTTCCGAAATAAAAAAAAATAATTTATTAATAATTTATTAATAATGTAAAAAATTGCTGCTTAATAATAATCTGTAATATCAGAATTGACAAAAATTTTCTCTTCCAAAAAATTCTAAATACCCGTAAACTAAATATTAATATTTGTCTATAAAACGATTCGTCTATCGCATTTCTAAAATCGTTTTTAGAAAGAGAAAGAGAGAAAGATTACTTAAATAAGCAATCTAATTGTAAAAGAAGAAATGAAAAAATTTGTTAAATAATTAAGGTTTTTATTCTCCTTGGAAGAGTGTTGTCCGCGCAGAATAAGACATGACATTATAAGACATGACATTATAAGACATGACATTATAAGACATGACATTATATAAATTAGCACTAGCGCTAATTTATATTTTTATGTTTAATTCATATTTCTCTTTTATTATATTCTTATGATTCTTATTCTTATGGTTTTCTGTATCTTTGGAGGAATTTCTCATAATGTAGTGCACAATATTTTCTCAGCAGAAAATTAACTTTTAATCGTAATCTGTTGCTCTATAGTCTATATAAAGATTGAGTTAATAAATATATTTATGATAAATTTAATAATTTTTATTAATCCAATTATTCCGATAATAAAAGAGAAAATATTACCAAATGTCTGTATATTAGAAATTAATTTATCCCAGATTGAATCAGTTATTTTTTTTCAAGAACTTTTCAAAATCTTTTTCAGAAAATAGGTTTAAAACATTAGATCAAGTAAATTTCCTTCTTCACTTAATATTAAATTATAACACTTACGTACCGAGATTTAATGTATACCTATTTGTATCGCAACCGGTCAAATGATCGATTTTTAGATAAGGATTTTATTTTTCCTAATTGAATGGAGAAATTGATACTGATTTTGGTAAGGAAATATTAAACAAAGTAACTTTAAGGTAATAATTAAACAAAAATGTATTTTTTCCATTACTATAAAAAACAAAAACTTAATAATACAGATAATTCATTGCGGACCGCATTTTTTACAGATGCAAGGAAGTTCCAATGTACATTTTCCGCAAACATATTTCTTACATTTAGAACAAATTTTTATAGTTTTATGTCTTTACAAAATTTTTTTGTCTTTACAATATTTTATTTGACATGTTTTACGTTTATTAGAATCTGTCGTAGAATTAATCGATATTCTTTTCGTATTTGTTATTCTTATTTGTTCTTCTCGGGTTTCTCGATAATCAGCGGCAAGTTCTACTGCTAATTGGAATAAATGTTGTCTTGATATATTTTCTCCTGTTGTTTCCTTATACAATATTCAGGCATTTATGCCTGCTAAATCAAGGATATTAACAAATATTTAATTTGTAAATAGGTCATCTGCGAGACTTCGATTTTGTGCTATATTTCCTCGCCATTTGATCGGTCATGTCCACACCGAATTTAGTTTGGTTGTAATATGAAATGATCTCAGGTAAACTTTTATCATTTTTTTCAACTTTTACAGATCTATGCTTGGAGCTAAGTAAAAGCACTTTTTTTGGCTTACTTTTATAAATTATAAGAGTACAATTATCTGACTTGAAAACTTTCGTTGAAAACCATTTCATATCATCTTTCTTCTTCTTCGCAATTATGGGTAATTTCCTTTTATTGGAGCGGATAGTTCCAACTAATGTAGTCCTTTTTGCTAGGAGTTTTGTAGAGATATGCTTGTAAAAAAGTTGTCTGTAGTTACAATTCTTCCACAACCCGTAAATGGTTCTATGAGTTTCAGTACAACATATTCGGTTAATGGTACTATCTTCATGGTACTATCTTCATGGTACTATCTTCATTTTTTCCCAAATATGGAAGTGCATTTATGATGTACTTATTGTCGACGTCTGATGCTAATCAGGATTTGATGCCAAATTTATCTGGCTTATTGGGCATATATTGGGTAAATCTGCATCTTGCTTTCGTTAGAAATAGTTGTTCGTCCACAATAATTTTTGCCCCTGATTTATAACAGTTTTGGCTGTTCTCAATGAATTTATTCCATATCTCAGTTATCAAGGCGAATTTATTTGTTTTCAAGCGTTGGCTCCGCACACTTTTTTTTTATCAAAACGGATAAATCTGAGAATTTCTATAAAACAATTTCTGCTGGTTTCTGAGAAAAATTTAGGGCCCCATGTTCTATTCCACAAAAAAGAAACTTTTAAATTGTTTGCATCATATGTACCTCGTGCATATAAAATTGCAACAAATGCATTTAATTTTGCTCGAGATAGACTCCATTCAGTTTCTAAAACTCGATTTGCTTTCTTGTGCATTCTTATATTGAAATACGCTGATCATTTTTTTCATTCTCTTCTTCAGAACTTGAGAGCAATCTCATTTTTTTTGTTTTCCACGTTTATTCACAATATTTTCTTCCTCATTATCGATATCTGTAGACTCAGACTCACTGTCTAATAGATCGTTATCATTTCCAAATAGTATATCTTCACTTTCAGAGAGTTCGTCTTCATCAGTTTCCCGAAAACTCTTCGCCTATGTTATTTATTTCTTCTAAGTACTTGGATTGTTTCGACATTTTTCTGGGTAAACGGTAACACTAATGTAACGGTAATAGAGTAACGCCCTAAAAAGCAAAATATAAACTACCAACAATATTTAGTTTTTTTTACCCTTTCTTTCCACTAAAACGATATTTGCAACTTGAAATTTTAGGCAGTTTATTGAAATTTCAATTCACAACTATTTTTGATTGAGCTTACTACGCAACAGTTTTTGCAGAAGTGTACCACAACTCATAGAAGAATGTGAATGAGCATTAGATTTTCGAATCCACTGCTCTTATAAGGCAGTAAATATTTCTCTCGGTCAAATGACTTGTGGTCATTTGTGATAAATAACACTAGACCACACGTGTTTCATCAGATTTAACAAATAAAAATATAAATAAATGATGTAAAATTAATTGTATATATTTAATAGAAAAAGTCATGAAGTCAAATGTGAAAAAGCGATAACATTTTATGCGAATTTTCTAATCAAAAGTTTACAACCGGTCATTTGACCGGTCATGGTACGTTTAGTGTTAAACTTTTTTGCAAATTTACTGTTAAAGAAGATAATTGCATAGCAGACATAATAATTTTTTTGCAATTTGTGTAAGTCATCTTGTTACGTCCTGAATTTGTAAGACCGTCACGGGAATGGAGGACGCGAAGCGTCGGGCTCCTTTCGTGAGAGTGTGTCGGAATGAGAAGAAATATGAAAATCTGAACCGAACGGTAAACCTTGATTCCTTTTCGAGAGGGGATTTTAGAAAGGGCGCTTCTGTACGATCAAAAATACTTGAAGAAAAAAAAAGAAACATAGAAAGAAAAGCCAACGAGAACGTATGGTTTGACGATTGAATGACCTTTTATCACCCAAAAAGAAAATAAAAAAAAAGATTTAAATCAGCTCAACGGGAGCGGCATCACTCTTATAATGTGTCACAGCTTTGATCCTGACGATCCGCGGAAGGGCTCAGAAAGTGGGACGCGACGACGCCGGATCCGGATGATTTCCCGGGTGCGTCCACAGAGGGTCGAAGACATACGGGTCAAATACCACGATACGGTGATATTTCCTCATGAGAGATCGAAGAACTTGTTCTCGACCAGCTCTTCCAGTATGGCCCATGTTGCGCTCCTGCGAACATTTTCCTTTTTTTTTGTATTTATCGTAATGATTAAAAATAATTCCACGCATACGGAAGGAAGTGCACAAATAGCGGTGGATGAGCCTCGGTATGATGATCACTTTTTATGTCCTACGCTATCCGCAATACGGTGCACTGGAGATGGGAATAATGAAACAAAGCGCTCTGGTCCCTGTCGCAGTTGTGGAAGGCAGGAATTTTATATTTAAAATAACGAGGCTCATTTTTGTTTTATTTTTTTTTATTGCCTGATTTTTGGTGATTTTTATTTTTGATCTTCTTTAAACATAATTTCTTGTTCGCTTTCAAGAAATTCCTTGATACATTCTCCACAGAATGTTGCTTTGAGAATTTTAATTATTCGTTTGTCACAATAAATACAATTTAATTTATGTGGAGATCATTCGGGGGAGATACCTATGGAGTGTGCAGGACTGATAAAATTCGCCAGTCATCCGGATGGCCAATTTAGAGGTAACAATTCGTGCAAACTCTAAGAGAACATGCGTTGTTTTCAATATAGATCGGCTCTATTGCAGTTAAGCAATAATAATAAAAATATTAAAAAAAAATTTTGTACCGTGGGTGATCCTTTCCGCACTCCATCTATTGGCCTATTAAATGGATTCTCTACTTTTACATCATTCAGCAATTTCATCTAATATTAAAGATAATGAAAAGTTAAACAAAGATAAAGAAAATTTGGACTTTTTCATGCAATTATAATTGCGGATATAAATTTTGAGGTTCATTGCGGATAGATTCATTTACTTCATTTTGATTTGAAAAACTTGTGTTAGATTGGTATTGTTTTTTCATCTATGTCGGAGTTCTAAGTCTTGTTAGAATAAATTTTCGTTAATCGCGGTTAAATCGGAGTTAGGCTTAATATCGAATCGAGGTAAAATTTATACTTGAATTATTTTGGAATAATTCAGTAATCGTGCTCCGGAATATTGACCTCAGCTGCTAGATTGATCACGTGGGAATAGCGGTATATTTCCGTCGCAGTTTACTTTCTAGATGATTCTGGAACATATAAATTGTAATATTAAAGTAACATTTATATTTTAACATTGAATTTATTGTTGTGATATGTGTCATGAAGAAGGTATTAAATTCTTACTTAAAACTCCTTAAAACTCATATCTATACCTCTGAACTTTAATATGATCTCTTTAGAATTATATTAGGTGTACAACTTTGCTTCCTCCGTTTTATCGAAATTCGAGGCTTTATTATAAAAAACTGGTTATACATTTATGATTCAAAGTATTGTCCATCGCTGGCCACTACTTTCTCCCATTTTTCGGGTAGCGTACGAATCCCACGTCGAAAAAATTGGTCATCTTTTGAGGCTATCCACGAATCGATCCAATTTTTTACTTCTTCATAAGACCGGAAGTGCTGGTCAGCCAGGCCGTGTGCCATTGATCGAAACAAGTGATAGTCAGAGGGAGCAACGTCTGGAGAATACGGCGAGTGGGGTAGAACTTCTCATTTCAACGTTTCCAAGTATGTCTTGACCACTTTCGCAACATGGGGTCGAGCATTGTCATGCTGCAAAATCACTTTATCGTGTCTCTCGTTGTATTGCGGCCGTTTGTCTTTCAATGCTCGGCTCAAACGCGTTCGATACCGATCGCCTGTGATTGTTTCAGTCGGTTTTAACAGTTCATAATACACTACGCCGAGCTGGTCCCACCAAATACAGAGCATGACCTTGGAGCCGTGAATATTCGGTTTGGCTGTCGACGTGGAAACATGGCCGGGAACTCCCCATGATTTTCTGCGCTTGGGATTATCGTAATGAACCCATTTTTCGTCCCCAGTTACAATGCGATGCAGAAATCCCTTCCGTCTTTGCCTTTCAAGCAGCTGTTCACAAGCAAACAAACGTTCATCATCTCTCGGCTTCAATTCGTACGGCACCCAATTTCCTTGCTTCTGAATCATTCCCATGGCTTTGAGGCATTTTGAAATGGCTTGTTGAGTCACTCCCAATGATCGTGCCAATTCTTCTTGATTTTGACACGAGTCTTGCTCAAGTAATGCCTCCAATTCTGCATCTTCGAAAACTTTCTCTCTTCCACCGCTATGCCGGTCTTCGACGTCAAAATCACCGTTCTTGAAGCGTTGAAACCTCTCACGACACGTTCTTTCACTAATAGCGGTCTCACTAGTAACTAAGTATTTGAGAGCATTCGATGAGCCTCAGCCGCAGATTTCTTCATATTGAAGCAAAAAATTAAAACCTCCCGCAAATGACGAGAATTTGGCTCGTAACTGACATTTTCAATCGAGAATAACTTTATGATGCAGATACAAATCGACTAATGTTTCTATGGGGTTATGTTGGCAGATGCCCAAGTTTATTGTATGACGTCTGTGATCTATTTATTTCAACCACCACTTACCGCTAAAGCCATTTATAGGAAAACGGCGGAAGCAAAGTTGTACACCTAATATTTTAATGCATTAAGTAAAATTTTAGTAACTTCTTCATGAATTAAGACACAACAGTAAATTCAATGCTAAAATATTTATAACTATGTACATAAAAATTGGTGATACATATTCTGCGTATCAATTTTAATTCGAATATTATAGTTAATATTTAATTTAAGTTTAATAGCAGCATTGGAAATGACCCGATAGGGGTCAAAACATCTGTTTAGGGAGGTAGTTTTGAAATTTGTAAAAGCTTTCACTGTTAATAATAAATATCTTAGTATTGTGTGTAATTTGAATTAAATTTGTTGCATCTAACAACCTGCATTGGTTCTTAGCCCTTTTTGTATTTAAATTAAACATTGTATTTAAATTTAACATAATATATTTAATGCAATGTTAAAAGAATATATTTGTGACTTCTGCAGATATTTTTCCATTTCTCATTATTTATTATATAATAACCACAATGTATTACGAAATTACTGAATTAAGAACTGAGATTCAACTGGATTCAACCATGCATAGCATAATAGAAAGGATTCTTCCGCCATAATGCATAGTCATTTAACCTTCTTCTTCTTTTTTTCTTAAATAGCTCCCGCGGGCAAAGCGCTCATAGCGCGCTGCGATACGGTCAGTATTCAATGTGGTACGCGCACACCTTCAACGAAGGGTGCCAGTGGGAGAGAAATTACAAGGGAATGAGTAAAAAAGGACATGACTAAGCATGGCGAGCTGAATAAAAATTAGTGATGTAACGGATGAGACGGATTTATTTGCACAAAACAATCACAGAATATACATAAAAGGAATACTGGAATAGACTGTCATGTCGTGAAAAAGAGAGAAATTTTACAATTTTTGCACACTAGAGAGCCTCAAAGGGAGTAGCAAATTGCATCACGTG
>NW_012130084.1:2862924-2874454 GCF_000143395.1 Atta cephalotes
ACCTGATCTCTCTCTACTGCACACTAAATGCGGAAACGCTAACCGCGTAGCAAGATACGACGCGGACCGCGGTAGCCAATAAGTTTATAGCTCTTCACATGTTCATTGGTTACCGCGTCGCATCTTACAGCGTCCGGTGTGCAAAAGTCATCAGTACCAAAGAGAAGGCTTAAAAGATCTGTTATGGTACGTTTCTATTGAGCGCGTTCGCGTCGCGCCCAGCCGCGTCACGAGTTAATCAATTAAATTTGACGCGCGTCAAATGATTGATTAACTCGTGATTGAGTAACACAATTGAACGTACTCTTAGCGTTGCTTGCACTTTTTACATTCAATATCTTCGCTTTCTCTCTTTTCAATGCCAAATATATATATCTATCACATTTTAAGCAAAAATATTTGGGGATTTCAAGCAACAGATCTAAAGCCGTACTTTCTTTCAGTTTGCTGTTAGTTCATGATAGCGAACAATCATAGTAGGACAATCATTGATAAAAATAAGACATTTAGAGACTCCCGCTATTCTCTAAATCACTCTAACATAGTAATATGAAAAAAGAACCTCAAAAATATAAGCTTTACCCTATAAGGTTAGTTAACGAAAAAATACACGAAAAAGGATGAAATGTTCTTAAATGGAGTACAGACTCTGCATAACCTATAACGCATAAGGCACAAAAAATCAATCAATCAGAGTCCTTAATTTCATGGAAGATGTCTTTTCATATTAACACGCACGTTTGACGTTCATTTTTAGTGATACATCAATCACTAAAATATCAATATAGATCACGCGATCAACATTATCGCTTGATATTCGTCAATTTATATCACGTGATTTGTTTTGGCACTAAAAATGAGCACCGAGCATCATCATGTAAAAGCATTTTTACGAAGTGGATACGTGAGCACTCGCTGCTGCTACTGACCTAGAAGAATACATCAATAACACCGAATGCGATCAATGCAAAATATTTTTTAGGGAAATGTGAAAAATGAAAATTTTTTATATTTATGTGTATATATATACACACACGCTCGTTGGAATGAGTAGGAACTATGAATTACGATAGCAGCATGTAGAATATGCAGCACATGGAGCATACGACACAAACTTAGATCTGTCTTCTGTGGCTAAACTAGTGTACTTTTGGAATTCAAAATGAGATATATAAGGTATATTTTTGATTGATATTTGGCGAAATAAAGAATGAGAGTTTTAGAACAGTCTAATATAGAAATAAAAGATCATTTGAGTGAATGCGGTTAAGCGGTTATATATGCTATTGATTGCACCCACTATCTTTCTGAGCATGAAAATTTTTCTGTAAACTGAATTATATAGAAAAAAATATTTCAATATTCTGCATATTTTTAGCAATGTAAACTAAATTACCTAAACGTCTAGATAAGCGTTCTAGATAAAGATGACATTTCTTTTCATCTAAGATGCAGATAAAGATAATTAATATTTTCAAAGATGACATCAAAATTTCATCTAGGTTATCTAGATAATTTTATCTAGATAAGATCCAACATTGCGTGTGAATGCATTCCGCAATAATAATGGTTCTTGAAATAGAGATTTTACAATGAATTACATTGATTGATTCAAATTTTGATAGTTGAAGTAATTGAATTTTCATTTTTTTAACTTGCTCAGTCAATGGTACACAATAAAAAAAAAAGTGTTAATTTTAATGAATCTCATGATGAATCTCAAAGAGATAGATCTCAAATACTAATAATCTCAAACGGATAATACTTAGAACGCAATTTGAGAGTATAATAGATTCTCAAGCCACGAATATAATCTTTTGAATATGGTCAGACTAAACAGTGAAAATTGCGACGCAGCAACGCTATATCAATAAGGCATTCAATCAGTATAAGCATTTACACATAAATTTACAAAATAAAAACAATTAAAGAATAGCATAAACAATTATCACACATGAGATAATTAACACACAGAAGCAACAATACATGAAATAGTATATCAGAAACGATATATCAACGACATGTGATATGAGTGACAGCAGTAAAATTTACAGACAAATTGGGCAATAGCTTCAATAATACAATGACATGAACAACAATAATCGATATGGAATAAGCTTTATATGAGCAATGATACGAATTATTTCTTTCAAGAGATTAATGAATCGAATTAATGAATCGATCGTTTTAAGATTAATTTGGAACTTCTTTTATGCCCATAATGAATAATGAAAGTTTTCATACTGTATATATTTCACTGACTCTACATCACCCAAAGTCTGAATAGAAAATAATCAATTCGCATGACATTGCAAATATAATTGCTATGCAATTATCGCGCAATACTATCGTAAGAGTTAATCCAGAGAACTGCCGTGTGATTTGTATGTACGATTCCACCCAGACCGAGTGCATCGTCTGGCTATGTCGGCACCGCAACGCAAAGAATTCGTACAGTCTTGATTGCGGCAATAGGTAATCCGTCAAATTCCGGATGTCCTGATTAACTTTCTAATTACGCGAGTCAGACACTATTTTCAGGCAAATGTTCATAACATCCAGCTTGGGGGATGGCAACAATATCTATAAATCTGGATTAGAAAGTCAAAAAATAATCTTTGCGATGCAACTTTCTGATGCAACATTCACAGACTACTTACTCGTTCAAATTTCTCTAATAGCCTGACGCTATTTTCCTTTACAACCACCTGCGTGAAAGCGCGATTCTCACATTTGTCAGAATACTCGTTCTGATGCAAACGGATTCTGTATAACGCAATTATGCAACGCATACGCGTGAACGCGTGCGATCTCTCTGAACGATGTATTAAATTATTGTTAATCGGCCCTGTCCGAAGACGGAGCGAATATGCCACCTCACTCACAAAGATATATGCGACAGACTATTCCGCCATCTAGTGAAGCCGCCCCGAGAAGAACGATGGAAAAACCTAGCAGCGCCTGCAGGACTTTTTTGCAGGAATGAGCAGTTTCGCCGTGACGCGTCTCGAGTTCTCGAGGCGCCTCGCGTCCACGGGGAACCATGGGGAGGCCCACTCATTTTACAGGGTGCGTCTCGTCCCCAGACGCATCCTGTAATAATATTATAATGTTATTATATTATTATTAATGTTATTATATTATGTTCCCCTAAACTGTTCAGTGATGCGTGTGTTTACCGTGATGATATACGGTTTTGCTTTGTCAGAAATTCTCCTGTGATGAGAGGCAAATCTCCCTTAACTGAGCTTCGCGCACCACTTTGAGGGCATCGAACCTATCTTGAACAGTCCCAGAATCTAATCCTCTTTTTGAGATTGCTTTATCCATAATGATTCTTTAGAGAAGTCGACGAGTGTTTGAAATGCTTCGGCGTTTGACACTAAGAATTGTATTCGCTTCAGGCAGTTTCCTCGTTATGAGGAACTATATCCCGTAAGGCAATTCTTTGCGCTTTGAATTCTGGACACTCTAAGATGAGACTGTGTTCTCTTTAGCTCCACGTTTGCATGAACTTTTTTTAATAAGCTCTAGTTGTGAGAGTTTTGCATGGAAGTTGCCATGCCCAGTTAGAATCTGCGTAGACCAGTTAGAATCTGCGTAGTTGGGCTGAACCCATTTGACTTGAAGCCTTTCTTATATGCTATTGAAGAAGGTGAATGTTACTCGATTCTTCCCATCTAGTTTGCCACATCTTTGTTATCTCTTTCCTTATTATTTTCCTCACGTCTTCTGTATCTTTTCCGATTACGGTTTCGTTTATCTCTACGTTTTTGCCCTTTCTTACCTCATATAAGGTTCTGCACTCATGTCGAGGGGTCGATGGGAGTTTGTCCTGCACCACGCAGAATAACTCCCATGATGCTGTGCGGTATGTGCTATAAGCACTTCGCGCTGCACAGCCTTAAGAACTTTCTTGTCTTTCACAGTACACAGATCGACCCACCCCCCGGCCGCATGCCATCGGGATGAACACTCCCCGGTAGATTGTAGAAAGTTCTGCATTTAAGGCCCCATTGGGATTTTGCCAGCTTACCAAGCTTGTTGAAGAATATCCCTACTTTACTCTTTAGATATTTGCAATGTGATTCGACTCGCATACCTCTATCGAAATGAACATCAAGATACCTAACCGAGTTTTTGAATTTTTGACCGAGTCTTTATTTTTGATTCACCTATCCTAATAGTGGATGGTCTACTTTTAAAGTCTATTCTTCTTCTTCTGCTCTTTGGCTTTCTATTTTGGCGCACTTCTCCCTGTCTATCGACTTGGACCCTTCTTAATTTCTCGCTTCTGAGCAAGATTGCTTTAGTCTTTCATTCGGAGATTTGAAGTTTGGCCGATTTACACCATTCGACAATCTGGTCAATATCTGGCTGCCAGCTTTTCCCTTCGGGAGTTGCCGCTTACCAATATAATAAGATCGTCTGCGTATGCTACGAATCGATCTTTAGCCTGTATCTCTAGCATTCTTAGCAGTTCATCGAACATTAAGTTCCAGCAAGTCAAGCACGAATCCTGCGGATAACTCTTCTAGTTGTCCATTTTGATACTTTTGTATCTCCTATCGAGATGCTTACTTGCCTTTTATCGAAATAGCTTCGAAGAACTTCGAAGACATTCTTAGAGCATTCCCTCGATTTCAATCCTTGCAACACTAAGGGTCACCAGATGTTGTCAAAGGCACTGGAAATGTCAAAGAGCAATGCCATCTCCCTTTGGAGGCAGAGACTGCTGGCCGCAGCTCCACGACCGCATCCTCCGTCGACTTGCCCGGCATAAATCCGAACTGCCGATCGGAGATCTTTCGCGGCGTCAATCGTATCGTGTCTGTTAGGCATTTTGAGAAGCTTCTCGAAGAGTTTCCATATTACAGGGAGGAGGCATATTGACCTATAGGATTTTGGGTTCTTCACGTCCTTGTCCTCGCCCCTCAGAAGGATTCGTAATGAGCTCTCCTTCCAGATTGTAGGAAAGATACCCCATTGAAGGCACCCATTGAATACTCTTAGGAATTGCTTGGAGATTTCTCTTAGCGATATTTTTAGTACTTTGACTTCTATATGGTTCACGCTGCCTGGAGCTTTATTGTTCTTGAATGTTTTGATCGGCTATGGCTATTTCCTTCCCCGTGAAGAACGGGGCATCTGTTGTGTCTGGCGTTATTCTTGCTAGACTTCTAATTACACCTTGTTCTTGCGTGTCTTCGTGGCTTAAATCGTTTGATATGTGTATATCCAACAGACATTGTGCCGTTTCCTCTATGGTCTTTATCATATGCTCGCCTCTTCTGAGTATGCTTATGATCTTCTCTATTTTTAGCTTGTTCGTTTGCTGTTTATATACAAAGTCCCATGGCTTTTCATTACCATATTCTGTAACAAACTTTTTCCAGCTTTCATATTTTGTTCTCCTTCTCCTTTTTTTCCCTATTGTACTGGTGTAGGGATTTTTGATATTCTTTCTTTAAGATACTGATCGTTTCAGCTTCAGAATCAGTTTTTTGATGCCTTGATTCTTAATTCTTGGATCGTTTTCCTTTTTTGGCTCATCTCATTTTTATCAGTTCTTCCGTCCACCACGGATTTGACTTTCTGAAAATTTTTTTCCTCGGCATCGATATTTCGCATGCCTCCAATATTACCTCTTGTAACTCTCCAGCCATCTTTTCTACTTCTTCCGCAGATTTCGGGTCAAGGTCCCGAAGCCTTGACCCGGATAGATCTTTCAGGCTCTCACTGAATTGTTCCCAATCGGCCCGTCGAACCTACTATTTGCAGTTCTGCGGTCATTCGCAGTCCTTGGTGTCCTCCACAATCCGATCTCCACAGGACTGTGGTCACTGGTTGTCCATTCTCATCTCATCTTCCAAGTGTCGATGACTTGGCTTATTTGAGATACCAAGATCACGTCTAAAAACGATCTT
The DNA here is from genome assembly GCF_000143395.1 of Atta cephalotes. Lineage (NCBI taxonomy): Eukaryota > Metazoa > Arthropoda > Insecta > Hymenoptera > Formicidae > Atta > Atta cephalotes. Next base: position 2,868,852 of record NW_012130084.1, read on the forward strand.
CTTCTCGTTTCGAAGGTAGGTTTTTGATGGACTTCATTTATTACTTCAAGGCCAAACGCACGAATGAGGATTTTGAATTTCCTTCCTCTCTCGTCAGTCTCAGGGGAGCAACGATCTACCGCCATGAGTCTCTCGCCCCAGAATGAAACACTTTCTCGAGATGCCTGAGATGGCCCTCAATTTTGTCGCTGTACTGGAAGTAACATGACACGATGTATATTAATAAGCCAGAGGCTTGCACATGCACAGTGAGTCGTGCTAAATTGCAAGATAAATGTCATCTGCAATCGGGGATTACTGACCGCTACCAACGCCCACGGGCATTCTGAGCGTACTGCAGTAACTTTCTTCCCCGTTCTTAGCCTATAAAAGTGTGGCTCTCGCCCTATTTTCTGACATGGTTCCTGTAATAACAGGATATCGTCCCGAGCTGACGCACCTATTACTGACCGCCCCGTATTCAGCTGCAGTAACTCCTGCTAGCTTGGAGCCGGAGAGTGATGCCGTTTGAATGTCTTGTCTTTGCGTGTCGCATCTTTATAGGACTATGCTGACTTCACAATACCTTTTGTCTGTTTTTGCCACTTGCCTTTTCCGTTGGTGTGCGTATTGCTTCACTAGATTATCGCATCGTTCTAGGACTATTTTGACAGCACGAAGTTTGCTGACTGCCCTTTTTGGCTCTTTTCGAGCGTCGCACCTCTCTAGAACTATCCTGACTCTTCGATCCTTGCTAATCTTCTTGGCTATTTTCCCAGTCTTGGTGTTCAAATTTTGTCTTACTTTGCTTTTTGGCTTCCATATGATTATTTTTCTTTCTTGGTAGAGAAAAGAAATTGCACCGATACGCCACTAGGTCTGACTACTCCAGGGGGGGGGGGGGGCGGACAGGTACCCTGGAGGCGTTCGAGACTGCTCTGTTTGCGTTCCGCAATCATGCAAACCCTCAGCACGATTTCCTACACCTTGATCTCTGCGTGCGCCATTATTTGGAAACGCTTATCATTAAGCATTCATCCATCGATGTTTGATGTGAGCTGAAAATTATAATTCATTATAATTCCGTTTGTTGGACACGCTGGTTTCGCCAGGGTCCGAAATTAATTAATTTGAGCCGTGTCGGTCCTAGAAGTATCTCCCGCCACAGCCTTCCTCTCCGAGGAAAGGAGGGCAATGACGGCAAACACACAGTCACTCCACAGTGGTTGTCACATATGAACCATTTAGAGCCGTTACGGCGCCGACTCGTGGCTATGCTGTGTTGATATGCCTCCTTAGAGCGAGCCGATCCCTCAGCAGAGGGATCAAGGCACCGAAAGAGTCCCAGGACGCCTTGTTGAATATAATTCCGTTTCCGCCACGTTAGAGTCATTTGGCCTTCCGGCATCGATTCGTGGCTATGCTATATTAGTATGCCTCCTTGTAAGGCCGACTCCGACTCGTGCAGCAAAGAACTCTCAGCAGAGAAATCAGGACCGAGAAGGTCAGCAGCTCCAGGATGCCCTATTCGAATACCGTCAATTTCATGTTCATCACATTTGAGCTATTTGGCCTTTCCTTTCCGGCATCGACTCGTGACTGTGCTGTGTCGGTTTCCCTGGGAAGCCGACCACAATCCCAACGCTAAAGAATCCTCAACAGAGGAATCGAGGCGCCAAAAGGGGACAACGATGCCGTTCGTCAATTCCATAACTTCCCTAAGCCTCACCAACCTCGATCCTGACCCCAAAGAACCCCCATCGGGCGGATCAAGGTGCCGAGAGAATTACCGTCAATTCCGTGTGCATCACCACAGTGTTTAGTCGTCCTAGGACGTTTCCAGGAGGAAACTTGGAGGTAACTGTATGTGACTTGGAGATGAGAGGCTGTGTATTGCGTGTCAATCGTTCCGCTATGAGCTTTGGAAGAGTCATAGCCGTTCCTCGATGTCCTAACAATAGCGGACAACAGATTGTTCCTACGTACAGTAATTGCAGCGCTATGTATAGGCGTGCAGCGCCGCACGCCGCACTAGCATAGAGGGACATGTCCCCTTGCATGCCCTTTTACGCGCGAACTTTGAATGAAAGCACAAACTCTTAACCTCCACTCTAAATTTTAAGTTAAAGTAACTCATTCATCTTGTGTATTTATTACGAACTAGTTGTTAAGTAATTGACGCAATACTTTACATTTATTTTTGTTATTTTGACTTTAAGGGTGATTTAAAACTATAACATATAAAACAAATAAAGAGAAGTACATAGAAGAGTAGTTGCAGTAACTCGTAAAAAAAATGTTAATAAAACATTTTTGTTCGTATACTGTGAAAAAATTTGTATACTTTAACATAATTTTTCAGTCTAATCAGTCTAATCTAATATATTAATAGAAGTGATGTGTTTGTTAATGTTTTAACATAAAAATATGTAAGTTTTAACATATAATAAAGATGATTTTAAATAAAATAACACATTCAAATGTTAAAAGTTTAACATAAGAAATAGTTAATTTTAACATCACTATAGTTATCAATAATAATTAACATTATTAATATGTAAATGTTTGTGTTACTATTTTGACATTGAAATATCTAGCAGAGAATGGATAACGGATTATGTTTTTGTGTTTTTGGAAATGCAACTTTTTGAATGTATTGCATCTACAGAATTAAATGTATGTGACGTATGATGATATTTAATAAATATCATCACAATGTTAGATTTATAAATATAATGCGCGCGTTTAAAGTTATATTTCCAAAAACGCAAAAAATAATCTAATAATTCAATATTGTGCAGATATTTGCAGAAAGGAATATTAATACTAAGAATATAATATTTCTTTATTTTATTTTAATACATATTTATTGTAAATCTTTAAGAATATACATAAAATATTTTGTAATTAACATAGTTACATTATCTTTTTCGTATATTGTGTAGGATTTATAATGTTTTAAATCTATTAAACAAAAAACAAAATAGTCATTATTATCTTTTGAAATGATATACCCTAAGTACTTTTTACAGACAGATAAAGTTTTGTAACTTTGATACACAGCATATAGTTTTGAATCATATATGAATAAAGAAAGTATTTTACAAAAAGTAGGCAAATATTCATAAAAAGAAGTACATGTGAAATTATTAATTTCAATTAGATTTTTAAATAATTCGGATAGAAGTTCTAAAACATAATCTTACACACTTTATCACATTTTAAATTTAAGACCTTCGAAATAATATGGAAATGTATGGTGCTTTCCATTGCAATAACGTTACATTTTTTAAATAAAGGAAAAGGTTCAAAAATATTGCAATTACTCCATTTAAAATACATATCTTGTTGATGGAAAGCAAAAGTTTTGTAAATGTTTTTATAATTTTTCAATTTTTTTGAAAGATTTTTCAAATAACCGTGTTTGCTTTCAAACCTCATGGTCCAAAAATGTTGGAGAACTCATTCTTTTAATAACAGTTGACAAGTGTGTAATCATATAATGTTTTGATATTAAATGGATATTACATTCCTTTAAAAATAATTTATGATGATTAGATTAGATTTTCTAAATTAGTTACTAAAATATCATTAAATATAGGAGCAAATGCTATTTTAACAATTTCTATTAAGGGGATCCTAAAGTTTCCTTTTACCGATTAAAACATGTAATTTTTGTATAACAAATACTTTTTCTCTTTCACCGATTCGAAAATTTTCAAGATTAAAGTATAAGCATTAATACATGTCTGGGAAGTAGAGTCTATGCCTAGCTCGAGCAAAAATTTCAAAATTGATATATTTTTTACCATTTTTTTAGTGAAGGCGTCTTAGCTGTCAAGTCGTGATTATATACCATTTCACCAACATTTGAAATTAATGCTTTGCAACTCATACGTACGAAATAGTGATTTCCAAACACGTTTACACGAACAAATAACGTCGAATTCTTAGACTTAGATTTTATTGCGATGCTTTATTGCGAAATTTGTTATATCAAAAGTGATATGAATGTGTGATACTGCGTGTATCATAGATTGCGTGAGATATTGATGTGATAGATATAAAAACATGTCGATGCGGCGCGCGGCGCGACCTCTGTTGACTTCGTCGGAGTTCGAGTTTCGCTTTAGGACCTCTTAACAAAAGAATTATTTTCCATTTATTATAATTTATGCTATAGTCAAGCTTTTTTGTGGCATTGCTGATTATTAAAGGAAAAAATATTAGCTGAATAAACAATAAATTTGTGCAGCTTTTTGCCCTATTAAATGGCCTGTTTTATCAAGAGAAATTGGGTTAGGTTTATTAGTTCTATTTTGAAGATCGTAATCAAAAGTATTTATTTTATCATTAAATTCTTTTATTGAAGCTAATTTTTCTTGAAAATTTTATAAACAACTTAAATTCAAGTTGATCATTCAAATTCCATCCAAAAAATCATACATAATAAATTTATTCCAAATTTTTTTATTATATTATCTGTTAATTGTTCTATGAAATCGTTTAAAGTACTAATTTACCAATTCAAGTGTATCTAAGAATTGGAAATGTATCGAAAAAGTTATATATATATATAATATATATATAATATTTAAACAAAATTTTCTTCTGTACTGAAATACATTTATGTTTACAAATAATTTATGATTTTTGATTTTGTGTGACATTTTTGAGGAAAAGAATATCAATTTCAGTTTGAGTTAAGTTCTCATTTTCATTGCTGATCATCAATTTTCATTTCTGAAGTGTTTAGAATGTTTTTATCGTTTTCAGATTCTTCAAACGTTCTTTTTCTTTTTATATCTTTTGTTGCTGTTGTTATATCTTTTGTATTAGAAAGTCTATTTGCTAAATAACCTGTTTTAGTTACTGGATCGTAAAAAGATTCTTAAAAAAATAAATAAAATAAAAATATAAAAATTTTATTTTAATATATGAATAGAATATTTAAATTTTTTAATATATTGTTTAAATTGTACGATATTTATGTAGCCTAATGTAATTTCCGGATCTCAATTTCGGAAAAATTTCTACTACAGTTTGGACAAATTGATCATTTATCTAATGAGATTAATTGACGCTTTAATTCATTTTTCGAGTAACCATTATTAATCTACCATTATATTAATTATCCGTCTTCTATCGCTTAAAAATCCTTTCGTATTCTACTTTTCAAAGATTTCTTTTCCGCATGGACTTTCTAAAATAATTTGTTTTTTCTGAGAATTAGTATAAAAAAATCACGTTAGATCTATCTTTATCTAATTCTTGATCGTTACGGCATGTTCTTATCGGTATTTATTAGTTTAACTTTCACAGTAAGATTTGATTATTTAATTCTTACCTTCAATTATTTTTTAAATTTATTATAAAAAATGACAATATTTTCTTACTTCATTTGTAAAACCCGTTCTTTTTTTGAATGTTGGAAAGATGATAAATTATAAATATTTCCGAAAGACATTTTTTGATTTTAACATTTCATTTTCAGAAATATCCGTAGTAATACTTCTGGAGGAAGAATTCGGGATTGGGATTGAATAATCAATATCTATCAAAAAAATATCATATATGTAAATAATAAAATTTATATGTATATATATATATATATATATATACAG
>NW_012130084.1:2876257-2881211 GCF_000143395.1 Atta cephalotes
CAAATACTTCGAATAAATTTGTTTTTGCTTCCTAGGAAAAAAATATGTTTTTCTGATTAAAAACAGCGGATTTAATACCTGGTGTATGTATATATATATATATATTGTATATATATATTATATATGTATATATATATATATATATATTGGAATATTTTTTAAGAACTCACCTTGTTGGCCTATCTAATTCAATTATTATGATAGCCCCTTCCAAATTTCCAGAAAATTGCACGTATTTAATTAAAAATTCCTCTGTTAATCCAACATGTTTTTGTCGTAAAATTTAAATTCTTTTTAATCGGGAAATATTTCTTTTGCTAAAAAAAATGTAAAAAAACAAATAGTAAGCACAAGAAAAAATGTTTTCAATTCAAATAATATAAAGTTATAAAGGGTCTTTCAATAAGGACGCTCGATTTTTAAATGTAAAGAAAACAAATTGTGTGTGAAATATCCATTCAATTTTTTTTTATTTGAAAGAATATTTTAATTAAGTATGGAATATAACATCGCTCAAATGTCCGCCGCGGCTTCGCTTGGTGACACGTATTCGGGCGATCCAATTTTCGATGACTTTCTCGCAATCTGACTGAATTTACTGGATGGCGTTTGTTATGTTGACTTTGAGAGCATCAATTGTTTGCGGTTTATTCGTATAGACCGATTTAAGATAGCCCTAAAGGAAGAAGTCTAAAGGCGTTAAATCGCACGATCTCGGTGGCCAGTTCATGTCGCCGCCGCGGGAGATAACCATGTCCTCAAATTGCTCGTGCAGAATGTCTATCGTGGCATGCGGTGTGTGGCACGTAGCGCCATCCTGTTGGAACTACATGTTATCGGTATCCATATCATCCATTTTAGGCCACAAAAAATTGCTTATCATCGATCTGTAGCGCTCGCCGTTGACGGTTATGGCAACGCCCGTTTTGGAAGAAGTATGGATCGATGATTCCGCTAGATCAAAATCCGCACCAAACAGTGACTTTCAGGGATGCAGTGACTTTGGCGCTGGTGTATCTCGCATGATTGGTATCGTCCCAAATTCGACAATTTTGCTTCTTCATATATTCATTCATCCAAAAATGGATCTCATCGCTAAAGATGATTTGTTTTGCGAAATTTGAATTAACTTCCAACTTTGGATGAACTGCTCCAGAACCCAATCAGCGAACATACGGCGTTGTCTATGGTCGTTTACCTTAAGTTTCTGGGTCAGTTGAATTTTATAGGGGTGCAGACCCAAGTCCCGACGCAAAATTCGCCAAGTTTAAGTCGCAGAAAGGCCAAGTGTTCTTGTGAACAACGAGAAATTGACCATCTCGGGTTTTCCCGTACACTCTCACGCACAGCAGCGATGTTTTCAACAGACCTTGCGTTTCGGCGACGTACTGATGGCTGATTATTTATCGAACCAGTTGACTAGAATTTGGCCACCAAACATCGAATAGTCGACTCGGCAGGGACGGTTGTGGCGAGGATCAAAAATAATGCGCGAAACGTTTCTCGAACAGAACGCTGATTTTGATAATAAAATTTTATGATTTGCACACGTTGCTCAATACTATGACCTTCCATGATGATTTGCTATACACTACTACTAAACAATTTTGACATCACAACAAATTTGACAGATGTCACTTTAACAACATGGCTACATGATCTAACAAATTTCGAGCGTCCCTATTGAAAGACCCTATATTATTTAAATTGTATATTGTTACGTCTGAGCGTCCGGCTCGCGGAAACGTTCGCACGAACGCGTTCACGCATTCCCGCAGGAATAAATAATATGGATATTAGAAAAAGAACAAAAAGAGTTTATTATAAATGAATACAGGACACATACATATGTAAAGCTCAAAGCTCACATGAGAGAATAAGTGGATCGAAAGACACATCCGAGCGCAGCGACGGCTCACGTTCAAATCTACCGATCTTGTTAAATAAGTCACGTGAGTGAGTCGCTAGACAACACGATTTTCAGGACTTCACGAGTGGCGACGGTATCGGCACGGCACAGGCATAACAATATGTACGTGCGTGTACATACTTTTTGCCTCAAACATTGCATAACTAAATGGGTAAAGAATCCTTTACCCAATGCTGTGATTATTAAATTCAAAGATTAAACTTATTCCATTTTGAGTTGGTGGATTATAATATGGATCTCTATAATATGGAGCCAGGGAAATAGGCTCAGAAAAGTGATTAAAATTTTCATCATTTCTCACCATTCTAACAACAAATGAATAGAAATTAAAATATTTTTCTTTATAACTCTTATTCTTATATTCTTATTTAATAATTATGTATTATTTTTTAAATTATTATTATTAATGACAGAAATGTATCTCTAAACAAATTTTGAGGCATAAAGATAGAAAAACATTTTATATTTATGTAAATTTCATATCACAAAGATTTGAATGATTATTAAATGAAGTTTTACAAACAATTATTTGATAATTAATTAATATACATATATAAATTTTTTTGTTATATCATAAATTTAGGTTACTTTAGTCCTGTAGAATTACTTTAGCCTAAGTTTTTTATTTTCTAATTTCTATACTATTTAAAACTTTATTTTGTAATGCATTTCTTCTTTAATATATACCTGTTAATATTAATAGATATTAATAGATATTAATATAAACATAACTTACTTATAATTTTATCTTTTATTGGAAAATAAAATTTGGACTAAAATAACTCACAGAACTAAAGGAACTCGGATGTTATATAGTACAATGACATAGAGAATGGACTACGCAATCCGTATCTAAATAGTATTCAATCGTTGTCGACAATAATGAGAGAGAGAAACCGTGGAAGATGGCTAATCTCTTTCTTATTCTCTCTCCCGTTGAATGAAAAGGGATGAAGATTGGCCGTCTTTTACGATTCCTCTCTATTACTTATATCGATCATTTTGACACATGGATCATGCAGTCCATTCTTTTCTTCCATTCTTTTCTTTATGGGAGTTTTTCAGGACACAAGTGACAGTGTAACACAGCGAATCATTATATCCTTGTTGTTCGCCAACGTTAAATAAAGATAAAATAATCACTTACAGTTTCGCTTGTTGGAAAGCTCCCTATGTCTTTGATATAGTACAAAAAACGCAGTATTAAAATAAATCTTAATCATTTATATAAATAAAGTGTGATGAAGTGGTAATCTTACCTCATATATAAAGAATTCATCGAGAATTTTTTTCTCGAATTAACGCACAAAAATTTGCACAAAAAAACTTCACTTTTTTTGCACAAGTATAATATTATACGTAACTCGCGTATTTGTTTGCTCGAGATCGTTATTCATTTCGAACTGGAAGAAAGTGATGCGCAGTGAGTACTAAGCAGTCAGGACCTTACACTTTTCTCGGCGAAGAGAATAATAGGAAGAGAACAAAAGAGAAACGAACTGATAACGGTTAACCGCTACTAAAGATCAATAAAGTCAATGTATTGAATAAACGAAATGTTGAATATGTCATTTGTTAATATTATAGATTTTTGTGTTAATAATATATATATTATTGTACTTATTTTGAAATGTAAATTACGTTTTATTCTGAATACTATTCAATAGTTATATCAACATACAAGTACTTTAAAAGAACTTTTAGCTTTTGTATTAAATTAACATGTGATAATAATTATTTTAACTGAAATTGTAATAGAATATTTGTAACAGAAAATTTGATTATTTTGTGTGTCAAAGTTTATGATTATTTTAAGATTTACTTTAATTTTTCTTAGATATTAAACTGACTTTGAGATATGTAGATTAATTGAAACAATTGTGTTACAACACACTTAAAATAATATTCCATTTTTAATTGACATATGCAATTGTTAAGTTAAAAAGGTGACATGAATCTAACATGTAACAAAATGTTACAAAAATAATGACATATCAGTTATATATTAATTTTACATTAAAGTAATAATCAAAATGTGGTAACACAAGAAAATTTTAACATATGGACACACTTTTTTTTACTGTATATGCACTCCATATGTATTCTCATACTTCGTTGGCTGTGCGAGATAGCGATGAAGGCAAATATGTACAACATAATTCATCACAATGCAATATCAATAATGACTACTGAAATAAGTTTTTAAATAGTATTAATAAAAATAATAATGGATAATAATAGTACCAACAAAAATAGTGATTTTGTTAAATTGCTAAAATCAGTCAAATATGTTTGAAGAAATATAAAAAAATATACGAAATATTTTGGACAATTAAAAACAAAACTTAAATAAAGAAATTACTACTTATAAAATTTTATTCATTTCATTTTCATCATAAAGCAGCTAATTCCAGTTGATATGAATAATGTATTAATAAGTTGCATCTTATTAATGTAATTCTCTGCAGAAAATAGATTTGCTGGCGCATTGTTTTGTCTGCGTACGTTGTTGTCTGCATACATAAATATAAAAAGGCGCAAATTGCAACGAATTCAGTTTTATGTTTGATTTTGAATACTGTGTATTGATTGTGACTGACACTACGCGAGTAAGTATCTATTTTTGAAGTTCTTATTGCTATTTATATTTTCGCACGTTTTTCATAGTTGTTTTGAAATAGAATAATTATTTGTATACATTTTAACTGTTAGAATTTGATTAAATATTTAATTATTAATTTTCATATTTTTGAAATACTTGCAGATAGTAAAACGTCATTTGTATATTATTCAAGATTGTTTTTTTCGGACGGATTTTCTTCAAATCCATTGTTGAATAACCGACAAATGAATGAACCAATCAATTATTGGATAACCATCAAAAACGTATCAAATTTATTATACTATTAAAATTATACTATTAAATATTATACTATTAATATAATATTATACTATTAAAATAGGCAATATAAAGAACTTTTTCTCTTTCTTTTTCCTTCTCTCTTCTCTCTCTCTCTTCTCTCT
>NW_012130084.1:2883873-2886933 GCF_000143395.1 Atta cephalotes
TAACTTTACTTCTTTCTTTTCCTTCTCTCTTCTCTCTCTCTCTTCTCTCTCTCTTCTCTCTCTCTCTCTCTCTCTCTCTCTCTCTACTTTAATAGTTATTATGTTAGAAGTGATATGTAGAAATAATATTCATAATTTTTAGAAGATGTGAGATTTTATCCACGAAATGTAATAATAGTGTTGTCCATAGTATTTATTGCTTTGGACACGGAAAGTCCTACTACGTCAGAGGATATGATGATGAAAAGAAAATTGAAATATATAGTATGTTAAAATGAATGAAAAGAAATGTATCAAGAGCAATATGAAATCGAGGAGTAAGAATTATTTTTTAAATCCATTTGATATACCAAAAGAGATAAAACTCGTAGATAAAGAAGAAAATTACGTAATGTAAAATTATGTAATGTAATGTAAAAGACATTTTTTGTGATGTCGATATTTCAGGAGAATATAAAAGAGATGCAGCTAAATATTAGAGTTATTGGTAAGTTAAAATCAAAAACAATTGAATAAAATTAAGATTTAAGAAAATAACTTCAGTAAGATAATTTCAAAGATGAGAAATGCAAGTAGCTGTAGGTGATAGTACAATGGAAAAGTTAAGACAAATTTCAACATACAGGATGGGTTATTTAAAATTTAATTTGGCTCTAAAAAAAGAACGCATGAATATTTTTCAAAGTTTATGGCTTTATTGGAAAGGTAGTACATTGCCATTAAACATGAAATAAAATTTCATTCAAATGATTTCCACGGCTGGCTGCACAATACCCCATTCTATCAACCCAATTTTTCAGTACATTTTCCACTGTATGGGCGCGTATTTCATTGATGGCAATTTTGATTTTATGTTTTAATTCTTGAATCATTTCTGGCTGGTTAGCGTAACACTCATCCTTGACGGTTCTCCATAAAAATAGTCAACGGAGTCAAATCGCAGCTGCGAGTCGGCCAATTGACATCAGCATTTCGGCTGATTATGCGATTTTCGAAGACAGTGCGCAAAAGATCGATTGTAGCGTTGGCAAGGTGCGCCGTCCTGTTGAAACCAAATGTCGTCTGTGTCCTCTTCAAATTTGGGAAGCAAGAATTCGTTTAGCATGACGCGGTAGCGTTAGCCATTGACAGTGATGGCAGTTCCTTGCTCATTTTCGAAGAAAAATGGCCCAATGATGCCGCCGGACCAAAAACCACATCAAACAGTCACTCGTTGTAGATGCATCGGCTTTTCCATGACGACGTGCGGATTCTCTGACCTCCAAATACGACAATTCTGCTTGTTCACATAACCACTGAGATGAAAATGATTCGTCAGAAAAAATGATTTTTCGATAAAAATGCTCATCTTCAACTAAGCGTTGTTCAGCCCATTGGGCAAACCGAAAACGCATCGGATGATCATGCGGTTTCAATTCTTGCACTAATTGAACTTTGTACGGCTTCATACTGAGGTCTTTATTCAAAATTCTTCTCAAAAAAAATGCGTGAAATGTTCAAGTTTTGAGAACGATGACGAGTTGATGTTGATAGTTGTTCAAGCACTCTGAGCAACAGCAGGTTTGGCCTTACTGGACGAGCACGTGAACGAGTTGCTTTATCCAATAAGGACCCAGTTTGCCGAATTCGCTTCACAAATTGATCCACAAACTGCGTTGAAGGCATTTCTTTTCTACCAAATTTTCCACGTAAATTTCTTAGTTTGGGTTGAAGACTCACCTCACTTTGGAAATAAGTTTTCAATATTTCCCAATTTTGTTCAAGCATATAGCGACCCATTTCGTAAATGTCAAACAAAAAACTAAATTTCTAATACGTCATAAATGTTATTACGCCTTTCAAAATAACCGGTAGTTGAAATTCCAAACGTTAGACGGCCCATCCTGTATACGTGGATAAATTTATTGAAGCAATTCGTAGGAGAGCAATTATCTACGATATCGAAATTACACGATGGGTTTTGCACAAGCACAACAAAAAACTTAACAGGTTTTAAAGCATTATACGAGTAGGTTCGTAGATTTAAGTTCGCGCATGAAATAGGATCAAGAAAAATAACGAAATTTATAACAAAAAAACCTCAAAAGAAACTTTAGAAGCAAATAGTAATAGATATATTGAAAATATAAAATATTGTATTGAGTAGAGTATTGTAATTTTCCATCCAACGTAAAGATACATTTACACAATCAGAAGTAAAATTGTACAATAATTGTAAAAACACGCAATTTTATTTATTTCCACCACATAAATTGTGTAATTTTTACATATTATTTATGTAATTTTACGTATTTATGTAATTTTACAGTGTAGTTACATTTGTATTATACAACCTCTTGTACATACAATAAATAAAACAATAACGTTTATTACAAATGAAAATTAACTTATGGCATATATGCCAATTCAAAATTATCTCGTAATATAAACAATATGTATTATAAAATTACAAATTTATAATTTAAACTTTGTTTAAAATTTATTATATTCATCCAAACATAAAATCAATATTATCATTATTTTCAGTTACTTGCGAGCAGGGGATCCAAACTCCTCTCTTGAAAAGGAGACAATTTTCAGCGCCACCATGGTCTGAATCCGCAAGTGACGAACTAAAATGGGTCACGTGACAAGGGATGGAGAGCTAGCGCTATATTCGAATCTATGCGATCTGTATATGCAAATATAATAAATATTCTAAGTCATAAATTTCTGAGCAGTTAATTTATATTATTTGCATTATTTAAGATTGCATAAAAAGATAGTCTATAAGAATGTTACGTCCAAATCCTTGGAGGTCTTTTTGGTCGCGGAAACAATGAAGGAGAATGGAGAGGGTAAGAAAGGATGGTTAGATATACGCGCTGAGGCGAACACCAATGAGTAAGCACCGTTTGGTCCTAGAATATGGGTTAACGTTCCGAAGGGACACTATAACACCTGTTCCGGTGGACAGTTTTTAGGTCAAGGAACTTATCCTTTTGACCCGGACCTCGTGCGATCTCAAGGATTAGAGGAATACGAGTGATGTTTTAAATAAATAAAAGTTGGGGGTCTTCA
>NW_012130084.1:2888063-2893006 GCF_000143395.1 Atta cephalotes
CTACTATATATATATATATATATATATATATATATATATATATATAATTATGTTTATTTAATTGAGAGGGGGAGTGTATTAAATAGGAAAGAATGATAGGCTGACTAACTTTTGATTGGTTGCTTGGAGATCTCGGAAGAAAAAAACTAGTTGGTGTGGTCATCCAGCTGTCCACGGAAGCGCCAGGAGGGCAATCGCAGTGCCAGAGATCTATTGGATGATCCCACAGTGATGGTTACACACGATTTTGACCATTAGTATTACACAAACTGGAATGAACCTTCCGGAGTTCAGTGCGTTTCTCGCTTACTGTTGATACCGAGCAACATGGACTACGGTAGATTGGATTCACACTGACTGACGCTCTGCGCTTCCGCGGAGCTTTTATTTATATCCCGAAAAAAGGGCATAGTGTCCTTTACTAGACGCAATAGTTAGTTGCAATATCACGTGAAATTTGCCATTTTTATAGCGTCCTATCGTTGTTAATCTAAAATGCATCGTTTCGAGAAGAAAAGAAATGATTTACGTTTTTCTTTAAAGAGGCAAGATTGTTCCAGACGGACGACGAATTCTGTTATCCTCGCGGAAAATATAGTTAGATAAACAGATACAATATAGACGGTTATCGTGCACAACTAATTTTGCGTAGTTGCAACCATTGTCATTCGCGATCTGATCTGAGATAACGTTACCGTGGGAAGTTATTTTATACGTTTTATGATTTTTTAGGCTCGACGTGGCGCCTGTTTTCTTAAGAAATTGTTGATCAGTCTGAGACGACGCTTGGATTTTTACTATTGCGTGACTTCGGTGCATTTATAGTGTTTTTTGCAATCTTGTCCCTTTTCGGGTCTACATTAAGATTATTATTTCTTCCGGGTTGATTGGTGTTTACAAATTTTCGCGAAGCTTGTTCGGTCTCTCTTTTCAGATTTGTTAGACCGTTATCAGAGGACTCCGAGACGCCATAGACGCCACTATAGTCACGAGCCGATTCTTTTGAAAGAAAAGATGTGATGGTCTGTAGGACGTAACAAAAAAATATTTTACTAAAAAATACTTTTATATATATATATATTTTTTTTTAATTAGTAAATATATTTTATACACAATCTTTTCATGTAGTTTTAAATAATGTAAATGATAAAAATTAATTGTTCCGAAACTTATGACTTAAAATATCGCAAAAATATTTTTATTTCTTATTAAAGACTTTTATTTCTATCCTAAATAATGCAATTTTAAATAAATAAATTAAAATCTAGAAATTGATAACATTTTAATGTTGTTTTTAATTATATTAATTATAATATTATGAAGGTAATTTCAAAAAATCCTAGCACGCACGCACGCACGCACGCACGCACGCGCGCGCGACTTCGTATTTGGTCGAAAAAATTTTCCAACAGATCTTGATTACAGAAACACAGTATCAATGTATTAAAATCAAACTTTTCATTTACAATTTTTCACAATTTTTGAAATTTACAATAAATATCCAGTCAAAATTGGAATCGATTTAACAATTTTATGTGATAGTTTTTCTCATTGAGAGAAAAGATTTTGTTAATTTAACAAGCCACCAATACCTGTAACAAATTTGATTTGTAAATATAGTGACAATAAATGTATCAGTACAGAAAACGAATGATCTGTTACTTTTGATTGATTGTCCAAGCTAATTCTTCCGTTATGAGAACTGATATTAATCTGCTATTCCAATTATTAATAATTGAAACAATCACGTTTTTGCTGAAAGATTTTGGTTTGTTAGCAATATTAATTATTAGCAAAAGGTACAAAGAACAATTTAGCAAATCGGTTGTTTTATTAACTATTGTACATTCGTTTCACTTCACAATATTATGCTAATTTTTTATTAATTAATTAGTTATTAATTAAAGGAGTTTTATACATAGCATTTTTATCACCTAACCCGAAATTTTGCGTAATTGCAAAATGGTAAACGACTTTTTTTATTAATCTCAATCAGTTTTACGCTTTCACAAATTTTAATAATGTATGCCCTGCACCTAATATATATCTTCATCCTCCAGCTCTCTCAATCTTTTCTTTTCTGCTTCCTGTTGTCTCTTTCTTCCAGTAGGGATAAGATTTAATTTAGCAAGCTGTCTTCTTTTATTATACTATTTTTTATATAATTTATCTTTTCCTATGTTGCAATTTCCATTATTGGGATCAATGTCAATGTACGTTTCCTAAAGAAAAAATGAACTAATAAAAAAATGAAAAGTTTAGAAAAACAAAGTTTAGAAAAACAAGCTTTTCTATTGTATGATTTAAATAAGAAGTAAACGGTTTACAATGCAAAGACAACGCATCTTCGCTTCCGTAGGAAAAAGTTCAATTATTTTACTGAAAATGAAATTAAGTCTTTCAGGCGACAGGCTACAAAACAATAAAATTTAGAATTATTACATTATATGAAAAGAATTACTTAACAATAGCATGCATATGCATGCTATTATTAATGCATTTAAACAATAGCATGCATATGCATATAAAAAAGCCTTCTAAGTAAAATAAGAAACAGAATGTGTGAAAAATAAGGAAGATTAGAACCGGAAGAAACTTCAATGAACGTATTATAAATGAGAATAAGTCATTTTAAAATTACATTACAGACATTTGTGCACATTTCAAACATTTACAATACAATGAACCGTTTGTTTAATCATCTTTTAATTCGTATCTTATGATAACTTCCGCAAAATAATTTCTGATTATAAAATTAAGCTTTTTATTATTTTTGTATTCTTACAGTTAGTAGGATAATACAATTATTAGGAGTACAATTAATCCTTTGTCATATTTTTTAAGAATTTCTTCCAAATCCTACAATGATAAAATATAAAGTTCCATTTTAATATAGAAAGAAATTATGTGTTACACACTTCAAATATTTAATTAAAAAAAATTAACTTATAATAATTTAAGTTACATAATTTTTGAAGTGTTAACTTCTACTCACATAATATTCAGAAATTATTTTTCTTTTCGTAAATTAGAAACATTTTGTAGATTTGTTTCTTTGCTAGTTGAAGCCTTATTTTCTTTATTTGCATTATTATTTATTATTATATAATTCTAACAAATTTCTAATATCATTATCCGTGTAAAAAAAATTGTGTTTTTATTATTGATGTGAGAATGTACTTTAATAATATGAATTTTTATTTAATACAGTGATAAAAATACTAAAAAATTACCAGCGATTTCGTAGATTATGTCACTAGGCTTCTCAGTTGTAATATTAATATTAACCTACAAAATCATATTTTAAATATTTTAAATATAATTATATTCAAATATAATTATATTTAATATTTTAAATATAATTATATTCAAATATAATTTTAAATATTTTCTCTCTCGCATTTAGCATATAATTTTATTTGATTTTGTACGAACAAACATTAATTAAAAATTTTTTTTTTTAATATGTAAATATTTACAATACCTCTTTTTTTCTGCACTTCTGCGTTAAATTTTACATTGAAAAGTAGTCTTTCTCCAATAAGAAGAATCAATAATTGTATTAGGTGTACAACTTTGCTTGCGCCGTTTTCCTATAGATGGCTTTAGCGGTAAGTGGTGGTCGAAATAAATAGATCATAGATGTCATACAATAAACTTGGGCATCTGTCATAACCCCATAGAAACATTAGTCGATTTGTGTCTGCATCATAAAGTTATTCTCAATTGAAAATGTCAGTTTACGAGCCAAATTCTCGTCATTTGCGGGAGGTTTTAATTTTTTGCTTCAATATGAAGAAATCTGCGTCTGAAGCTCATCGAATGCTCTCAAATACTTATGGTGAGGCCGCTATTAGTGAAAGAACGTGTCGTGAGTGGTTTCAACGCTTCAAGAACGGTGATTTTGACATCCAAGGTCATGCTCTGTATTTGGTGGGACCAGCTCGGCGTAGTATTATGAACTGTTAAAACCGACTGAAACAATCACAGGCGATCGGTATCGAACGCAATTGATGCGTTTGAGCCGAGTCTTTGAAAGACAAACGGCCGCAATATAATGAGAGACACGATAAAGTGATTTTGCAGCATGACAATGCTCGACAATGTTGCGAAAGTGGTCAAGACATACTGGAAACGTTGAAATGGGAAGTCCTACCCCACTCGCCGTATTCTCCAGACGTTGCTCCCTCTGACTATCACTTGTTTCGATCAATGGCACACGGCCTGGCTGACTTCCAATCTTATGAAGAAGTAAAAAATTGGATCGATTCGTGGATAGCCTCAAAAGATGACCAGTTTTTTCGACGCGGGATTCGTACGCTACCCGAAAGATGGGAGAAAGTAGTGGCCAGCGATGGCAATACTTTGAATCGTAAATGTATAACCAGTTTTTTACAATAAAGCCTCGAATTTCGGAAAAAAACGGCGGAAGCAAAGTTGTACACCTAATATATAAATCTCTTACATATTCCACCATATAAAAAATTATTTTTACTAAAAATAAATTATTACCAAATTTATTATTATTTCCTTAACTCTAATTAATTAAATTTACTTATAACATTTAGTCTAACCGCTATTGCTGGCACTAAAGTTTATCATTATTTAAATATAAATTACTAAATTTAATTTCTTAAATATATTCATTATAAATATTATTTTTATATTTTAAAAAATTATTTAAATTTTTAAATATAAATTACATTTTTTACATTTTTTATTAAAAACTTTTATTTTAATTTAAATTAACTTTTTATTAATCTTTATATTTACTTTTATTATCCTTGTTTATATTTATCCCCCTATCATACACACACACACACACACACACACACACACACACACACACAGTATNTATACTATATATAATATTATATATATATATATATATATATATATATAGTATATAATATTAATACAG
Source organism: Atta cephalotes (assembly GCF_000143395.1). Taxonomy (NCBI): domain Eukaryota; kingdom Metazoa; phylum Arthropoda; class Insecta; order Hymenoptera; family Formicidae; genus Atta; species Atta cephalotes. Next base: position 2,892,985 of record NW_012130084.1, read on the forward strand.
TAGTAGAACTGACCAAGACGAA
>NW_012130084.1:2893026-2913249 GCF_000143395.1 Atta cephalotes
CACACACACACACACACATATTATAGTATATATATATTATATATATATATATATATATATATATATATAGTATAATATTAATTAATTTTACTTATTATACATATATATATATATTATATATATATATATATATATATATACACATAAGATACACATCTTTGATTACATATGTTACATAAATAAGTGATATAAATCACTTTCTTAAATCTATCGACTTGAGGTCATTAATGATCTTAATCTCAAGCTATTCAAGCAAATATATAAAAAAATATGTAAAATATTAAGAAAATCTTCAGTTTATTGAAATCATGAAAATGACTTATACATCATTACAGCTTTCATCCCTCCATGCATCTATATCTTACATAACTAATTTAAAATTATTAAATTGATTCGTCAGTAACAAATGCAAAGAATTTTTAAAGAAAGGATATCATATATACATTTGTTATTATTCTCTTAAAAATAATTATTTTCATTAATTTTTGTCATTTCCGAATTGGTGTTAAAATTTCTTGAAAATAAAATTTTACATAAGAATGCAGACGTATTTTGCAATATTTGGAAGCTACTGCTATTAGCTGAATTTTATGAGGCATTTCGAATATGTTAATATCTTCGCATTCTGTTTGAAAAATTGTTTTATCTAAGGCAAAAATATTATGAACTTTATTAATAACTTTCTTATCTATATCTTTTTTATATAATTCAGAGTAAAGAATTTTGTTACAATTTGTAATTGCCTTTCTGTTTCTTTATAAGAAAAACAGATAATGAAGGCTTAACTAAACCATCATAATTGGAAAAGGCAAAAAAATTTAGATTTTCGTTTTTCCGTAAATAATTATGCTCACATTCTGCTGCCCTTAAATTTGTGACACAAGAGTAACACATAATAGATTTTAATTTCTTTAATATATATCCACTGATATAATAAATTATATTTTCGGTAATACTTTTCACTATAGAAGAATTTGATGAACTAAATTGTGTACTTTTCAAAACAGGTCTCTCATATTCATTATCACTATCACTGCCATGTTCATTTTTATTATTAATCCCCAATTCTACGATCTTGTTCCTTTTTTTCCTCAGTTTTTTTTTCTTTCCACATTAAAGGATAAATAGATGTTACATAATAATTTGTATCAAACTCAAAACAATTTATTGTTTGTTTTATCTGCATGCATCTGCATGCAACAACAGTTGTCTCATTTATTGATCACACGTTGGATTATTATTAAAGCCATGACGTTCTCGAATTTTTAGAAAAAAATCGTGATCTTGAGAAAATTTATAGCTTAATATATATTTAAAGGATGAATTGTTTTTTAAAATATCGCATATGTCCAAAATTAAAAGTGCAGCGATTGAGAAACCATATATAAATACGCTTCAGAGTAGGACTATACAAAGGTTGATCATCTTGTTTTTAAAGAAAATAAATATTGTATCATTTCGTTGACCATGTGTCTTAAATGTTCTGTTTATATGTTTTGTTTAAATATAGATTTTTTGATACTTTTTCCGAAAGGATTTCTAGAGTTCAAGAAATCAAATATGATCTATTTTTCTTAAATTAATAAATTGTAGCAGAACTATTCTTAAATTCTTCTAATCTTTCAGTCTTCAAAAATTTTATTGCATATCGATAAACTAAGAGTTTGCATATTTCATTTTATTCTGATAGTTAATATGATGAGATGATAATTTACTTTTTAGTTTTAAAACCATTTGTTTTTGCAATAAATGCAGTTTGACGATATGATCCCATTTTATAATACCTTCAGGATTCAATTTCTTTATATGATGTTAATGCATTTCGAGTTAATTTAAGCATAAGGCAGGAATCTAATATAACTTTGTCAATGTGTTCTTTTTCGTCACTAGTATATGAAAAATAATGTTTAATATCTTTATAATTTGAAGGAAATATTTATTTACTCCGAGTTTATTTACAACAGAACAATTGGATGCATCATCATCAAATGTAAAGCTATGTATTCGGAGTTTATTTTTAGAGCATAAAATCAAAGCAGTTTTTAAAAATTTGGAAAGCATTGTTGATGACATTTTTTTCACAAAAAAAATAAGCAATAGGCCATTTCCATATTCCTTTTAAAGATACTAATAAAAATACTACAATTTTTTGCGTTTCTACTTTTTTCTTTCCAATTGACATGTTATTGCCATATTCACTAGATCCACTGTAGCTGCGATTATGTCCATTCCATTGAATGACGTGTTTAAGTATCATACTATCAAATATCAGCGAATAATCTTTCTATCCTCTTCTTTCAATTTACTAAGAGCTTAAAACTTACTTAAAAGAGTAAAACATTTAACTGAAATCCAGGTTCCGCGTTAGATATTCCGCGTTAGATATTCCGCATGGTTGATGGATACGGCAACGTAAAGACAGATACTTCTACAGACAAATATAAAAAGTTGTAATATAAAAAGAAAAATGACATTTCTTCTAATTGCAGTTTCATTATAAAAACAGCATGTACATATAAATAATAATTATACAATGTATTATGTTTAAATATAACTATTTATAAAATAATATCAAAAGAAGATAAACATTATTTTGAAAAAAATCATGATGCAAAACGAAATTGACAAAACGTGTATAGATATAGTACAAAACAGTATAATTATATAGGGTACATTCCATTACAAATGCTTCAAAATAGTTATAGAATCAAGTGGACCATAGCCATAGAAAAAAATTAAAGCTAAAATGAAATTGCAAATAATGAAATAAAAGCAATTCATTAAAAATGTATGAGGAACAGACTTCCAAAATGGATTTTGTCCAAAATTTTTTTTCAGTTTCAAATGGAATAGTGTCCAGTGTAGAAAGACTCATTTTAGGCTACTTTTTTTAAAATTACATAAATTTTGGAAGTCTGTTCCTCATATGCTTTTACAGTATTAGTCACTAAATATTATATATTATATTATAATATTATTATATTTATATTAAAAATACTTTCAAATAATGAAATAAATTTTTAATTTCTAAAATATTGCATAAGTAAGAGAATAAATAAAATAAATATTTTAATATTTTTTTAGTGTATATATCACTTACAGTATATAATTATAACAATTTGGCTATGCTTTAGATCTTTTCTAAATCAAAATAAAAAAAATAGTGTAATTTTTTCTTTTTGAAATTCTGTCTTAGAAATTATATATAATCCAGTCAGTTTTTAGAATTGTTCTTACATTTTGTTTTAAAAATAAATGGAACCTTACAATAATATTTAGTGACTATGTATATATAAATGTATATATAAAAAAAAATTGATAAAACTTTTATAAATAAATATATAAAATGCATTAAGAAGTATTTCGGCAGAACTCACACATGAAACACATATTTTTTAATGATTGTATTTAAATAAAAACCATAAATCATGTACATCACAAGTTTTATACATAACACATGCAAACGACGAACTTGCTTTATGTTTATTAAACAATAATGTAAAACTGTAAAATAATGTTATATTGTAAATCAAAGTTAAATTCAAAATTAAAATTAAATGTTATTATTAGTTATGTGTATGTATATGTATTTATTATGTATTTCTACAATTATTATTAATGATAGGACCTACAGATATTGTTAAAATGAAAATTGTAATAAAATAAAATTTTAATATAAATTTTGTTATAAATTGAATCTTCTGCATCCTTAAAATAAACATGAAAGTTATAAGCTTATTAATGCATACAAAATATAAGAATAAAAAGGATTCTATGCATGCTAATCTACAATAACCATATGCCCTTGGAGAATGATAATGTAAAGTAAGAGCAAACCTCTTTATTTTTTCTGTATATTGCAGGCCATCTTTTTTTAAACAATTTCTCTTTTCATTTTCATTAATATTAAAAAAATATATTACCCAAATCAAAATCAGATACTTTTTTAATTGTAGCTTTATTTTTTTATTTTAATACTAATTTTCCTTTTTTTTTCTTTAGCTTTTGTTTTCTTCGTAGTGTTTCTTCGTAATGTAAATATTTTAATTTTTTCCTTGCATAATTAATTTTTTCTTTTCCAAGTATCCTGTTCTTTTGTCATTAAACTTTCATGAAATGAAGCTTGCTTTTTTAGTTTTATTTCATGTTTTTTTTCTAAGGAAATAATCATTGTTTTCAATTAAGCATTTTCTTTTTTTAATTTTAGATATTTTTTATTTGGTTCATCTGAAGTTTCTATTATTTTACGTTTTATTGTTTTTGATTCGTTTATTGAAACTGAAATATGAAAATTGTATAAGTTATTAAAAATAGGAATTATAAACAGAGAAGACATAACTTACATTTAATTTAAAAGTCTATGAATCATAATTTAAATATAAATTTATAAAATTAACGAATTATAATTTGAAAGTCTTGAATATTTAATATTACCTTTTTTGTAATTCTGATGTTTCATTGCTGTAGATACTATTGTAAAAGAGCAAACCGAAGGAGAAATAAAATAGGTATGACCTGAACCTTTATCAAACATATATATAATAATTAACAAATTATTAGTCATAAAGACAAATTATTAGTCACAATTTTACAGAAAGTAATTCAAATATTATATACACACTTCAAATGCTCCTACACTATCAGGTATTATTATAACAGATTTAGATATTACATCAGGTTTTAACCTCTTTCTTTTTGATGTATTGTAGAAATCATCGATTTCGAAATGTAATTCACAAATTTTACTGTACAGTGTATTCAATTTTCTCTATTTACCGCTGTTACCCATTGTGCATAGCTCCGGTTTATTTAATGGAAATCTAATTAGTAGTCTTTTTAGTTCATTAGGTTTTATATTTAGTATTTTAGATTAGTTTATCAGTTAAGATAATTTTATAATAGCATTATTTCTTTTTTCTCGGGAGCTGCTCGTTGTCGCTTCGAATGAACTCAGCGTACTTACAAGAGAACACAATTAAATGAATCGCTCCGATTTAAATGAGCTTTTAATATGTTATTCTGTGGACAAAAATAGGAGACACGTATTTTTTTATACGTGCTGAGTTGCATGTTAAGGGGGTGAAATTCTTCCTTAAAATTTTTTTTTTTTTTTCCAGATTGAATATCGTCGAAACTATGAAAGATGGAGAAAAATGTTTTAAATAAAAATTGAATGAATACTTCATAATTAGAGCTTCATACAAGAGTACTTTATAATTATAATAAAGAAATTTATTTATTTATTTGTTTATTGCATACCCCCCATCCCCACTCCTAAATTTCAAAAATTTTTTAAATTTTTATAATGACTAAAATTATAGAGCTTTTTACGCTGAAAATAACAACCTATAATAAAGTCATGTTCTGCAAACGCATTTTTGGAATATGAATAAGAAACACCTCTATATATGCTCCATAAGTATCCGTCTCACACCGTCGTTGGGTGCTCGAGATAGCATTGAATGAATACAATCCAGTATGCATCAATATCGCACTAGTTATTATAATAAAAGCTTTTTACAATAATAATGTAATAATAATAATAATAATAATAATAATAATAATAATAATAACAATAATAATAACAATAATAGTGATTTTGTAACTTCCGAAATCAAATATTTTTGATAACATATACACAAATGTACCAATTATATAATAAATAAAATCATGCAATTAAAATCAAAGTATGAACAAAGAAATTATTATTTTCGTAATATCGTTCATTTTGCAGTGTCCATTGTGTTCAATGTTAACATGAATAAAGTATGACAAAACATTGTGTCTTATTAACACTAAACATATCGAGATTTAATATATACCTATTTGTATCGCAACCAGTCAAATGACCGGTTTTTAGATAAGGACTTTATTTTTTCTGATTGGAGAAATAGACCATTTATTCTGAAAGTGGTGCAAGTCCATTTTCCTTTGTTTCGAGAAACTTAAAGGCTAGTATATCTGTCAATTAAAAAATACAGATTAATTATGTCAAATCTGGCAATGTTTCTATTAATTTATCAATATGTAATTTGATTATATAAATTTATTTTAAGCGAATTTAATTAAAGTAATATATATTTACGGGCTGCAAATGGACTTACATCACTTTCATAAATCCAAACTCTTAAATTCCTTCATTGATGTTTTATATAAAATAGTATATGGTGCACTTTTGCAAAATCTCATCCAACATATTTTCAGCCAATTTACTTCTTCTCCATTAGTGTTTCTTCTTACGTGTTTTTTAATTGCGTTTTATAGATTTTTTGTTGAAACAAAATTCTTTCGTTTCATTTCGTGTAAAATAAATTTATTATGTTGTCTACATTGTTTTATAACATCATAATAATGTAGTGTGTACAGGAAATTCTTTTTTCGTAATGCCATTTCTATGATACCAAAATCTGCATCATTTGGAAGATACGAATGCCCGGAAATTAAAAATTTATGATCAATTATTTCAATATTATTTTCCAAAGACTGGACAACCCTCAACCACATCAATGCCATTTGTAAATTTCGATTTTGCTCAGTACACATTATATGCAATAACATGACTTTGTGTTAGACATTTTGTAAATGTCTCAAACAGCAAGAAGCTATTTCCTGCGACCCTGGAAGCAGTAGTTTCGTCCCACACGTATATATTAACTTTGTCGTGGAAATTATGAAATCCCTCGTTTAAAACATACATATTTTGCTAATATGTGATTGAAACAGATAATTTTGGATAGGGTAAGGCTTTTTGTAAATCAAAAGAAAAGGCAAAGTATTTATCGGGATTTTTTGATGTCAGAATTTTATCTTCTTGTAATGTTTTTCTTGCTAATTCAGCATTTTTCAAGTGAACATCATGGTTTTGTACAAGAATCGTTTTTTCTTCGTCATCAGTTGTCTGAATTTTCATGTCCAAGAAATCGCATCTTGCACAGGTATCTTTACGTGGCAAATGGAAATGTAACTTGAAATCTCGTTTAAAGATTTTCCTGTATGTCCATTCATTAACTGAACTTAAGTTATTTTCCTTACATTTTTCTAAGTATAAATTAAACATTTTTCTTATGTTTAATTCAGGATTCAAAAACATTCGTTCTGGATTTTGGGATCAAGTATAACTTTCAAATGAAAACTTTTTATGTATTCTATCACGGTATTTGTCGATAGTAGTTCACTAGTTCTTCTTCAAGAGTCATCCTTTTGTCTATGCATGTCTTTCGGAATATTATCATGCGCTTTTGAGAGTATTAATGAAAAACTTCTTACATACTAAAATGTTTCCACGAGAAGTGACCAAGTGAAATTTATAAGCATAAGTCCTCAAAGTGCCCAAACAATTTCTTGGCCTTCTTCTATTTATAGTTTTACGTTCAACATTACAATAGAGAAATACATTTTGCTTATTAAAATCACCTATATTACAGAATTGATCAAAAATTGCTTTACGTTCTGATTCATTAACACGTTCTATACATTTCTTCGAATAGTTATAATTTTTAGATTCAAATTTTTTTACTGGAATGAATTTTTCTTTTTTTTGTATAATACTCTTGTCCGGCATTTCGTTTAATTTTGTTTATTCGTTGCATATATTTTCCTTTATTTTCTTTTGCAGAATCGAAGTTCTCAGTAACAATATCCTCATCTGATGAAGATTCTACTTCTATATATATATATAATTCTTCTTCTCTTTTTATGTCTCATTAATTTGTTTTTCATAGTGGAATTATTTTCATCCTCTGATTCTAAAATTATTCTTTTGTTTATATTCATTTTTTTTTATTTCTGTGTGAACTTATTTAAAATTAAATAAAATAAACATTTTCAATTGTTATAAAATAATATTGATTTACTATTTCTTTTTATGTCACTGTCACTATCTGATGTTAATATCAAAATAACTTATTTTTGGAGGAAAATAAAATAAGTAATCTAAAACGGTTTCGACACGTGAAATAAAACAAATGTAGCCACCAGTAGCCGTTGACCCCGCCATCTGTCTATGGAAATTGAACTTACATCACTTTCATAATCAATGGCTACGCAATTTCTTATACCGGCCAATTTTAAATTGAACTAAGCATTGACATTTTTTAAGATATTGACTCGTTATAAATAAAAAGTTTACACCGAATTAAGCATAAATTACGTGATATCTCATTTTTTTTAAAATGGACTTATAAATAACTTTCAAAATAAACGGTCCAAATATTGATTTTAGTAAGGAAATAATAAACAAAGTAACTTTAAGATAATAATTAAACAAAAATGTATTTTTTCCATTACTATAAAAAACAAAAATTTAACAATAGATAATTCATTGCGGACCGCATTTTTTGCAGATGCAGGGAGGTTCCAATGTACATTTTCCGCAAACATATTTCTTACATTTAGAACAAATTTTTATGATTTTATTGTCTTTACAATACTTTTTTTGACATGTTTTACGTTTATTAGAATCTGTCTTAGAATTAAACGATGTTCTTTTCATATTTGTTATTCTTATTTATTCTTCTCGGGTTTCTCGATAATCAGCGGCAAGTTCTACTGCTAACTGGAATAAAAAATCTTGTCTCGATATATTTTTTCCTGTCGTTTCCTTATACAATATCCAGACATTTATGCCTGCTAAATCAAGGATATTAAAAAATACTTATAGGCCATCTGCGAGACTTCGATTTTGTGCTATATTTCTTCGCCATTTGATCGATCATGTCCACAATGAATTTAGTTTGGTTGTAATATGAAATGATCTCAGGTTGGTTGTAATATGAAATGATCTCTAAACTTTTATCATTTTTTTCAACTTTTACATCTATGCTTTTAGATCTATGCTTGGAGTTAAGTAAAAATACTTTTTTCTTTGGCTTACTTTTATAAATTGTAAGAGTACAATTATCTGACTTGAAAACTTTCGTTAAAAATCGTTTCATATCTTTCTTCTTCTTCGCAATTCCCTTTTATTGGAGCGGATAGTTCCAACTAATGTAGTCCTTTTTGCTAGGAGTTTTGTAGCTAGAGGTATGCTTGTAAAAAAGTTGTCTGTAGTTACAGTTCTTCCACAACCCGTAAATGGTTCTATGAGTTTCAGTACAACATATTCAACTAATGGTACTATCTTCATGGTACTATCTTCATGGTACTATCTTCATCTTTTCCCAAATATGGAAGTGCATTTATGATGTACTTATTGTTGACGTCTGCTGCTAATCAGGATTTGATGTCAAATTTATCTGGCTTATTGGGCTTATATTGGGTAAATCTGCATCTTGCTTTGGAAATAGTTGTTCGTCCACAGTAATTTTTGCCCCTGATTTATAACAGTTTTGGCTGTTCTCAATGAATTTATTTCATATCTCAGATATCAAGGCGAATTTATCTGTTTTCAAGCGTTGGCTCCGCACACTTTTTTTATTATCTGAAAATTTCTATAAAACAATTTCTGCTAGTTTCTGAGAAAAATTTAGGGCCCCATGTTCTATTCCACAAAAAAGAAACTTTTAAATTGTTTGCATCATATGCACCTCGTGCAATATAAAATAAAATTGCAACAAATGCATCTAATTTTGCTCGAGATAGACTCCATTCAGTTTCTAAAACTCGATTTGCTTCTTCTATTATGCATTCTTATATGTTTCATAATGTGATGGTCAATAATCAACGAAAATGCAGTCTTTATCTTATTCTTCATAATATTACGTTTTGCATTCCGTTGGATCTGATTCTTCCTTGAAAATGTTATGAAATGCTACTCTTCTAAGTGTAGCACTTATTTGCATTTTTTTCCCATACAATTCCATCAATTGATATTAATCTTTATTTAATTAATATGCTAATCATTTTTTTCATTCTCTTCTTCAGAACTTGAGAGCAATCTCATTCTTTTTCGTCTTCCACGTTTACTCACAATATTTTCTTCCTCATCGTCGGTATCTGTAGACTTAGACTTACTGTCTAATAGATCATTTCCAAATAGTATCTTCGCTTTCAGAGAGTTCATCTTCATCAGTTCCCGAAAACTTTTCGCCTATGTTATTTATTTCTTCTAAGTACTTGGACTGTCTTGATTGTTTCGACATTTTTCTAGGTAAACGGTAACACTAATGTAACGGTAATGGAGTAACGCCCTAAAAAGCAAAATATAAATTATCAACAATATTTAGTTTTTTTTACCTTTTCTTTTCACCAAAACGATATTTGCAACTTGAAATTTTAGGCACTTTATTGAAATTTCAATTCACAACTATTTTTGATTGAGCTTACTACGCAACAGTCTTTGCAGAAGTGTACCACAAACTCATATAATACGTAGAATGTGAATGCGCATTAGATTTTCGATCCAATGCTCTTATGAGGCAGTAAATATTTCTCTCGGTCAAATGTTGTGGTAAATAACACTAGGCTACACACTGTTTATCAGATTTAACAAATAAAAATATAAATATAAAATATAAATAAATGATGTAAAATTAATTGTATATATTTAATAGAAAAAGTCATGAAGTCAAATGTGAAAAAGTGGTAACATTTTATGTGAATTTTCTAATCAAAAGTTTACAACTGGTCATTTGACCGGTTATGGTACGTTTAGTGTTAATCTAGATGGAAAATAGATATGCTGATGCATAGTCTGCGTATGTTATTGACATGAATAATTTATTATTACAATAAGACATTATTGACATCTTATTATTGCTACTATGTAAATATATTGGGTTGTCCGGAAAGTTCGTGCCGATTTTTGGTAGGTGGTATAAAGACAGATCTAAATATATCAGAACGATTGAAAACAGATGACATATCGTATATATCGTAAAAGACGGTACTTGAAGCATACTTGGAAAAAAATTTGGTTGCGATATGTTAATTTTTGTCAGTTTTATATGCCTTTGAATATGGAAGAAAACGAAGTGCATTTTAGGCATTTAATGCCTTTTCTTTTACCTTTTAGAAAGGCAAAAATGTCACACAAGCGGCAAACAAGATATGCGCTGTTTATGGAGAAGGTGTTGTAGCTGAAAGAATTGTGCGGAAGTGATTTGCTAGGTTTAAAGCTGGTGATTTCAACCTTGAAGATCAAGAACGCCCGGGTAAACCCTCCACCATAAATGATTGAGAATAACCCACGCTATATGACACGTAAATTAGCAGAAATCCATCATCGACCATGTTGAATATGTCAAAATCCACCATCCACGAGCATTTTGTGAAGCTACATAAACCGTATGATGTATTGGTTCCCCACGATTTAACGGAGAAAAATCTGATGGATAGCATTTCTATTTGCGACTCGCTCTATAAACGCAATGAGGAGACACCATTTTTGAAGCAAGTAGTGACGGGGGATGAAAAATGGATCATTTACAATAAAGTAAATGGACATTTACAATAATGTTGAGCGAAAAAGATTTTGGGGAAAGCGGAATGAATCATCTTTAGTCACCCCAAAAGCCGATCTTCATCCAAAGAAGGTCATGCTCTGTGTCTGGTAGGATTGGAAAGGAATCCTATTATGAGCTTTTACCAAACAACGAGACGATAAATTCAAAGAAGTATTGTTCCCAATTAGACGAATTGAAGACAACAATTGAACAAAAATGTTCAGAAATAGCGAATCGTGTTTCATCAGGATAATACGCGGCCATGTGTCTTTGATAACTCGACAAAAATTGTTGGACCTCAGTTGTTCTACTCCATCCACCATATTCACCAGACCTCGCGCCTTCTGATTTCCACCTATTTCGATCATTACAAAATTCCCTTAATGGAAAAACCTTCAACTCTTTAGTCGAGGTAAAAAATCACTTAGAAAAGTTTTTCGCTGAAAAACTTGAGAGATTCTGGAAGGACGGAATTTTCAAGTTGCCTGAAAGATGGAGAAAGATTGTAGAACAGAATGGCACTATATATAATTTAATAAATATATAATTTAATAAATATATACTAAAATTTAAATCTTCTGCGTTTCAATTTTCTTTCAAAATCGGCACGAACTTTCCGGACAACTCAATAGTTACTATCAGTTGCTGTGTATAGTAGTGCTGTACGAAACAGTGAAAGTTTCACATATACTATCGTTATGTATGTTGTTGACATGAACATAAGTATAAAAGGTGCAGCTCATCGCAGGAAATTCGCAGTTTCGTACTTGATTTCGATTAATAAGTACTATCGGTTATGATAACACGGAGCTATATTAATAAGTGTTTATTGTTAAAGTTTTCATTGCTTTTTAAATTTTTTTACTTTAAAATTTTTTTAATTGAAATGATTATATACGTTTTATTTTTTTTTTATTTAATTGTTAGGATTTAATGAAACAGCATATTTATAATTTGATTGATATTTAAAATACTTGCAGATAATAAGACGACATTTGCATAACATACAAGATTGTTTTTTCCTTCTCGCATGTTCAATGAATTTTTTTGAAAAATAAGGAGGTATCAAATTTATTATGAAATAGACAATAAAAATTTTTTTATCTTTCTCTTTTTTTTTTAATAATTATTATATTGGAAATAGACATATAAATAAAATTTATAAATTTTAAGAAATAAATACAATTTAATTCATGAAACATAATAATACTGCTGTCTGCAGTATTTATTTGGCCTTCCCAGAAAGTCCTATAACATTAGAAAAAGTTACGATAGAGAGAAAAATGTACGAAAAGAAATATACGAAGACTATTATGAAATCAAAGAAGAAGAATCGTTAGATTTTTTAAACTCGTACGATGTACAAGAAGTATAAAAACTCGTAGATGAAGAAGAAAATTATGTATGCAATGTAAAAGGAAATGGTTTGTGACATCGACGATATTTCAATAGAATATAAAAGAGGAGCAATTGAATACTGGAGAAGTGGTAAAAGCCAAGGACAATTGAATTTGTAAAATCAAGATTTCGAAAAATAATATCAGCAGAACAATTGCGACTATCTTTCATAGTTTCGACGATGTTCAATCTGAAAGAAAAAACTTATTTTTTTCAGGGGAGGATTTTTTCGTTCCCTTAACATGCAACTCGGCATAAAAAAATATGTGTCTCCTATTTTTATCTATAGAACATACTAAAAAGCTCATTTAAATCAGAGAGGTTCACTTAGTTGTGTTCCCATGTAAGTACGACGGTTCCGATAGGTCGTACGAACGCATGTACTTGTTATTAGTCTGCGCGTATCTGCCTGAATATTGACTGAGGCCGCATGTACCGCGCTCGATGATCATGATTATATCGATGTCAGTGAGTAACTTAAACTTTACGCGCGTATATTTTAACATCGCGTCCCACGAAACCAGGCAAGGTGTGTAATAATGTGCGAGATCGAGACCATGAGAACTGGTGACACAACTTTCGCGGGAATTTTCGAAAATGTCGATCAATAACAAGGTTTACAAATCACTGTACTCGCCGAGCATTCGGATGGAGAATTGCTGCCATACGTTCGCAGCGTGAGCGCAATCGCTCTTAGATAATGTATCGCCCGTTAACGAACTGTAAAATGATTCGCGCGGTAATAAGCGTGTATCCTACAATTTTCGACGCAGCCAACGTACTCATACGGAAAGACTCGTACTTTATGAGTCAGTAATTCAAATTCTTCGTCTGAGTGTTGAAAATTTGGACATATGATTTTTAATTTGTCTTTGTTTCGAAACGAACGCCAATTTATCGAGGTTTGTACTGAGAAATTTAAATAAATCGATGAATAATTAATATAATAATTTTATTATATGTGTAATTTTATGCATTTTCGCGAATCTGCTCTTTCGGCGGTATCTTTAACATGTTTAGTGAACGAAATATATTTTTCTTTGGTTATCGGTAACACATTTACATGTCCATTGTACGCGATAACAATTTCCTTAATCATAAAGTGCGTGTCGTAACCCGATAGATTATGAAAAACAATCGAAATATATAGGATCTTTCAATAGGGATGCTCGAAATTTGTTAGATTATAGTAACCATGTTGTTAAAGTGACATCTGTCAAATTTGTTGTGAATTGTTTAGTAATGTATGGCAAATCACTATGGAAGGTTATAGTGTTGAGCAACGTGTGCAAATCGTGCAAATTTTATTATCAAAATCAGTGCTCCGTTCGAGAAATGTTCCGCGCATTATGATTTTTATCCTCGCCACAACTGTCCTGCCAAGACTATTCGACGTTTGATGGCCAAATTCGAGTCAATCGGTTCGATAAATAATCAGCCAACACCAGTACGTTGCCGAAATGCAAAGTTTGCTGAAAACATCGCTGCTGTGCGTGAGAGTATACGGGAAAACCCGAGGCGGTCAGTTTCTCGTCGTTCACAAGAACTTGGCCTTTCTGTGACTTCAACTTGGCGAATTTTGCGTCGGGACTTGGGTCTGCACTCCTATAAAATTCAACTGACTCCAGGAACTTAAGATAAACGACCATAGACAACGCCGTGTGTTCGCTAATTGGATTCTGAAACAGTTGAAAGTTAACCCAAATTTCGCCAAATAAATCATCTTTAGTGATGAGCCCCATTTTTGGATGAATGAATATGTGAACAAGCAAAATTGTCGAATTTGAGACGATACCAATTCACGCGAGATACATCAGCTCCAAATCCCGAGAAAGTCACTGTTTGGTGCGGATTTTGATCTGACGGAATCATCGGTCCATACTTCTTCCAAAACGAAGCGGGCGAAGCATAACTAACAATGGCGCGCTACAAATCGATGATAAGCAATTTCTTGTGGCCTAAAATGGATGATATGGATACCGATAACATGTGGTTCCAACAAGATGGCGCTACATGCCACATCGCACGATGGACATTCTGCACGAGCGATTTGAGGGTTATCTCGCGCGGCGGCGACGTGAACTGGCCACCGAGATGCGATTTAACGCTTTTAGACTTCTTCCTTTGGGGTTATCTTGAATCAGGTCTATACGAATAAATCGCAAACAATTGATGCTCTCAAAATCAACATAACAAACGCCATCAAATTCAGCCAGATTTATGCGATAAAGTCATCGAAAATTGGACCGCCCAATACGTGTCACCAAGCGAAGTCGTGGCGGACATTTGAGTGACGTTATATTCCATACTTAATGCCATAAAATATTCTTTCAAATAAAAAAAAATTGAATGGATATCTCACACACAACTTGTTTTATTTACATTTAAAAATCGAGCGTCTTTATTGAAAGACTCTTTATAATGAATTTTTATAATTTAAGTTACAGTTTGAATGCGCTGGATCACGATATCTATCGGTGGGAGATGATAATAATCGCGTACCCGCGTGTCGTCCGACGCGAATGGTTTCTCACAAATGTGACGTCGCATCGCGCTATGGTACGCCTCTGTTCTTTCGACAATGTTTCCATGAGCATGTTGATGGATACAATATTTTTTACACGATGTGCCAAGTCTTGTCGCACAAATCACGCTGTACAGTCTTCATCGCGACGGAACCGATATGACGATAATATATCGTTGTACAAAAATCGCATAGTATCCTATACTAAATGCCTCGTGCTATTGTATGTATACGATGATATGACGTATGTACTCGTATATATACGATGATGCATCTTCCCTGTCGGGTTCCGTCTTCCGTAGAACGCACTCCAAGTCAGCATAGAATGAATGAAACGTACTCCTTATTGCAATGATTCTCAAATTCGAGTCATTTGTCGTCCTCGCTCGGCAGTCGGATAGCGCAGTTGTTCATTTTTTCATAATTCATTGCGTGTGACTGTAATTTTTCATTCGTACTGAAGTAGTGCAAGCATCTAAAGAACAAAAAATTATAATTATTACCATTATTTTATTAGTAAGATTGGTTTCGTGGTTCAGGAAGACAACACTAATATCTCACGCTGTGTTTTCATTTATGAATAATGTTTAATTAATAATAAATCGAGTATAATTCACATATTAAGTACATAGCGCTTAACAAATAAATACGTTCCGTATTATTACCTCTATGGCTTATGTTATCGTGTATTTAAGACAGCGATTTCGAGGGGAAACTCGAGTCCCTGGATCGCCTTTCGGACAACGCCTAAGGGTGCTGTCCAGTCACTCTGAATCATTATGTATAATCCGTGGCCGGATTATATTCGGGACGACGCCTAAGAGAAACCGTGAGTCGCGATCATGCACGCAAAACGTTCTTAGACTCGCTCTGAATTCGTATGATTCTCATTTTTGTTCAGTCCATGATCGAATGAATATCTTCATTCGCCACGGCCCCCCACAGATCTTTCTCCTGATTGGTATTTCCGAAAACATGAAGACTATGACGGCGGCGTTTCGAGCAATCATAAACGGATTAATGATCATACGCTCTGATCTGTGCCGACATCGCATTTTCTACTCTTAGAAATGCTGATTCTCACGACGTGTATGTCTGTACACGCGTGCATGTGAACGAATTTGATCCGACTACGATTTCGTATTGTTGTGTAGAGCTCTAAATAGACGTGCGTCTTTACATAACAAAGACGGAAAATTATAATAATCATTTCATGTATACTTAGCAATCGCAGAAAAATTTCTTGTGTTCCATTCTGGTGAGTTGTGATCTCACGAGATGAGATAGATTATTTATCTACGCAAAATGCCCAACGCTGTCATCGCGTCTTGTATGTAGCATGTTGCACGTGTTTTTCCTTCTTGTCACTAATGAGCCATAGAGAAAGGACTTGTTTATTCTTGATATCACGTTAATCGTTTAAACATTCAAATCTGGAAATGTCTTTTAAAGTCATTAGAAATTCGATATCCGCGAAATTCAACACTGTCATGTAATGCGAATACGACGATTCCCAATTCGTATTTCTTTCAGCCGGGTACAGAACGGCAACCACCGACCACGCGAAGCATGCATTGTCTGTCGTATACACACTGATCATTGCTCATTTCGTCGATATTTCCCACGACACTTTGATATGACATCACGCGCGCATGGGATTTAGTTTGTTCACATTGATAGTCAAATTCAATATGTGATAATGCCCACTCGCTGTCGCGTTTCTGGAACTCTTCAAATGACATCAACATTAGTTTGATGACGTATATTGATGTACGCATATCTTTTTAATTTTTTAATTTTTTTATTTTTTAGATCACGTCACACTCTTCCACGGAGCATTTGCACGTGACTCATTCATACACGTTGTAGCACCGCGATATATTTAGAATGTCATAACACTTTGTTCTAACACTTTGTCATTATGTTTGTTTGCGAAAGTGCACTGTTCACACTCAAAGCATTGATTGTCGCATCTATCGACAGTTTTAGCGCAAGATTCTTATCGCGATCACGAAACTCCATCCATATATTGTCAATAATCAGTAGTTCGACGCACTTTTCACTATCTGCGGGAATCTTGATGCACATGCACCAATCTTGGCTCTTATGTGCGATTTTCTTCGCCCAATAATAATCATCCTTTATTACATTTCTATTCCATCAATATCTCTTTTCATACTCATCCTCGTAACATTTGTCTCGTAACCGTGGATACACTTTCTGTCGCGCGAATAAAGACCAGTCAGAAACGGGCTCTCTAATAATTATTTCATGTTTCTCACCACGTATACTCGATCGCGTAGAAATTGTACTGGCGATATTCGTACACCTCTGTCTCTCTTTTATGGATTATCGAGAACATACAACACATCATCTACATTACAATCTCCCCATATATTTTCCAATAGCTCACAATACTGTTCACAATTTTTTTCAATGTGTGTAGAATGGGCACTTGATGCACATTGGCATTGGAAATATGTACATGGCACACTTTGTAATTCGACCACCTAATCAATATAATCGATATCGTGCTTCCTTACAAGATACATTCCCACAACATTGGTGCCAAACGAATCCTGTATGCTGCACATATATTACAGCATCACTCATTGTACAAGTATGAAACGACGATTTTTTTTACCCAAAAAAAAACACGTTAAATTCGGAAGAATGATAAAAAGAGATTTATTCAAAGTATGCTCCATTATGCTAATTACACATTTTTCCCATCTTTCGGGCAATTTGTGGATACCACGCCAGTAAAAATCTTCCCCTTTTGCCGCGAACCATTCATCGAACCATTTTTTCACATCTTCGTACGAACCAAAGCGCTGCTCAGCAAGTGCGTGACCCATCGATGCAAACAAGTGATAATCGGAAGGAGCCAAGTCTAGTGAGTAAGTCGCTGGGGTAGAACTTTCCAGCTGAGTGCTTCCAACGTGTCCCGAACTGGTTTTGCCGTATGTGATGGAGCATTGTCATGGAAAAAAATGACCTTGTGTTGCCTCTTTTGGTATTCTAGTTGTTTTTTAAACAGCGAACAGTTCAAATTGATCAATTGTTGTTGATAGCGTTTGGATTCACCGTTTCGCCAGGCTTCAATAGCTCATAATAGACCACATCCTTCTGGTCCCACCAAACAGAGCATCGTCTTCCTGCCAAAGTGATGCGGTCTTGCGATCGATGTGGATAGTACGCCTGAGTCTACCCATGATTTTTTGCGCTTGAGATTCTAAAAAAAAATCCACTTTTCATCCCCAGTAACGATGCAAGAATGACTTTCTTCGTTCGAGCAAAATTTCACATGTGTTTTTGCGCCTCTCCATCTGTCTTCAATTCATGTGGCACTCATCTGCCGACTTTCTGAATCTTTCCCATCTCTCGTAGGCGAAACAGCTTGTTGACTAACGCTCAATTGCTTTGCGAGTTTTTGTGTTTGTGAATCATCTTCATCCAGCAATGCTTGCAATTCCACGTCTTCGTACTTTTTGGGCGGTTTTCCGTGTTCCTTGTCTGCAACATCGAAATCTCCAATTTTGAAACGCTGAAATCATCGTTCACACATTTTTTGCGATGAAGCATGTTCACCATAAGTTTCTCCAAGTAATCGGTATGATTCCGCAGCAGTTTTCTTCAAATGAATACAAAAAATTAATGCTGTCCGCGAATGCTCCTTATTTGGTACAAATTTCGTCATATTAAACAGCAACACAATACTATGCAAACACTTTTCAATCAAATCACTTTGCGCGTTTGACACTTGTTGATGGTACAATAAAATGGCGTATAATGTTAAATCTTTGTACTTCACACTGCATTGGTGCGCCGTCTGTTTCTCAAATCGTCATTTCATACTTGTATACCTGGTATACGTGCGTTATGTTTGAGTTACCGATATCGATATTATATTCATCAAGTGCGGTATATGCGATGTCTAGTCAATGTTCAGGCCGACACGTCATACTTAGTGTACTACGACGTGAATAATCTGTACGGATATGTCAACCATTGCCATACACCGAATTTCAATGGGTCAACGCTACGAACTTGATAATAGGTGCGGTGATAATCTCTAATCACATCGAGCCGCAGCAGTTTTAGAAGACGTCAATGTGCTTGAACAAATGCGAGACGCTGTAGAAAGACATGGTAGTGTAAAAGTGAATGCGTTTAATGGCGAGTTCGCGACGAAAGATAAACATGCTAATAAATAAAGAACATAATTACAAAGAACAGCGAGATATATCGATACACCGATATGCGCGAGTGGTACGAGCGACATGTCGACGAATTTCACGAGTACATTTCACCGATGTATCGCGACAAATGCAAGATCATGTACGACACGGACAGTCTCATTTACCATATAGAATTCTAGATGATGTTTACGAGACTCTGAAATGCGATATCGACACGAGCGATTATCCGGCGGACAACGTGTATGCTTCTCGAGTAAAAAAGTACCCGGCCTGATGAAGGAATAACAACGGTGCGATAATGACCGAATTCGTTGGACTCAGAGCGAAAATGTACGCAGATGGACGGTAAGGACACTACTGCGACGGTATTTGAAGAGATCGAAATGACTTGCCGTCAATCGTGTATACGATTTAAATTATACGAGATGTACACGATATCCAAATCGAAAATTGCTGTTCATATGACGACAAACGATACGTTGTACCGGACTCGACGGAGACGTTACCGTGGGGGCATTGGCGAATACCTTTGTAATATATGTATTATATATAGTATATGTTGCTATTATGTATTACTATCTATGTATGTATTCTGCTCCATATATAAATTGTTACAAATAATTATGTATTTTGTATACTCCTAAATGAAGGTGAACAACGAAGATGGGGAATAATAAAAATATACGTTTATGTACTTATATTGATATATATTTTATAT
>NW_012130084.1:2913269-2937495 GCF_000143395.1 Atta cephalotes
GTATATATATATATATATATATATATATATATATATATATATATATATATGTACAGGGTATATATACAGCTGGAAATAATCGCCAAATATTTCATGAGCAGGTAGAGCGGACTAAATTGAGTCGAAAAGTCCTCTACTAAATTTCCCCAATAGTTAATAAGATATATTAATATAAGATAGTAATAAAATAAAATATTATATAATAAGATATTAATAAGATATTAATCCTTAAAGATAGCCGAATATGCGCGCTCGCCCGGTTTACTATTGCGAAGTGTATATGCCTACCGATCGCTTGGCGCGCGGGCCTTGAGAATTGGGGATTGGTTGGCAAGCGCCCCGCGCCCTGCACACCGCCGCAAGCCTCTGTAGCTCGGATGATGCGCTTGCCAGATTATCCCCACTTCGATAGGCGTATACACTTCGCAGTAGTATTCGACTATTTTTAAAAATTAATATCTCGTTAATTATTGGGGAAACTTACAAAATGGTAGAGGACTTTTCGATTCAGTTTAGTCCGCTCTACCTGCTTATGAAATATATATTTGGCGATTATTTCCAGACACCCTGTATATATCTAGAAAAAAAACACGAATCAAAATTTTATCAAATGACATTGTTTTTGTGTATTCATGAATTGTGCGATCCATCGAATCCCAGCCACTTGACGTACACCTTGTCTTTCTTCCTACGTAGTACTTTCTCCACGAGGTCCGGATGAATAATGCAATGCAACTTGTAGAACGCTCCAGCGATGGATTTTCCGCGATAGTCTTCGAGTAGATATGTTATGATTGTTACATCTTAACGTAAACCTTGGTAATCCAATTTGGCGTGTAACTCTTTTCAAAAACTGTCTTGTACTTATTCACGCGAACTCCCACTTTGAATTTTGCTGGACCGGCAAAGCGATTTTTATCGCGCTGTACACCGTATCCAAGAGTCTTTCGGCGATCGCGGGAGTTACATCGGCGAGTCGCTTGCCGATGTTTGCGCGCGTTGTAATCTGATACGGCAACTCATCGACTCACTTGTAATTGCCATTGAGTGTAAACATCTTCCACATGTCGTTTTTAAACGATTAGTTTTTAAGCGATTGAACCGTTCGACTACTGATGCTTTCAACGTCGACGGTCAAATATGTGGAATAATGATTACTGTCGTGTTTTTTCAAGATTTTCTGCACATCGGCGTTGTAAAGCTCCTTCCCTATATCTGTTTGTAAATTTTTTTTGGACATCTTCTACTCGTTCGAATTATCTTAGCGATAGCATCAGCCGTCTCGCTTTCACCCTTGAGTAGTATGGCCCACGCGTACTTGCTCAATACATCGATGACGGTGAGTATATATGAGTGGTAGCTTCTGTTGAAGCTTAAGTACGGGCACATCTCGATATCAGCCTGCCACAGAGCGTCGTATCCTCGAACTATGACACGCCTTCGCGGAAAATTTCTTCTCGCCAGAGCGTGCAATTCCTCGACGAGTCTCTCAAAGCTAATTTTTCTCTTTCTCATGATCTCTTTTTCATGATTCGACGCGTAATATACAGGACAAAAGTATTTTTTCTCGCTGACGCCACTCGACTGACTCGTTTTGTCGATTTAATTTATAATATACAATTTAATTTATAATAAGATCGGCTTCGCGAAGTTCCTCGATGATCGACAGCATCTCGTCGTGAGTGTTGCCCGCTCGGTGCGAAGCATCGAGCAATCGTTCGATCCACTAACTCATTGGGATCGTCTCAGTGCATGTAATCGATCGCATTGTTGTTCAATGTTTCGTAAGGTAATCCCTTTTTAGATTTCTTCTATTTTTTTGGGTATGATCGACATCAACGCGATTATGTATTTGTACTTGTATCCCCTGTTACTCAATAATCGGCCCTGCGAATGATGCTTGTATTTGTGTGCATTCGTCGCCAGCATGCTCTTGTACTTGTTCATATCATTTTCCGTATGCAGGAGATCGTCAGAAATTCTCTTGAAAATTAACTCATAAAGACCGGCGTATCATACGCCATCGATAATTATATTGTCCGCATCATCCACGTCCAAACATTTATTGTCAAACATCCTTGTAGATAAATGTACACATAGTCTATATCGCTCTTCTGTTTATCTCGCGCTCCTCTCAGGACAGCCTCAACATACTTTTGACCCAGCGAGTCCAAACCGGCTTGCAACGCCTCTCGACCGATTTTGAATCTTCATTGCTAGCGATTCGTCCGTCGTTTTGAAAACGTTCTCCAATGATTCTATTGATTCAATCGTTGTACGCGGAATGAAGGTTGTCGACTATACACGATCGATCATCGGATTTACGCAAAGTCGCGGAACGTTCGCGGATACGTCTCACTCGCTTTCTCTCTCTATTCCTCCTTTCAGCATGGCGAAAGCGGTAAACGACAGCAAAACTGCGCGATGTCAACTCGAGCAATATCACGATCACATGATGGAACAGGGTCGTGGATTATATCTTGCTCGTACAAATACGGACTGTATCTCGACCCGTATAAACGCAGACAGGGCATAACTGCAAGAAAAAAAAACGCCAAAGAGACGATAAAAATACTGTCTGATGCAACTACCAATATGCAATTAAACAAGCTCGCGAGACATATGTGCGTACCATACTTTAGAGACGTTTTCCTGCGTAACATGTTACTGACGAACGGCGCGTCGAAACGAAAGCGGTATCTGGATGACATCCCCAATTGCTTATTTGACATGTAAGACTGGCGTTTAAATAAATCGCACATTATATGAAGCCTAATTTTTGTCCCTTTTGGGACAAAAATTAGACTTTTTTACATCCTCCTTTGTAAGTAAAAGAAATAATTTTTTTATAGATTTTGATCTACCTATCTATGAATATGACAAACTACCAAATTAGTAATATTTAGGGAATATTTAGGGAAAATTGGACAAGAAATGCTGTGTATTTATAGAAATTTACATATTCTTAATTAATTTTCTCGATATTCTTCAAATTATTTATTTCGTTTTTCACAGTTGATATAGTTGTATAGTTGTAATATTTTTTAAATGACAAAATTTTTAAATGACGTTAATTGATATTAATATAGCTATCTTTGGTTGAATTATTAATTAAATTTGATTAATACTTTTACTGGACGCTTTTCAGCAATGTACACAGGCGTTACAGTGAAACACAATTCCATGCTTTTCAACTGTAACTCGTACATAGCTTTAGCTGTGGATACAATCGTACACAGCTAAAGCTATACGAGTATCGATTTGGATCATCATAGTTGGATTGGAAAGCCCGGAATCATACACATATGTTACATATATACGTTGATAAAAAGCATCTTGATATTATACTATTATATTAAAAGTATATTGATATTATATTATTATATAGATAGATAGATAAATAAACACCCAAAATAATTAATAAAAACATCTTACCTTTCAAAAGAAAATAAAGACAGGATAAATATAGAGGCTGGACAATGAGCAGGATTTAAAATGCGCAAATATCAAAAATAAATGTTTTTTAAATGTTCAACAATATAAATTTTATCTTATTTATAATAGAGACGACTTGGAAAGAATTGAATAAAATATGTATGTAACAATTAATGAGATACATATATTATGTATTATTAATTTATAGAAATTTGCATGTTATTACTCAATTTTCCAGATATACATTAACATAATAAATATTTTATCGTATTCAAGAAGTGAAAATCTATAAAACGACACTATTTTTTTATTTAATTATCTGATTAGTAATAAGGCTCATAAATTTTAGAAAAACAAAAAAAAGAGAGTTACAAGCCAAAAATTATTATATAAAAACAAGATAAAGTAGAATGTACAAAAAAACAATAAAGGAAACGAAAATGTTTTAAGTTAAAAATTTTAATAAAGAATGCTAGCAGTAAACGTTTCGATCGGATTCTTTTCAATATAAAAACATATATAATAAATAACAGTTGGAAAATAAACAAAAACATACAATAAATATTTCGCTCTCTAAGGTAAACGCTGATAACGTAAAAAAAATTATCGAAATGTTCAATTATAATGTATAACGGAAGGACGCGAATGATAATTATTTGCAGTCAAATTATTATATGCTTATAGTGCCAATTTGATAAAAAGAATGAGTATCCTTCGATTACAAGTGAACGGAGAATACAAATATGAGTATGACCCTGTAGAAAATTATATAATATAAGTGAAAATATAACGCAAGATTGAAATAATATAACTGGATATAAATTATAATATAACCAAATTATAGCGCTAGAAAACGAGATAAACCATTAAAGACTAGCATATAAATATAATATGTAAGATAATACTTAGCAAAATTAGTGAAGGTTAAGATTGCAAAAATTTTTTTATCTCTATATTAACTGGAAAGTTTTTTATTTTAGATATAGTAACAGCTAAAATAAATATGCATGATATCTTTAATGTAACATATCTTAAATCAAAAGTTGAAGGAGTTTCGGATAAATAGTGCGTTCAACTTAGAGACAATGTGAAAAGAAATAAAAATATCTTGTCTCCTCCGATGTTCAAGACAAAATGGAATCACAAAAATGACATTTAAAGGAAGAAAGGTAAGGGTTAATTGGAAAGTGGTAAGAGAAGGAAAATAAGAGGGGATAGAAATGTGGATGAAATGTGGAAGGAATAATAAAGACGAGGAAAAATTAAGAAAAAGAAAGAGATTGAATAATAGATAGACAGGATTCAGGCAAAGATTTTGTGTCGTTTTGTCTATTTAGGCCTTGTTTTTATCTTTTTATGTGTATCATTCAGATATCAATCTCTTATTATATAATATGAAGATTCATTGTCCAATATTTTTACTTCATTCCATCTGAATTGTGATTTATACGATGAAATGACCGATGGAGAATCCGTTTTTTTTATTGATATCCGAAATATGTTCACATATCCTCGTATTCAATTTTCTTTTGATTTGATCAATATAGTTAGCCTTGCAATCATCACATGAGATCACATTTTAATTAGAAAGCAATTCTAACTTGTCCTTTCCTCTCTTAAAACTTTTCAAGGTGTTGGTGATGGAAAATGCTAATTTACAGTGAAACATGTTGGATATAGATTGGATATAAGAGAAACTTTCGGAGATAAATTTAAGGAACTAAAAAATTTTTCTTTGATTTGTGAATTGTGTGTAGTATGTTTATTATGTATGTGAAATTTTAATCGATTTTCAATTGTGGAAAAAATAAAAGGGAGAGAATAGCCATTATTAAGAAAAATATGAATAGCTTCAACTAGATTGTTGTGTTGAAACCGAGGATGTGATAACAGAAATATTTTATCAACGAAACTGATAATTATGCCTCTTTTATGACAAAGAGGATGATTGAAATAGAAATTCAGGAACCTTCCCGAAAATGTAGTTTTGTGATATGTATCGAAAATAATTCTTTTATTGTCAATAATCAAAGTGCTATCAAGAAAATTCAATCTATTGTCATTGCCAACCTTCATGATAAATTGTAACCCTATGTAAAGAATTAAAAATAGTAAGAGTGTCGTCAATGTATTCATTTTTTTATTTAGATATTTTAGAACAAAATCGTATCTTTTTTAATATCTTCTTTTCTGGATGTATTTCTATTTAATATCTTCTTTTCTGGATATATTTCTGTTTAAAAATTTGAAATAAAGTCATATTATTTTTAAATATGTTTGTATCTATTTTTATAATATTATTTTTATAATATTGAATAAGAATTTGACAGTTTGTTACATAACTGCGTTGTTACGTGTCTATGTAAAATTTGAACACACCTCTCTTATTAATTTAAAAGTTATTTAATTATTTTCCTATTTCTGATTCTTATATAAATTCGCGTTTCGTAATATTATTTACAAATTTTATGAAGAGATAATATTAAAATAAATTCAAGCTTTATAAAAATAAAATAATAATAAGTATTCGTGCAAAGTTAATTTTGATCTATTTGTATCTATTTTTATAATATTATTTTTATAATATTGAATAAGAATTAAATAAAAAAAATAATAATAAATATTCGTGCAAAGTTAATTTTGATCTATTTACTCGTTATTACAATTATTGATCTCACTATAGCACACACAATACACACACACACACACACACACACACACACACACACACACACACACACACACACACACACACACACACACACAATTTATTATTAATTCACGATTCTTATAATGTAACCTCAAATCTTGATATACTAATTGTTTGAAATATAGAAAATGATATACCAAAAAATATACTAATTAATGTGTATAAAATTATCTTTCCTTATTATATTTCATATTTACTATAAATATATATGAAAAGAAAAAAGGATTACTTTGATTTTAATGCTTATTTAGATCATTCTGCAGATCATCAGAAGCAGTCAGAGAAAAAGCCGAGAGATGAAGGGTCTCAATTAATTAAGGCCGGTATTCATAGGGTGCGTTCGGAGAGCGCGAATGGGGATTATAAATCGATTTATAAAGTTGACAAATCCATTCTAGAAAAAGTCTGCTAAATGTCGATTTTAAAAGTCGACTTCAAGCTGACGAAAAAATGTCGACTGACAGTCGACAAAGTTAGGGTATGTGAGTAATTACTATAAGTTTATATCGAGAAGTTTCTAGAATAAATAGCACATTTTGTCATAATAATTTTTGTCTACTAGAAATCATTCAATAATTATTATAAATTTATCTCGAGAAGTTTCTATAACAGATTTGCGAAGATTGAAGTCAGGAAATACGTGAACCTGAAAATTTCATATTTTCCATACGAAGTCTTACAAAGTCTCAAGAATTCTATATCGCAATAACTATATTTTTTTATATATTTTTTTCTATAAGCGAATATAATTTTATCATTTTTAATTATTGACTAACGATTAATTGTTAACACTCTCTTTAACGAATGTAACACTGTCTTTATGTAATTGTTTAAAAAAAATGTTAAATTACATAAAGACGGTGTTACATATGTTAAAGAGAATGTTAATAGTTAATCGTCGCGAGTTTGCGCTTAAGCTCGTCGCCCTCTGGAGGTCGTCGCAAAGCTCCGCCGGCCGGCGCTGACTAAGCGTGCGGTCTTTGATAAGGTGGACAAAGACAAATTATAATTATGTCCTAAGAAACAAAGGAATGAGTGACTCTAGTATAATAAAAAAGCGTTATTTTTCGAATTTTTTTGTTTACAATTTTTTAACGAATAACGAGCGACTAAAACTTTTTCGTAATCCATTTTTATTAAAATGAATTAAAAGCTAGTGAAAATAAATGAGTTCGTTAACTTAAAGCTAGCAAAAATACGCTCCATGAAAAGGAAGCAAGAGAAGAGCAACTTTTGAACGCTGCTTTGATTGTGATGGAAGTGAGGGTAAAACGCTAGCTTTTCGTCGTTGCATGAAATTATTTTATAGTTCTGATGATATTCTAAGAAACAAAAACTTATTTTTTTGAAAAAATATTTCATCCCTTAAAAATTGTATCAAGAGACACAGTAATGTCTCGGCGCTAAGCGCAATGACACTACTGTGATTTCTTTACGTAAGACTGTGAGTTGCAAGAGATTGAGAATATTGGATCTTAATAACGTATAAATACATTTTAACAATATTTTAACAAATATTGATGCATTTTACTTGTGATATCTGTAAAATCCTGATGTTAAATCTACATTATATTGGTATTAATATTAATACAATAAAAATTATATAGATATCGCATGGTATTAATCTATCTCTTTATTTTTGTAATAAATGTATACAAAATACGTGTCTCTTATTTAAATTTCAATATATATTACAAAATTAAAAGTGGAAATTTTTTTCGTGTGTTTTCTTATCAGATATTTTATTATCTAAAAATTCTACAATTTCAAAAATCGATTGTTCCATTTTTGGATAAACAAATAATATAGTTTATCTAATAGCTTAGTATTTGGAATTGCACATTTTGAACAGATTCTTAAGGCATCGCTTATTGTTTCCCTATTACTATTCGAGGCTTGACGACCGACCAACCAATCACTTATGACTCTGTACTAGGAATGGGTACATATTTAAAACATCGGCTGTATAGCTTAAAATAAATATCGATATTTTTGGACTTTTTTCTGATATTTTGTCTTTTCATATTGAAATGTTTCGACATTTGAATAAAAATATCGAATTTCCGATACGATTCGTTAAGTCCGTTAGTTTAGTACGGATTGAGATTGGATTAAAATTTTCATTATTTTACATACTTTTTATGTGTATATTATAAGAATATAATGTAACATTATCAATGTATCATATAAATAAATAAAATTTCTAAGTATAAATACACATATATATATATATATATATATATATATATATATATACATATACATACACGAAATAAAAAATAAAATATGTAAGTTTATATATACATATAATATACATACAATATACATAAATATACATAAATATACATAAATTATATATATATATATATATACATATATTCTAATTAGAGTGGAATAATTATTAAAAAGATTGTTGAAATAATCGATCTCCAAAAACGATCTCCAATCATTATTTTTGTAAAAAGATTGATTTTTTACGTTTCAACGCGCATATTGGTACGCATATTACCTAAAAACAGAAATATCGGATTCATATCGATATTAGCAATATCAGCAAATTATTCAGCCAATATTTTAGTGTGTTAATATTTCTGTTCACGATATATCTTTTACTAAATCACCCATTCCTATGCTATGCTTCAGGATTCTCAGGGGCGCCGAACATAGCGATATAAGAAATATGTTGGCATTGTACCTTCCAATAAATTATCATTGAAATTGCTTTTTTACGTAATTTTCATTTTTATAAGTAATTAAATTAATTATTCTATATTCTATTATTAATGTATAGTCTGCAATAATATAATTGAATAATTACAATATGGACAACATTTTTCTTCATATTACCTTTGACCATACTATTATATAATATGTCTTTTTAAACTAATAGATAAAAAAAGTGAGCGAAAAAACGAGTAAACCAAAATTTATCGAAAGATGAAACAACCCAATCTACATCTAATAATGTTTAATAATGCAAATTTCTTCTTTATATAAAAATGTCTTTGACATTAAATTTGTTCTAGCATTCAGAGACAAATTTATTCTTATGTAACTATAATTGTATTGTATTATATCTTGAGCTTTTGATCGTTGAATGTTTTATATAAAAGTGGATCTAAACCAAATGAAGAATGACTAATTAAGGAAAGAATGTTTACGAGAAACTTGCATGAACATTTTTTTTTATATAAAAGAGAGTATTCAATGTACATTTGAATTCGTAAAACAAATTTATATTTATTAAAACAAATTTATTTATTCCTTTTTATTCATATTTGGCCTGGATCCGTCTTAATAATGTAAGAACGGAATGGACGAATGAAATGTTTTGACTGATGGATGACGATGATTTGATTGGGTAGGAATTAAGGGAACTGAGTGAAGGGCGTCGTTGAATCGTTAATCTAAACTTTCCGAACACGTCCGCGTAGCCAGTGTGTATCACGAAGCGCACAATCAACGCGATACGGAGAAATCGATGGTAGAATGTAAACGAGCTGGTCGGCGGCTTCTAGGAAGAGAAAATTACCGACGTCCTTCGAAGGTCTAGGTCATTACTGGCATCGTTGAAGCTCGAACGGTGATAGCGACTTAGCTGCCGAGTCAAGCTGCGTTCGCTCAATTTACCCGATCGACCAGAGCGATATTTTGTAACGATTAATTCATTAGCTCGTCATGCTTCGCGGCATTTGGCTTCCTTTTCGTGTACGATGATCTCGAAGTTTCGCGCGTTCTCGCGTCCGATTGCGTGACGTTGCGCGATTGACTGTTAAACGTGTGATTACAAACCTCGCAGTACATAGCAGATATTGCGTTTGAAATGCTTCAAGGAAACGAGAAGATCTTCTATGCCTTTCTCTTTCGTTTCCTTGCCTGTTTTCCTATCTTGGTCTCTTTCTTTCCTCTTTTCGTTCATCGCATGACGGAGCGCTTGGAGCTGCCAAGTCAGCTGCTGCATCGTTCGAGCTGATAAAATCGAGGATGATAAAGAAAGGGTGTAAAAATCGAGGGAACAACGGACATATTTTAGATGCGCTTAATAGAAAATACAGGAGAACGCGAAAACCGGGATTTGTTTGCGGAGGATTCTCGAAGGATCCTAATGGCTGTAATCTTTTCTAATTCGATAACTTTGACGTTCACTCGAATAGCTTGTGCCTACGTACAATAATCATGCATGTAATATTTTGTTTTATGCATATTCAAATGAAGTCTTTGAAAAATGAAAATAAAGACAGAATTTCTCTCTAGACTAACGATGTATCTATATGTAATAATGTAATATTGTGTAAGTTTTGTGTATGAAGTCGTTATGAAAATAAACATAGAAAAAAAATTCTACAGTAAAATACGTCGTAAAAGTGTATCTTCCTTTTCCCGGCAAAAATTAAAATAAAATCATCATAGATCAAAATAAAATCTTAAGATAAGTGACTTTTGAAATATAACAATTAATGGAATTCTTGAGGTAACAATTACATACTGTAATACAAAATTTAATACGTAATATAGTACTTTATAGAAGTTCGACTGTAATATAAATTTGATATTGAAATTTTTTACAGCCTTTGCGATAAATATAAATATAAAATCAAACTATTTCTTTAAAACAATATTAACAATAATTATAATAAAAAAAAACTGATAATATATTAAAATTATAATAATAAATATTAGTTTTCAAAATATAATTATAAATTTGTAAAGCAATATAAAAAAGATAGTTGCTAAAAGCGAGGAATAATGGATTCTCTAAGAAAAAATGGAAATAACAAAAACATTTTTACTTAATCATCATCAGATTGTGATAAAAAGTATCAAAATATAATATAATAATAAAGATAAAAAAAATTGAAAGAGTTTTAATTAAAATAGAATAAACAATATAAATATAGAGAGCAATGTAAAAAATGTAAAAAAATATAAATAAGAAGGGATAAGGCTATGTTAAATGCTAGATACAAAAACGTAAAGTTTATATGACAATTATTGACATCAAACAATAATTTAGTGCATTTTTGAATGTTAGAAAATTTATAAAAACTTATTGATAACAATCGGTCAGAGATGAGAATCGTTAAGATCAAAGTTAAGATAGAGAAGTTCAGTGAATTATTATAAACGTGAAGTCAAAAGTTAAATTCAAGTTTAAAACATGTAAAAAAGACGTAAGCTAGAATGTAAAAGAAAATTTAAGAATAATTGGAAAAAAAATAAAACTGTTGTTTTTTAATAAACTAAAAATATAAAATGATAGTATAAATTTTGAGAAAAAAGAGGGTCAAGAATTAAAAATTTACATAAATTGATATAAAGAGAACATCAAGAGTTTATTCTGTAATAAATTGTTTCTTAAATTTATTTTTTGTTACATGTAGTTTTGTTAATTTTTGGTGTATAAGTATTTATGATCAAAGCTGATATGAAAAAAATGGATGTAGTTCCGAATGATTACTGCTTGCGATTGATCTGAAATTTTACTATAAGTTGTTTTTGATATAAAAAATAAAAAACCTAAAAAAATTTAAGTAAATTTCCAATATTTAAGTAATTTTCCAATCATAAACATGTAATTTCCATGTAAAATGACATGAATTTTTTATATGACAATATTTATCGATTAAAATCCGAATCGATTAAGGAATACGAAGTATTTCCACGCGAAGTGACTCCCACTCCATTCCCCCCCCCCCCCAGCTTAGAAGCACATAACTTTTACGCGAAACGACTTCTATCCCATCTCTCTCCTGCTTACGAGCGCACGACTTCCACGCGAAGCGACTCCCATCCCACTTCCCCCCTGCTTAAGGGTGCACGACTTCCATGCAAAAACGACTTCTACGCTACTCACTCCCTGACAAAGGCGCACGATTTTACTTGCAAAGCAAGATCTACCTGAATGAAAAGTCGTAAAATAAAATTTTTTTTCATTTCCCGAAATTGAAATTATGTGTTTTTTATTTCTCACATTGAGGATCTATGTGTAAAATTTCAAGTTAATCGCGAGTAGGGGTTCGAAACTATATCCGAAAAAATATCCATGGACGTATATTGCTTTATTTATTAAATGTAACTAAAACACATACTGTTTTCATTATTTTACAAAGAAAAAAAGCATTATTATTCATTGAAAAGCCATTTAACGGGTGATATATATATATATATGAAGGTGTTCCCTTTCTCACCAATCGACGCACATTCGCGATTACTCATTTCGGCTGGGGCTCACTTACGATCGCGAGCGTGGAAAATCCTAAACACACATACTGCGGTCGCCTTTAATTTTAAGGAATAATAACGCAAAACGATCGCTCGCGCCGTCTATTGGTCATTAATGTTTTACGAGCATGCAGTACGCACAGCTCTATTCAATTATAAACGAAGAGAGAGTGGGGTCCAGATATAACAGCCCTCCAGCATGCCTCACCTTCACCTTTGCCACAGCTCATCTTGCGCGTCCACCTCCGCCGTCTCCTTGTTCCTCTTTATTTCTCTCTCGAGTACGCCAACGAGTATTTACGTCCATTAATATTAACGGCTCGAAACAACGATAATAACGGGGAGCCACGGGGAAGCAGAGAAGTATTCTCTTCGATGGTTACATCGTGCGCAGCGCGTCGGCCCCCTCGAATAGCTCACGTGACCATTGCATCGTTCTCACCACGAAGATCGACAATGCCGAGAAAATGCGACGTCGCTTTTATTGTCCAGGTAAGTTCTCACCGACCAGTTGAGACCGGCCAAGATTTTGCTATTTAACGACTTATTGTTAGAAACATTATAAGACGCGAAAGCTTTCGCTTTGAAAAATATATTTTTGTTTTCACAATTATGCGAGCGATAACATTGATGCTTCATATGAATAGAATGTGATTAGAATCATTAAATATTACGCCAAATGTTATGGCTTGCATTTTATTGTTAAAATAATAACTAGCGAAGTAACGTTAAAAAAAACACGCATGAGGCAATATTTTGTTATTGGTTATCGTAGAAAATTGGTACTGAGCAAAAACGCAGGAAAGTGTTTGTACAATGTGCAACGCTGAAATGTGGGTTAATACATTCTAGAATGGATTAAAAAGCGCGATAGAGCAAGAATAATTGTTCCGTGTCTCACAGATGCTATTATTATCGTAATTATTAGTATCGCGCCGTACGCTGAGCAAATACCGAGGAAAAACGGCGCAGATAGATAGGAACAACGCAGGGCGCTATCGAAATCCGGCAATCTTGGGGTCCACACGGGTGCATATTTCAAGATCGGCATGCGTGAACGGTTTCAGGGACGTCGGGTTGCTTTTGCGGTCGTGTATAACTTGGTTTTACAACGCTAATGCGACAGACATGGAGCTCGAGGTATCGTATTTCGCGGACCCGGGTCGGCCGATCAAGGAGGCATGTTTTAATATGCAAATTAAAATGCAAATAATACGATTTCTCGTCGTCTCTTATCCTCTCCCCTTTGCGTCCTCTCTTCGCTGATTCTTTTTCTAGGAGCATCTCTTGCGAGGAGCATCGTCTTACGGCTTGAAGACAAGGTCGCGATCGCGGAACCTCACTTATTGCTTTGCCAGAAAGATTTTATTTTATTTTTTTTCATTTAATTCCTTGTTTGATTCGCCCGTAATATAGTCTAATTTTTTATTGCAAAAATAAAAATTCTGAAAAAGGAATAAAAAATTCATTTTTTATATTCATTGTGTAAAACGTTTAATATTATCTATGTTACTCTCTAAATCTTGTGGAATGAAATCTTACTCAAAGAAATTGAAAATTTAGTCTGAAAAAAGAGTGAAAATACTCTTTTCAAAGATTTTCTCTTTTCAGAGTGAGATTTACGCTTTTGAAATGAGATTTACTCCGAAGGAGTAAAATCTTAATCCCTTTTTTTGGAGTGAGGTTCCATTTACTCTGATATTACACTCCAAAAAAGGGATTGAGATTTCATTGGAATGAATCTCATTTTAAAATCTCACTCTAAAAAGAATGAAAATCTGCTACTCTTAAACAAGAGTGACGGTTTTCAATTTTTTTTCAAGACAGGCTAAATTTTCAGTCATTTCGATCTAACTGGATCTAACTGTAAGTATATCCATGGCTACCCCTACTTAAGTCATTGTATACTATATTTTTATCTTTTATTATTGGCCTACAAAAAAATATTTTTTTTCACTCAAATTGCTCCATCAATTTGGATTACAAATTTGGTTTTAACATACCAAAAAACTTTCGGGATTACATACTGCCGTTTTTGGGTCAAAATTCATGTCGGCCGATGTTATTTACAGAAATTTTTGATTGAATGCGAAAACTGAATTCTAGAACAATAATATGATGTCAAATATCCAAAGAAAATATATATCCAAGTAAAAAACTTTCAAGATAGGACTAGAACTTTTTTACTCAAAGTTTCTAATTTTTTCGGCAATTTTTATCTCCAAATAATAGAAAATATTTTATTTATATAATTGAGTATTTATATAATTGAATATACTTCAATATCGCGAGGATTTAAACTCTGCGATACGTGTTTAGATGTTTAACGTAAGTTCGAAATCTTCGCGCATGAAGGATTAAATCTATAAAGCACTATCTGCAGTGCATCTTCTCTGAACGATACAAAAGGATTATATGTAGAGTGGCCGGATGCGTCGGGACGGATCCTTGAGCTATCGCATGCGTAATGTCTTCATTCAACCTGACTCCTATCATAATCTCTCGATGATGAACGAGCGCCCTTTATGCGAAGACGCAGACTGGAGCGAGATTAAACGAAGAGTCATCAATAGGCCGATTGCATTAAACAGCCTGCCGTGTGCGTGCCGTGAAAAAATTGGAACGAGTCAATTAGTCGCACTCTACCTGTCCGATCTGTCATAGTATACAAAACTCCATCTTTCTTTCTTTTTTCCCTCTCTTTGCTCGCTCTCTTCGACATCCTCTTCTCCTTTCTCTTTTCGCTATTCCGGATCACGTGCCGCGGGCAAAATATCTCCCGAGCTCTAGCCACATGTTTTATGGCACGGTTAACAAATAGCATGTCGCTGAATGCATCGTGTTGCGCGATGCTATCGCGTCGACGTCGACAAAAATTAAGCGATGCGATTATTCATGAATGTCCCGCGATCGGCCGCGATGTCAGACTCGGCTGTCTCGGCTGCTATTTTGGTAGCCGAGTTTTGCGTAAGTGCTACGCATTCGAGTCCTTATAAGCACAACGTCGTCGATGATACCGGCGATATGTATCTGCCACGTAAGATTGATGCGCGTCGAATAAAGCCTGTGATCAAAATTATAGGGAGATAATCTTTGATCTTAATCTTGCACAATTAAAAAGTATTATTCCCTTACTCGTTTATAATAATTTGCCGGAGAGTGAAACTTGGAATTTTCGCAATCTCCCAAGCATGCAATCTTTTTTCCCACGTCTAGATTGCTGCTGTATCGCATCGCGGTATTATTTCGAACTATAGAGGCTCTCTAATTACAGTCTACCAAAGTGAATAAAAATTAACAGATAGAAAGAGATAACAGATATTTATTTTCTTTTTTTTATAATTATCTATATCTTTATCTTTTCTTCTTTTTGTCATTTTTCGAAAATGCATGACATTATCCAAAATGTACCGAATGAATCATAAATTGCCACTAATAAAAAGTAAAATAAAGAAATACGTTAATAACAACTAATATCATTAATACTCAATTTCTTCATCTACAGATAACTTTATTCATTGTAATTTGGAAGATATCTCATGGATAAAGTTATCTAGATGTGAAGAAATTGAATATAAATGGAAAACATTTTTTGAGGTTTTTATTGAACTTTAATGGATACTTTCTATTTGATGACACAAGTATTCTATCTTTGTTACTCTCTGAATGTCAAGAAAGATAGAATGATGTCGACTTGTATTACTAGGAAAGCACTTAATTTTGACATGCATTCGCGACCTTCACGTTGCGCAATTAAAGCGCGCGATCGCGAACGATCTACTAACCAAATGATGTCGCGACACGAGTACTTGCATGCGCGTACGTGCCGCTAAGTACACGCGTGACATAATCGACTGCGATACAGAGGAAAACAGATCGGCTGTGGTCGACTGATAAACGTTGAATGCAGCTGGCTGAAGCAATTGCGCCTTGCTTGCAGCGTTGGAATCCCCATTAGATGACGGGAGAGGATATAACCTCATCGTGTCGTGCCTAGTTCTGTCCAATGCATACTAAGTAGTTCTGGAAAATCAGTTGTCGGTAGCTCGTAGCGCTGAATCCAAGCGAAGGAATTGAATGAATCAGCCTGTTCTGGCTGGCCTTGCAGCCTGTTGCCAGTTCAAGCGCATTGCGTGTGTATACATACGTATAATATCAGCGCTCGTTGTAACATGCTTTTGTTGCGCTACAGCACTTGCGCAAGTCCATAGTTGCATAAAATTTTAATCCTTTGTCTTTCATAAAATAATTTATACTAAAAGTATATAAAAAATACATTTTTCCACTGCCATATTTAACAAGTGTTATGTCTTAACTTAGTAGTCATTTTTTTTTTACATAAGCGAAGATTTTTATATCTTTAGTAAATATCTAATTAAAATCACTATTATTAACATTTTTAATTGTTTTTTAATTTATTAATATTTGAGAATATTATAGAGATATGGATTTAATCATAATTTTTTGAAAAAAAAGTAGAAATTAAACAAATATTAAATGGAATAAACACGTTAAGCTTATTATGGTATTTCTAAAAAATAAATATTTTAATTGACAGAATGCTTTTATTGCGGAATTTTTTTAATGGAATTATTAAATAGTTATTAAAAAAGACAGAAAACGTGTTAAACGATATTCATCCAAAATAATAATGTAAATAATTTTACAAGCAATTCACATTTTTTTGCTGCTGAAATGTAAAATACCCGAGATGAGTATATTTCCGGATTAAAAATCTCTTTTCTGTCTTTATACTCGCTTATCCAAATAATCTGTGTTTAAAAAGTTCAGAGTGTTCGATATCGATACCTGTTCTCGCATATATATACTTGTACACGTAATCGCATTGTAATTTACACGATTGCATACAGTTGCATTACTGCGAATCCGTAATGGAAGAGGCTTCAGAGGATAAAGTGCAGAGAGGAGAAGAAAGTTGAAAGAAGGAGCGAAGAGAGGAGGTGAAGAGGAGGGTACGTTGGCGTCGCCTGGAATGCCCGCGGACCACGAATGGTGCCGATACGACGGGTTTACCTTTTACAGTCTACCTACCGGTCGTTTCACTCCAACTGCGCACCTTCAACATCCACGCGTTATATGTCTCCTCATCCCCTTCCGTCCCATCGCCGCTTTCACTACCTTAAAAATGCAACTCTTCTTCGCGATACATGCAACTCTTCGATACCATATGTACTTCGATTAATTTAATTATTGCCCGCCACCTGCTGTCAATATATAAGGAGGAGACTTAATTAAGGAGGATTTATATTAAAGGGATGTTATATACCTTGTCGTTCCTCGACAGAATCTGCGAGAGACGAACTGCATCTCTCCGGAGATTATTGCACTTGTATAGGTCAATCTTTAAAGGATGACTCATGATTAGATAGCAAATTTAAGAAACGTTATTAGCGTATTCTTCACTTCGTTAAAAATATAGGACGCTTGTTATCTAAATATAGAAAGAGTATCTAATTATAAATTTATATATAGATTAAAGGAAAGAGAAATTATCTCTTTGTTTGAGATAATATTGAGAGTAATATGTTTTCTATACATCTATAATAATATGTTTTCTATACATCTCTAATACTTCTATAATGAGTTTCCATATTCTGGGATACTTACATCATATGCGTAATTATCGCGTCGAGTCAAATTAATATTAACGAGAATATAATGAGAACTTCGGAAAATTATCGACGATCGTAGGTTGCGGAATTTGGCGCAACGAGATGCGACAATAATGAAATGTTTCGTGATTAAGTAACATCATGGTTCTCCAAGAAGATGTCATCATTTTCACGACGATGTTTATTCATGATCACGATTAGTTACTTACTACGTTGTTCCAGCTAGAATCCGTTTTTCCGCCCACTTCGTAAATTTTCATGCTCCATTGTATTCTCCATTTCAATGTGTTTTTGCATCATCTTTCTGCACTGCTTGAAAAGCAATTTTTTGAAATTTGTTTGCCGTTTGTTTAATGCTATAAAAAATATGAAATCGCCGTGGGGTATTTTGAAATTTATTTATTGGCTTTAAAATGAATTACATGATCATTAAAAATAATTGGCAATTATTCTATGGCAATTATTCTACAGTATGGGATTAACACACTAATATCCCGAAATAAATTACACGCGGAGAGATCTTTCGTTCAATCGTGTCTTGATCGACGATCGCTATTGATCAGCTCGACCATATCGACCTGCCTGACCTGGCAATGATCCTAACCAGACTTCCATGTTCACTACATTATCACTGCTGCTGAGACTATCTTCTTATAGAGCCCCGAAACCACAAGCATCCGAAGGTCTACGTCTCAGGTTGGTATATTGGTATATTAAATACATCGAGAAATAAGTATATTATGATGCATATACACCGGAAAGCGACAACAAACTATCCAAGGCGAGCAGTCGTTACAAGCAACGCCAATTTGCTCCCTCGAGTTATCTTAATAGGATTTCAATAACCTGATATGATATCTTTCCATGCTACTAAGCGTTTGGAGAAAACATATACAAATACAGTGAGAGCAAAAAATATTCGTATACAAGGAAATTTTTTTATAAGAAAAGTTTTATTTGTAAAAAATAAACATTAATTAGCAATTTTATACAATATATTCTGTTGTAATATAAACGAGCTTCGCATGTATTTCTGATTTTAGAAACTAAATTTCGACTGTACGAATATTTTTTGAGCATCCAAATAGCAGAATTTGTAATTTTCGTTTATTTTTCAGATGGTATTTTCTATAATTAATATACATCTTTTTGGTATATATAATTTTAAGAAATATACAGTATTTTATTCTTTATGAATAAATTGTTAATTATCCAGCAGAAATGATCATCAATTAAATGTCGAATTAACGTTGAATTAGTGTTGAAATCATCGTATTGATATTGATTTGATATCAATTCGGTGACTTATTTCTCGCTGGATAATATTTACTTTTTAAAAATAAAGTTTTTAAAAAAAATATTTTCTCTGTACGTATATTTTTTGCACTCACTGTATATATAAATATATATATATATATATATGTATATATAGAATGGAAAATAATGATAAATTTTTTACATAGGAGTAGAATGGACTAAACTGAGAAGAAAAGTCCTTTATTATCTTGCAATTTTCATAATAGTTAATAAGATATATTAATATAAGATATTAATAAAATAAAATATTATATAATAAGATATTCTTATTATATTCTTAGTTCTTATTATATTCTAGCATATTCTTAGCTAATATAAGAGCATCTAAACAATTCAATATCCCAAATCATCGAACATGTTAAAAATGACGATTCTATTATTGTTGAAATTTCTCACACATACACATAAAGGGGAGATTGGGGTCAGTTGACTATAGAGATAAGTAGAATAACCGAGCCTATATTAAAAATACGCGAGATATGTTTTTATTATTTTAACACACAGCAGCGACTGCCGCTCAGTCTGCTGTAACATCTTGTTACGAATACATCTATGATAGAAGTTACGTTATAATTTTAAAAAATCGTACATCTAAAATATTTTTATTCTTAAAATTTTTGTTTTACAATCGTATATAATTGTCTGAAATATTTGAAATATTTTTTTCTATTTAGATAGTAAATGTTCTTACTTAATAAAGTCCAACAGATTTTTTTTTGTTATCATATATTGTTAATGTTTTTAAAAAATGAACAGACGGGAGATAATAGGCTAATCACAGCATGGAACTGTATATTTCATTTGGTGATGATTCTTCTTTCTATAGTATTTACTCAAAATTTTATTCCTTTAAAGAGATTTTGCTCAATGATAAATGTTATAAGTTTAGTTCCCTCATGTCCAATCTCGAAAATTAGGTTCATTCGACGTTTTTGCACGAAATGAACAAATTTTGCAAAAAGAATTGTTCTGCTCTACGAATGTTTGTATTTAAAATATTTTTATAAAAGTTTTATTAATATTTAACCAAAGACGTAGCTTAAAATACATTAATCTTTATTTTAATAATCTTATTTAAACAAAATTATTTATTATCCCGATCCTGGTAGTTGAATCAGATGGAATCAGATGCATTAGAAAAATGCATTTTTTAAATATTAGTTATCAGTTTTTTTATATTAGTTATCAATTTCTCCTTATTATTAAAATATTATTAGATAGTCAAATGTATATAGTAACTGGTGTAGAATTCATTTTTTCGATAAGTTTCTTAATTTTGTCTGTAAAAATTCGAAACTGAAAAATGAGTCTATTAGTCCCGATCTTCTCTTCACACACACACATAAAAAAATATACAACACATACAAAAATTATGTAATTATTATGTATAACATTTAAATTTTTTGTTTCTATTTTAATGTATTATAATAAAAGCGTGTTTAAAAAAACTTATCTTTATTTTTTCTTTAATTTCCTGTTATGAGGTATAGATACCTTATACAAGAAAACTCTTATATGTATATTGTATTATATTAAGAACTCTTTTTTGAATGATTAAGATCGGCGCTTTTGATAAAAAATTTCACATACAACAAAATATAACTATTATCGATAACTAACTTTTGGCGATAAAACTTAAATATATTTTCCATAAAGACATGAAGATTGAAATTCAGATTACAAATTAAATAAATTATAAGCTTTAAAAAAGGTAATCTCATAATAGACGACTTTACTCTACTTTATATATATACAAGTATTGTATTTTAAATTTTTAATTCATCTAAAATAGAAAGAATATTTTTACATATTTAATGTCATAAATTATTTTTTATTGCATATATTAATACATAATTAGTTTAATAAAAAATTTTTCAACAAAAGATTAATAGAACTTTCAAAAAAAAAGCAATAATCTTTATAGAAAAACTAATACGAATCAGACACGGATCTCGGTGAATAAAAATTTCTTTTCTTATTTTTGAAGATTCTCAGAAATTGTTTAAGATCTGAATGCGCCACTGCAAAACGACATTCTATATATTCTCTATCCACCTCAAGATCTTTTAGACAAAAGAAATCTGATAAGTATTGTGTTGCAACTTGATTTGATAAGTGCTGATTATAAATTACAATTATACATTCGAATATAACGGAAACGTTAATAATTATACTACGCACACCAATCATAGATCATCAGAATGATTTAATAATTCTCGCCACAGCAGAGGCAATTAATTAATGTTCTCTTTAGAGGCGCTCATATTCAAGGGTAAGATTCAAGCTCACGCTTTAAGTGATATTAACATTCGATCCAATTTCTCGATTTAACGAGCGCAATCTGGTCGAAGGCAAGACGTGGATGTGCGTGGTAAACGCACCGCTGATACCAAAGGCAGCCGCCCACGAACGGATAACTCGTTAGTGACAAATGCGATTTGATCCATTAGCACAATCACGGCTACATGCGCTACGTCCTCCTCCGGCTTCGTCTTCTCTTTTTCTCATGTCTTCTAACATAACATGGCTAACGGAACTTATGAACGCAGACCGGAAAAGAGCCATGCTTTGGAATGCCGACGCGTGCCACATCACTCGACATGTCCCGCGTGTCCATACGAGGGTCTCCGGGGTTCACTCTTGCCTACAACGATTCTTCTGTCACGCCAGAATGGGCTGGAATTCTCAGATCCTCGTATGGAATAGAATCGAAGATGGGCATGGACTTCTTGCTATGTCCGCGGCACGCGCGCGGTGTCCATAAAGTTGTGAGATATATATACGGAATGTCCCGCAAGCAAGGCCGTATAATTTAATTTTCCTGAATTTAGTTGGTCGATTTCACGTATCACAATAAATATAAAATGTAATTAAAATAAAAAAAAATGTATTTATATGTTTTGAGCGATATGTAGATTGAAAAAAGAATCTCATAATAGCTATCAAATATTAAGTGAAATAACTCCAAATTCAATTAATGTAACCAAAAATAATTTTATTTTATAAATATTTAATAGATATTACCAAACATAATAACTAATCATTTAGTAATACTTAGTAGATATTGAAGAAAGTAAAATTATTTTTGGTTATATTAACTATTAACTGAACATTTGATTTCTAATGAAACTATTTCACTCATAATTTTGGTATTTATTATCAGACTTTTTTTTGTATATATGCAAGAAGATTTGATACATTTCTTAGAATGGCTTAAAATTCTTAAAAGAAGTTTCTTATATATAACGCCTATACAAGCGTGAAAAATCAATCTTTTCTCTATTTTTTCCGTGACGATGATCTGAATCTTAAATTTGACTGCGAGATCCTGTCATGTAAAAATACAATTCATGAAATATTCAGGTTGTTCGAATTTATCTAACAAATGGACCAGCTGATCCACAAGGATTAAATGCTTCTCATCCACCGGTCACGTCGGCTCAGTTCGTCGAACCGAGTCGAACGGCGCACAATGACTCTAACGAGCCGCTGTAAGGCCTGCTAGTGTGCTGGTCCTTTCCATCTCTCTTTCTCTTCTCCTCTGGACAAAGGGATTCGGGATGCGGCCGTACGAAGAGAGAAAGGTTAACGCACCCTGCAGGAATATGGTATCCCCCAAAATGGAACGCCGCGTAGGACGACGCTCCTGTGAACGCTCACATGCTCCTGTCGCGATTGTTCAAAACCACATTAGCGAGCTGGCAAATACGCGGCCACATGATCATGTTAAATTTCTAAGAAAGATGCATAATATCTATTTCATCTATTTCTTTGTAATACTTTGCGTACTTTTGCGCTGAATAGATATCCGCGCTTGTGACACCGGGTAATAATATATAGCCGAATGCTGTTGAAAATTTGCTCACGTGCATGATGAGGATTCGAAAGATTCATATTGTTCTTTTTATTGCATTGTATTACAACGCAAATGATCGCGTCTAAATAATCAAAAAAACTATTGTTCATCTTCGTTAAATTTTGTTGGATTGTATATTTGCGATAGTTTCGCCGAATTGCTGTCTATATATTCTTATTATTCAGATCGCAAAAATTGTACAAAGTAGTAAAAATGATATAATAAATCAAATTTAATTCCTAAGAATTGTAATCAAAATGAGAGTAATAATGTCAAATATTATTCCAGATATTATATCAAATGTTTTTAATTGAATCATTCATTTAAAAAAATAAGTCAATTTTTGTCGAAACTAAGATTAGAAGATTTTCAAAATCAGGAAGAAATAATAGAAAATACAATTTCTTTCAAAAATCACATTAATCATTAATTTAAATAAAGTATTTCTTCGTAGATATCAGAATTGTCATTCACATGAGAAATAGTGACTGTAAATTGATTTATGCTTTTCTTATAGACATATTCTGTAAAAATATTCAATAATAAATTACTTTAGCATATTAAAATTCAATGTTGCGAGTTTACTGTTTGTTTATAAATTGTGTATATTTAATAACAATAAAGAAAAAGAAATATCTTTTTTAAATTATTACTTGATTATAGTATCTTAAAATTTACTAGTTTATATTATAGAAGTTACTATATTAAAGTAACTATATTAAAGTTTATATTATAGAATTTTCTAACTAAAAAACTTACACTGTCAGAAATTCTACACTGAAATGTTTTTGAATCTCTTGAATCTTAACTTTTAATGCATTAGTGAATGAAATTTAAATTCTTTGTAACTGAAATGATTATTTATGTATATGTTAATAAAATTTAAGTTTGTAGTAACTTAAAAATTAAGTGTGTGCGTGCGTGCGTGCGTGTGTGTGCGCGCGCGCGTGTATTTTGTGTGTGTGTGTGTGTGTGTGTGTGTGTGTGTGTGTGTGTGTGTGTGTGTGTGTGTGTGTGTGTGTGTGTGTGTGTGTGTATTAATTAATTATTNTT
>NW_012130084.1:2938100-2947764 GCF_000143395.1 Atta cephalotes
TCTCTCTCTCTCTCTCTCTCTCTCTCTCTCTCTCTCTCTCTCTCTCTCTCTCTCTCTCTTTCTCTCTCTCTCTCTCGTCGCAAATTAAGCATGCAATCGACAGAGATGGCTATAAGGATCACCGGGAAAGGATTCCGACAGGCGGGTACTTACCATACATCTTGCTCCTCGACAGCTCATCTAAGAAAAATTAAAAGACTGTGATTGCCCGAGACCGATTACTAATAAATGTCAATCAATTTCCAATTAATTATTCTACGCTGTGGGCGTGCTCCTAATTAGATATCTGCGTATGTAATGTCTAATGACTGCGTCAAATATTTATACAATCATGTAATTATTCCCATATCAAATATAATTCGCTCCGCATTGCCATATGTAGGAGATCGCAACGCCTACTTCACTGCCTTCGCGCTTCAAGGAAGGACAATGCGGCAACCCAAGTTTGTGCATCATGTT
Organism: Atta cephalotes; assembly: GCF_000143395.1. Lineage (NCBI taxonomy): Eukaryota > Metazoa > Arthropoda > Insecta > Hymenoptera > Formicidae > Atta > Atta cephalotes. The sequence goes on from NW_012130084.1 coordinate 2,938,560, forward strand.
CGGGTCACTGGTGTACGAGCAGACCGTTATGAGTCGGTATGAGCCACGGGGGAGGCATTATGCATAGCTATGGGCGTAATCCTGACTTCCAAGAAACGATAGCTCATTGATCCCAGCCTAGAGCCTCCCTCCTGTCTCCAACGACACAGGTCACGTCTGCATAACGGTCCTCCAGCAAAGGACACGTGCCTCTAAACTGCGCGCACAAGCTAATCAACCTGACGCTGGCGCAGGAACCGCTATTGTGATCAAGTAATTCCTTCCGTGCACGATTGACGACTTGTCTTACGGTAAATCCCGGTAGGGCTTCGCGATCGAAATGAGACACGAATAAGGATAATCGGAATACAGGTTTATCGGTATCTTAAAGCATTTAATGCTTACTCGCACTAGTTATGAGATAGGTTCAATGTAGCAAGATTTATTATTATTCTCAAGTTTTATTTACACTCTATAAAATATATATGTAAACATCATGCGGGGTTTATATTAGGTGTAGTAAAAAGAAATCCATTATTTTTGCATGAAATTGAATGGAAAAATAATGGCTTTCTTTTTACTACACCTAATATAATTGTTACTGTTGTGATATCAATGTATTAACATTAACAAGGTAAGAATTATATTTAAATGGTATTTATATCAATTGGTGTTTATATCAATAATACCATGATGTAGATAAAATCCATGTCAGTGTTAAATGTGCCGTCTAATGATAAGTCTTTATTAAAAGATTCATTCAACTTGAGAGCTGTCTCGTGCATCTATACTTTAAAAAATGTAAGTGTAAATTTAACACCAGCATGGTGAGAAGTATATAAACTATATGACGTTAAATTCACCTCAAGTTTTTAAAGTGTAGACCCATAAGACAGTATCTCGCAAGGACGAATCTTTGGATGAAGTCTTTTAACGGAGATTTATTATTACAAGACGGTACATTAGCGTTTATCTTTAATACGACGCAAAATACATTCTCGGAAAAACCTCGTACTCCTTGACACATGTGAATGCGTGTCTCAATCCACGGGTTTATCGTCGCGTCATCGTTTAACATAGTCGGTCAAGGAATATGCTCATCGCAACAGCTCGTTCATCGTATAATTTATGAATACCGTGGCAACATAACGTAATCTTAATAGATCATTACCTCCGTGAATCATCAAATATACAGATTTATTAACGCGAACGTTTGCAAGATTATATGGGGGAATTTTAATTAGGCGATCAAGTTCGCACGCGTAATCGTTCGCTGAAGCAAACTTTCTCTGTTCCACGCTGTAAATCTCGGTTTCAGCGGTCATTAAAATTTTGCACGACTGACGCGCTACTGACCGGGAAGATATCGTCGTTCTAATGAGAGTCAGTCTCGATATATACGATCGTGTATCAAAAGCAACGGTACTTGCCGCTTTTCATACGTACATACATACATGCCGAATGGACTTCTGACAGTGACTATTACTAGGAATGATGCATAATGTGTCGCGATATAATAGACTCTCTATGCATCTCTATTCGCGCAATGTAAAACGATCCATTACTGTCGAGACGATTACGGTAACGCACCAGAAAGCGCAAATAAAACAAGTGAAGGCGATTTAGTTCGAATTTTACTTAAGTTCGACCTACACTGAAAAAAAAATGGTTGCAAGTACTATAATTCAACTATAATTTATAGTCATTTTTGGGATCAATTATAATATAAATAGCATGATTGAAAAAAGAAGATTTTCTTCGTCCGTTTTTTGAATTCTCAATTTTTGGACTGAACTGTGTACCAAATGATATCTTACAATGAGATATTAATTACAATTAAAAAAGTTTCAGGTTAAGGTGATATTTGTTATCATAGCTGAAGGAGGGAAAGGATCACGTATTACGTTTGTGCGAAAATTCGTTTTTTTACATTCAAAATAAATTGATTTACAAATTAGTATAATGTTCAATTAATCTTGTCTTTATTGGCTGAATCAATTGCGATCTTGCCTTTATCGGCTGGATCGAGAATGGCGCACTTATACACAATTCAATTGCACACACCATTCATATGACCGGTTCCTAGTCATTTTTAATTGCGTTACCGATGAAATTATATTATTTTAAATTAGCCAATTAGTGGGCAATTGATATTCACCCGGCTGGACCAATTTTTTTAAAATACTGGATGTTGCAGACCTATGATAATTCAATACTTTAATTCCTCTCCTCCTGGCTTTTATAATAATTATTATCTCAACTTCAAACTTCTCACGGGCAATTTTTTCGGTCACTCTTTATAATTGTTTTAACCATGCACATTATAGCTGCTTCAACATTAAAATATGATCATGAACTATGACATTAAGTTTTTTTTCATATCTTAGTTATTATTACCAGTAAATAGTTATCGAATGTTAAGAAAATATTGGGTTGACAAGGAAATAATTGCGTTTTTTTAGCTCAAAGTACAGTATATACAATCTTCGTCAATAATGAATGAAATTTAAATTTAAAGAAAAAGTTTTAAAGCTTGACATCTCTATTTTTTACTTACCACACATTTTTTTAAGTTTATATGTTTTTGATAATTTTTCCAAAAATTACGAGCTGAAAAAGACGGAAATTTTTTTTTATTCCTACGATTTTTGATTACTGCGTTATCGCGGATTAAATAAAAGGATCATTTTGACTTTAATTGCTCATAAAAATTGTCATATCGCAATTTAAAAAAGAGATTCTTAAAGCTGAAACTTTATAACTTTACTCTATCAAGAGTATATTTATATTGGTTTGTAAGAAAATAATAAATTTTTACTGATAGATGCCTTTTAAAAAAAACGCAATTATTTTCTTGCCAATCCAATAGTTATATTTACTATAATAAATTTTATTGCATTTTATTACATAAAAATAGTTTTATTTACCATTTGTATCTTAACATTTTACTATATTAACAGTTCAGATTATCATAATATTTATAGTATAATTTTTCCGTACGTAAGACTATACGTATATAAGGTTATTATAACTAATTTTATAGTAGTAATAAACCATAAAAATGATCTCTTAACTAATTTTTTAATAATGCAATTATAGTCATAAATATTAAATACTTTATTCTTTGTGTACTTTTATATATGATAGCTATTTGCAAATGAGTGAAAACATTAGTGGCTGCATAGATCGAGCTTTAATTATTTATGATTCAATCATGTGATATGCATCTTGATATTTTTATAACGTTGAAATTAATATAACAATTGAATAAATTGCACTTAAAAGCGTAAACAAAATAAAGGGTTAATTTAGATTTTATTGTATATGTTTACTTTTATAAATGACAGTTTTTTGCAAATTCGTGTGATCTTAATGTAATGGTTGTACAGATCAAGGGTTGAATACCTATGATTTAATCACGATTAGTCACGATTTTTTTTAACGTTAAAACCCTTAAACGTCTCACTACAGGAACAACATTGATGTATACCCAATCTAATTTGATTGCTGATAACTTCCATAAAAACATATAATATTGCGAAAATTTTTTATAAATCAAATTATTAGACATTAAAAAACATAACAGTAGCAAATGTACGCTTAAAAATTTATAAGCAAAAAAACATTAGAAAAGCATTGGAAAAAAGTTCAGTATACCGAAGAAACGTTAAATGTTAATAAAGAAGTTTGGATATAGTAATTAGATAATTATATTCACAATCAAAAGCACAAACAAAATGAAGTAAAGGCAGGTCGATTCAGATTTTACTTTGCATATACTCTGCATATGTTTTCTAGATAAGCTTTTTGCATGAGCTCTAAGATCAGTAGCTGTAGAGATGGAGGGTTAATTATTTATTATTGAATCATATGATTGATACGCATTTCGATATTTTCATAAAATTAAAATTAATAATGTGATTTAGATACCTGCTGAGCAAATTATTGCTAGCAGAATTATTAGTGCTACAAATCCTGATTGCTTGCGAATTGAAATACGGAATGTGAATTCTTCTAACGGCATGCGCATGTCAAACTCGCAAAATTGCTTGATTCTGTGAATATCTACAAATTACGTTCCCGCAATTTAACACTGATTTGCACGAGAATGGAAGAAAAAGAAAAGACAGAGCATGAGAATCTATTGAGAGTCCATAAAACGGAGCTCGCGATCGCGTATGATATACGATTCCGCGCGGAATCATCAAGTTACAGTTACTTGCTGCCGAAGCAGGCGTTGCCAATTGATACCACACGATTATGTTGGCAATCGCACCGACAACCTGGAGACCTGGTGAATTGCGGCGGTTTACCGATACACAATGCGCATTTCTTGCCGGATTCCAACATAAACCGGTGAGTCGCGAGTAAACGAGTATCCATTGTAAGGAGAAGGAGAACGGAGAGAAGGAAGAAATATTTACATTATATGTACACAATAAACTTCAAAAAGAAATAAATTACGACCATCGTATAATTGAAAATTACAAGTAACCTAAAGAGGAAGTTACTGCGATATATAATATATTATATAATATATTATATAATATATTATATCGTTCCGATATTATATATCTTACGTGATGATCCACATTTCGTAATCTAAAAAACCACATCGATATTATACAGATACTACAACAACCAAGAACGTGTATACAAAGCATCAAGAGATGAACGAGCAGTTTCCCGTGTCCCAAAATAATTTTACTATATACATATATGATATGATTTAAGCATTGTTATTTTTGCTGAATTCAATATTGAAAATTGGTGATAAAATTCAAAATAAGAAATATTTCTGAATATTAATTAAAAATGAAACATTTTCGTTATTTAATTATCCACATAGAATGTCTTTATTTAGAAATAGCAAGTAGATCATATAGGTACTAGGCCATATTGGACGCTAAATAAGTAATTCTAAATAAGTATTTCTAGAATTTCTGTAGGTTATTGAGTTTTAAGGCAGTCTCCGATACATAAGATAAATTTTTGCAAAATTTTTAAACCAGAAAATAGGGTGAAACCATTAGATGTGGATCAGCCATTAATTAAGGCCTATTTAAATAATTATAGTATTTTAAATAATACATATCACAAGATTCTTTAGCATTTGTTTTATCTTTCTCTTTCAAATGTCAATTGAATTTAATTTATTAGGAACAGCGCTATACATTTTATTAATGTCGTTAATTAATTTAATTAAATATGCGAAATTAACGTATGTATATTTAAAAATTCAAAGTGTCATTCAATATCGTAAGAATTACTTTATAGCTTTTATAATAGATAGTAAATAGCATTAGATTTCATGGAAAAAATCAATTGTGTTCAATTGAGATTAAAGTCCGCAGATGTTGTTTAATTACTATGTTATAATGATATTTTTATTGTAAATTTATTATAAAAATGTTTAAAAACTTATCAAATCTTACAAATGATGCCATCCCGAAAAGATTTATTTGTTTTAAGTATGTAAGTTTTAAGTATTCAAAATAAGATATAAAATAGTATACATACAATAGTATATAGTATACAAAAAGTGTTACTATTCATAATTTCACTGTTTTTTATAGCTAAATGTTTAATTTTCATCAATTTTTTTTATAATACTTATCATTGATTTTCAATTGTCACTAATTTTAAATAAACTTGAATGTGTTAAAATTGTATCATAATTCATAATTAGATCCTAGAACTAAATCATCAATTATGTTTCGTTATATATATTATGATATGCATGCGCTAATCATTTTTATTTTTTATCTTTATCTTTTATCTCTTGGAATGTAGTAACGCCAGAAAGAATAAAGCATTTGATGAATTGATCCGGAATTAGTACATAGGGTCTAATTATGGATAATTGTCTTACTTACTTACATTACTTTATTTAATTCAAATTAAAACATATAAAACGATAATGAAATAGAATAAAATAATATATGTAAATAAAAATAAAATTCATAATGTAATCTTTATGATCAACCATGACTATTAAATATTTTATTAATTATTTGATATTATTCCAGATAAAAATATGAATTTTTTTAAAGAGTGACTCACAATTAGTGGTCTCCGCCCTGAAATATTAATGAGTACTTTATTCATAATTACACATTTTCTTTTCAATAATTGTGTATGACTTATATTTTATTTAAGAAAAAATATAAAAATTATGATTTATAAAACCTGAAATTTTTCTCTTTTCAAAACGAAAAGGAGACATTCTAAGCTCTAAATTAGCAAAAAAAGCAATTAATTAATGCAAGAAGTTATTATTTAAAAGATAACAAAATTGATAAGCTATCCTCTCTGAAAAAAATTTGAATACACCCATAAACTTTAAATACATACAATTAATAAAACTATAGTAGCGCTGTTCTATTTTTCATGTTGTAATTTCTGTGCTAGCTCTTATCATTTAATAATTGTGCCAAATTCTTGAGCCATAGCTAATAACTACATATACCTACTCGCAAATAAAAACTTTCTGTTTTTATACTAATAATAAGTCTCATTTGCATTTCATCGCTTGTATATACAATGTATTATATTGTACACATCTTATTCAATTTATCGTTTTATTCCATACATTTTCTAAACTTTACATATATATTTTTAAATTATTATTTTTCGATAACATCTTATCGAAACATCTTATTGTTAGTTAATTTTATTTTAGAAAATTTATTTTTCTGGTTGTCAAATTTCGGATTTCTGATATAAAAAAAATTTGAATTCAATGAACCGAAAAACTCTGCATAAACTTAAATCTTTAGGAAATTTATACACTTTTTAATATTGGCATTATCATAGCGCCATATAAGTCATTATAAGTAAATGACTCTGAAACAATGTTATGAAGGAATAATAAATAATAAACAGAATAAATCTTAGTTAATAAACAATTGTAAAATTTGAAAAATAGACTTACTCGTTTTCGTTAATGAGGGCAATTATCTTATAACAAATTCAATTGGATGCATTCGGTGCGCATTATATTTTTTATATAATCATCATACACAAATTGACGTAAAGATGTGTGTTTAATATAAATATAGAAACAGGTTAAATCATGAAATTTTCAATATATTTTATTGTGTTGTTAAGTGAAATATGTATTTTATAATTCGAAATATTTGCATTACACTTTACACATGAATTAAATCAACGACTGATGGATTAATGTAATGATTTTAATATGTATCAGTGCATCTAACCAAATTTGCTATATCAAATTAATTATATCGTGTCGATATTTCTATGATATCTAGTTTATTGCATAAATAATAACTTTATTCTCCGCAGATGTTCACACTACCGCGTTAAAGGTGATGCGTCAAAATCAGTTCGCGCAATTGACGTTCCAGCGTGAATGCGTGAGAAAGGCTTTATCGGGATTTGCCATTTACAATTGCGGTCTATAACTCTATGATTTGTATCGTTATCACGCGTCGATCGCGAGCGATATCTAGTTATTTAAGAAGTAGAGCGGAGGCGCAGAAACACGCTTTCATATAAATGCTGATTGCGGTTATCCGAAGAATAACAACGCACTATGTTTACGATAGAATTATTTCTATTGCTGTAAATTTACAGTTGTAATGACTCGATCGTGTCACGTATACTTCCTCGATTAATCTCCTCTTTTCTTTTTTTTGCACATCATTTATCGAGTATGATGTGGAAAGATAAGAACTTTATTATCCAGAATTCATTAGTAATTTCTTTATGTATGTATATATAGCGATATTAATTGAATCTTAATACGCTCCTAAATCTTAGATATTCATACGTTTTATTAACAAATGACATATAAGATGAAATATATACTTTTTGCATAAGAAAATTCGCCTCAACTCATTGCAAAAGATGTATAATAATTATACTTATTCATAATTTATTTTCCCGTGTAATAATACACTATACTTTTTCTCTCTCTCTCTCTCTCTCTCTCTTTGTAGACAAAAATAAATTTACACATTCAAATGTGTATGGTGTTATTTTTATACGAAAAACTATAAAATTATATGGATGCACTAATATATTTCACACTTGGATTTGCAACGCTCGCTCGAGTTAGCGGTGTAGCCGAGACAATTCACCGTCTGATTTTCTCATCTCGTTTACGGATCGAGAGGATTTCTGATACGAGTTTGGTACCGCGACGCCTCGGCGATCGATCTTACTATACCGGATGAAAGACGACGACATCGACAGTATGGCGAATGGATGCCCGGTACTTTGTTCTCGGTTCCTGATACGTCCTGCGCGATCCTACACACATTGCCTTTTCTCCTCTCTATTTCTCTCTCTTACTGTCTCGTATTCTTGCATCCGCACCGGCGGCTGCTGCATCCGGAGCGACCAGGGAACCGAACGAACAACGAGTTCGACGACCCGAACTGCGAGGTCCGACGCGACGAGCACGCTCGTTTACCGCACGATACGACGCGTTATTCGAATACGGAGCTCAGCTTCTTGGGCGAGGCTCGTCGCAAAACGCTGCCCATCCAACACCGCCGTTATCCATCTTACCATGGGATTCCGCGATTCGTTAACATTCCTCCGAATCCGGATCCTTTCGTCGACGCGAAACCCACGGGCCGATCGACTGCACGTGGCCACATCTCTGCTTGTTTCATTCTGCGGCAGACAGGACGTTACCCCGCAAACTGCAGATGGTCGTTCGTTCGTCTCAACAGACGAGTTCGACATTATCTGAATGTGTAGAAATCGTAGAGAACTCCTCAACTCGAATTTGTAGAAATAGAGAAGCGAACTCCTCTTGTGTAAGATGCGATTCTTTCTTCGCTTTTATATGAATTTAATATTTCATGAACCATTCAGAAAGAACGAATTTTATAAAGTATTTAGAAATTTAACTAAATCTAAAAATATTTTGTTATACATCAAAATTATGTAGGAAGTTCAAGAGTAATGAGCAATGCTACAAAAAGTTTTGACAATCAATTTGTGCATTCTACACAATTATTTTAATAATTTAACAAATTATCTATACAGCACAAAAACATGCTGCAGCAATGTTGCTATATTGAATTACTGCAATATAATTGGAACATTATAATGTTATTGGAATGATGCTATATTAGTATTTTTAGCTCTACTTAACTAAATATTTAGATACTTTAGCAAAATCATTTTTTCCATGGAAAAAAACTCTCTAAACATCCACACACACACACACACACACACACACACACAC
>NW_012130084.1:2949368-2954063 GCF_000143395.1 Atta cephalotes
CTTCTCTCTCTCTCTCTCTCTCTCTCTCTCTCTCTAAATCTATTCCATTTATTATAAAATAATATAATATACAATATATATCTCATGATTCAATCATTATATTTATACACTTTCGAGAAAAAAATTATTAATTGTACAAAAATAAAAATATTATTAATTGTACAAGCATCCATCCTTATTCTTTAACAGGTGAAATTTAAACGGATAATAAACTTATGTTAATGATCTTTGCAAAGGCCATGTAGTCTTTATTTACTACCAAGGATTACTCGACATATCAACTGAAACCCGCTGCTATTTTCAGCTTCTCTGCACCTGTTTTTAGCAACACGGTTGTTCTGTTGGATGTTATCGTACGTGCAACCCGTACTAAATTTTCTGTCGCAGAAAAAAGGTCGCATAAATTCACAACGAAAGAGACCATCGTGACGATGAGAATATAAATATCATCGTTAGGCCAGACTCTGCGGTCATTTAAGCGGTTGAAATTGGCGTGATTCACGCGCTCGGCGCATTTAGCTCGCGAAAACCCATTCTATGGGTTTTGTTTAACTTACTGCGACCGAGTCTCAACTTGATACGCGTGTCCACCTTAATCCAATTCGAGATCGTATGATATCTCTTGGAATGCCGGGCACTTCATGACGCGATGCGACTTGAAATCGTTGCGAGCGTGGAATATGTGTTCCGATATAGTCCTCGTAGAAGCCGGATAAAATAAAAGAAAGGAAGAGAAACTAGAGACGAACGTTCGAGCGAGGAAAACGAGTGCACAAAACGATCGCACGACCGGTACTCGCGTCACCTCGTTTCGACAATCATGAGAAGTTCTTGCCATTCGACTCACCTTCTCGTCGCAGAAATCATCGATTCGATCCGATTCGGCGGTGATCTAACGACCGCGCGGGTAAGCCTAAACTGTTTGCGTTCGATTAACGTGAGAGCGAGAGCATTCTCTTCCCCGTTCTCGTTTGTGGATCGCGGTAAACTGGTTCCGCCGAGAGTCGTAAGAGCACGAAAAGGGCGGCCTGAGGCCCGTATTCTATTACGTTCCGGGCTCGCGCAGGAGTGTTCGCGATGCTCGCATTAATGTGGAAAAAAAAGACGATCCAGATTCACTTACTGCGGAGATATAATTTAGCAACGATTGGAAGCGCTCGGAGGCCGGCCACGCTCGGATTACTTTGCTCTCACCATTTTTTCCTCTCGTAATTAAACGTGATTATAGAGGGTGTTCTGCAAGCAGAGAGAGAAAGAGAGAAAGATATTTCTTTGTGCCGTATGATACGATGGCGTGGAGGATAGTGCGAAGAAATAGGGATTGCTATTTATAGCATTCGGATCGTACGTTAGAAATTAATAGAGATATAAATTAGTATAAGAAAATTAATCTCTTCCAACGAATGCCGTACAAATCCCTCTTCTCTCTTTTAATCTCTACGAAATCGCGATTTAATCAAATCAACTATATTAGTAATCGCGAGCTTTGGTATTCGTCTATATTGCTCTTCAATAATATCAACTAATGAAACGGTGATATTTCCTTGCAATATTATATAACGCATGAAACTCTATATGATCACGTAGCCTGTCTCGAGTATTGGATCGTACAAATTTCTATCCATTACAAGAGATTACAAGGAATTGTGGTGGCCGTTGCGTCTCGACGCATGTAATGACTATGTCGATCCTGCGAGTAAAAGGAGGACGTGCGAGTAAAAACGACATCGACGACGCTTTAAGCATATATTTACGCATTAAGTTACTCACAGCAGAGAGACAGAGAGGGAGGGAAGGAGGAAGAGGGAGAGAAAGGGGAGAGAGAGAGAGAGAGAGAGAGAGAGAAAGAGAAGAGTGGAGAAGTCTCGCCGCGGGTGCGTGCACGCACGACCCGTGCGGGAGAGTAAAAGTGGCGGTTAAAGTAATTGTGGTGAACGCGCGTGGTCGTGAAGTCTCGGTTTCATGGAGTTGTCGCGTCCATCGAATAAACCTTGTAATTGGTGTGTTGTAGACGCCAATAGAGGAAAAAGAGGGGGAGTCCACGAGAACGAGTGTCTTTCTCATTGGAAATGCACTATTGATAATGCATTCAATGTGATGCACCGATCCTGTCGTTGCAGAGGCATTTATTCTGTGAAAAAAAAAACAATATTAGTGAAAAATCTAAAAATGTTGCTATATATAGATCTGACAATAATTTTTAAAGATTTCGATAGTCTAAAGACTTAAGACATTCGCATGGAATACTAAAAATCGGGATTCGACTCCCGACCAAGATAATAGTTTTCGCAATAATTACTTATGGATTTTGATACGTTTATCAGCGTTATTAAGATCTTCCTAAGATGCCTATGCATCAAATTATAAATTGCTAGGCAATATAATTTGTGATAGTACTACGGTAATTATGTCAGTATAGCGTTTTAAGATCGAAAAATCAAATCAGTGCGCAATTTGGTAGAAATTTGATATGTAGTATATAAATTCACATCGAATTATTTAAGCACCAAAGATCCAGCTTCGATCATTATAGGCTCTATTATCTATTGGAAATAATTTTATTGGACTATTAAAATAATTATGTTGGAATAAATGATAAGCAATGCTGCAAAAAATTTTAATATTCTAACAATTAGTTTGAATTTCCAACAAAGTTATGTTGATGAGCTAATAAAATTATTTTTAGATCTGTATTTAAACAAAATTTTAAATCTTTCAATTAAATCGTTCTTCTCATAAGTGTACTAACGGAGAAAGAAAGAGTAAAGTTTAGTACGAAGTGAATGCAGATAATTGGCATAAAGACGTAAATATCGAATCAAATCCTATACAGAAAAGAGAACGCTGCCTTTACTGGAGATCCAATAGAAAATAATAGCAACAAAACTCATTTCTGATTCTTAACTATCAAGAGATTGCAGAATAATCTTGTTCAGAAGTCTTACAAATTTACATATCGAGTAGAATAGAATGAAATTAACATCCTCCCAGTTTGTTACAAGATAAATCCAAAGATTGATACAGAGACGTAAGTATCCGAATCAAATTTCCAAGCAAAAAAGAGGACGTTTTATCTTACTTGAAGATATAATAAGAGAAAAATAAATATCTAACGAAATTTGTTTTTGATCCCCAATTGCCAACAAGAAGTTGTAGAATAATATTGTTCAGGAGTATTCACCAGTCTTATAAATTTACATATTGAGTAGAATAGAACGAAATTAGTTTCCCTTGCATCTAATTTACGTTCCGGAATAAGTTCAAGCATCAGGAAGCAACATTTGCCTCTATCTCATTGTCCCGCGACTGGGAACGGCTATTAAGAGAAAGATAAGATAGGCAAAAGTCGCTCTCCCTCAAACACAAGCGCGCACTGACACTAAACGACTGCAATGTTAATGTTTAAAGTATGTTTCTTCTCTCCGCGTGCTTAATGGCTGCCGCTTCTAAACTGGAGGATCTTTCGTACTCCGGCGAGGAATCGTATGTGCTCGTTCCATTCGTAAAACAGGGTATCGATTTATTGGAGATACTTAGCGAAAGTGAGCGTAAGCTGGCCAGAACACCATGTAAGTTATCGCGGTGCAGCACCGGTACCGTTGCGTTGGCGATGAGAAAATACCGCGTTCACCCTTAATCCTTTCAAGGCTCCCGACATACATATGTATTACTCTATGTATCTTGGCTGACGTTGGAGATTAGTGTACAATACATCTACGTAGCAGTGGGTACTTGATGATAAAATATATATAATGAAAATTTAATTAAAATACAAGAGGGATTGATAGAATAATAATTGAAGAACTTGCAACAGTGGGCCAACTCGCAACATGTTCGAATATGTGATAGAAATGGATGAGTGATGGAGTTCTCTATTTGTCCCAAAGGTCAAGCTAACTCATTATTATCGATATATTACACGGAAAGAACAGAAATACTTAAAAATTTAGCTGGATATAGATCTGAAAATAATTTTTGAACTATCAAAATAATTATGCTCAAGCTAGTTATTAGAATAAAAACTTTTTGCAGCATCATGAGTTTCCTACATGATTATTTTGATATTCCAACAAAAACATTTTCGGATCTATAGCTAGCTAAATTTTTAGATATTTCAATAAAATTCTTTTCGTGTATGTATATGTGTTTATGTAAAAATTTTATTAAAACGCAAGAAGAATTAAAACGATAATTGAAGGATTTATTGTAATTAACCCATAACGTAGCTCAATATGTGATTTATGATGGATGAATAAGAGTCCTCTATTTATCCCAAAAGTTGAAATAATCCATTATTGCTCATATATGTTTATGTAGCGATTTGTATTTTTTATCATTCAGTCTAACACAGAGAAATTTTATTCTTATAATATTATCTTATTCATAATATGCAACCTGTAATAAAGACAAAATAAAGTGCCAAAATATAAGAGTTTGTAGCAATGTGCAAATAAATATATTTTTCCTATCACTTTAACTTTAGACTTTATTTTCTCCGTTTTTTACAAAGTGTAGATTAGCCCACTATTGCAATAAGTCCTTTAATTGGTAACGATAGTTTCGAAGAAATTAATGTGTTCTTTATATGTACATACAATGGTTTAAACAATAAGGTTTTCTCTCTCTTTCTCTCTCTCTCTCTCTNTCTNTCTCTCTCTCTCTNTNTNTACTCTCTNTNTNTCTCTNTCTNTNTCT
>NW_012130084.1:2954083-2963048 GCF_000143395.1 Atta cephalotes
CTTAGTTACTAGTATACTACTACTATATATATATTATATATATATATATATATATATATATTATATATATATACTATACTACTTACTCTCTCTCTCTCTCTCTCTCTCTCTCTCTCTCTCTCTCTCTCTCTCTCTCTCTCTCTCTCTCTCTCTCTCTCTTTCTCTTCAAAATTAGTTATCGTATCGAAGGATGGAACGCATTCGTATAGCAAAGATCAGGTGTCTACCTAGCCATATTCGGCTTTTATTTGGCCCTCGTTTTGTATTTTCTGGATGCTGTCACTGTGACAGCCGTCGATAAATCGTCGGATCGGTGCGATAGAGACGCACGGAGAAAAAGCGGCCGAGATACGCAAGCGGCAGCTAGTGAATTTCGCATGGGCGTGCCGATGCCATAAAGCTTTAAAATACGATGTTCCCGCGGTGGACACGTTAATTGCTACGTGGAACGGTTCGGATGAAAGGAGCGCTTGATAAATTGCGCTGTTAAAGCATCGTGTTCGAGTGCTCTCTCGCGCAACGTTATCCGTGCGGCACTATAGGTGCGCGTAGTACGTATATACCTTGCGCCCCGTAACTCACCTGCCTCGATCTTTCGGCTCTGATAAATCATTCGACGAAGAACTACGGTCTCATCGGCGACTCGGGATCGGCTGCGATATGCGCACGCATTGCACAAGGCTGCGATTTCTCAAGGTCGTTTTCCATCCTTTTCTTTTAACGAAGCAAGAAGGAAGAAATTGAAAAGAAAAATTATATACAGAGTGTTCAGCGTAACGGTCCGCACGATTTCGGACAGTTAAAAAAAAATTTGAAAGAAATATTTATTTGTTTTATATAGATTACAATATGCGATAAGAAAATAAAAAAAATTTTTTCTTATAAAAAAATCAAAGTCATCCTAAATTTTTTAATCATCATAATTTTTTTCCATAATATGTGGAGATCTTCAAGACAAATTCAAATTATTCTCGAAATGTCATTGACGTATTATTGATACTTTATATCATATTTGTAACAGCACTTGTAACAGCAGTATTTATAACCTTCGACTAGACACAAAACATTAACACAACAATACATACATAAATACATACATAAATACATACATACATACATACATACATACATGAACTTAATAATTTAATAAAATAAACAGTAAAATTAATAAAACATCAATAAAAGTGACATTTCGATAGTGAATTGAATTTGTCTTGAAGATCCCTACAATATTATGAAAAAGAGATTGTATGGTGCTATTTAAAAAATTTTAAACTTTGTATTTTTTATAGAAAAAAAAAAATTTTTTTTAAATGGAGTAAAAAATGTTCGTATATTTTCTTAAAAATTAACACACTATCACAAGGCTTATTTCGAGCTATAATTAAATTAACTTTAAATTAATATAATTAACAAACGTTTCGGCGTACAAAGCCTTCTTCAGTGCTATAACGCAAAGATACAATCTTAAATTAACGAATGAAAAATAACGAATACAATGAAAATTTAAAAACCATCAATGATGAAGTGTCAAAATATAAAAAGATATAAAAAAATTTCGAATGTCAATACGTATCCCACCAGAAGGCAATAAGTTAAGAATATTTGAATACTTCAGTCAACAGTAGATTAATTATGTTCATTGATAAAATAGATTTACCAAATTCTTCGGTTGAGATCGAAAATTCAATTTGTCACAGACTTGTATCAAACGATTTGAGAATTCTTTAATTACGAGTATTTTATGATATTCTATAGAACAAAATAGATTTATTAAGATAATATACTAAGATAATATATTATTAATGTGAAAAAGAGGTACAGAATCAATAATAACTTACGATAATTTACATAAAATACTGTAATCTAAACCCTTAATCAAAGATCCAGTTAAGTATAATAAAGGTAGTTACTCATTTGAAAATTAAGTGATATGAAGTGGTCAAATAAAAGTAAGTTAATAAAATCAAATTTAAAAACAAACTGTTTTGTTCTGTTCAAAACTGACCATTTATGTTCTCGCATATCGTCGAGTATATTAAAATAAAACTTTATTTTAAATACGAAGCGTTACTACGGTCTGAATGTTAAGATGTTGAACTATTATATATATTCATATAAATGAATTAATTTCAGAAATGATAATTGCGTGCCGATATGGTTGTCGCTTTCAATGCAATCAATCTGAAATATTAATAATTCCCTAAATTTCCCAAATTAATCTTAAAAAACTGTAATAAACTTATTGTGAAAAATATATTTCCAATCTTATTGTTAAAATAAGAGTTATCTAACTCAGTATTTTTCACCCGTGTGAAGTTGGCCCCCCAACTTTTGAGAAAATTAATTTTCAGTAGCTCATTCGATTGCTCATCGTTTGCACATTTATGCACACTTTGAATTTTCGTTTGCACTTTAAGTAAGAAAGTTATTAAAAAAATAATTTTGAGGGGCTAATTTCACACTAGCCCCCCCAACTTCGAGCAAATTAGTGCGAAAAGATCTTAATCGATAGATTTTCGTTTGCACATTCCGAAACAAGTCGATTTTTCGTTTGCACACTTTTAGTTAAAAAATTATTAACATTTAAAGTTTCGAGAAGGATCGAAAGCTGCAAACACTAATTTGCCAATTACTGACAATTCAAACATAATAATATTCCTGTTTCGAACTTATCTAACAAAACCGAAACTATAATTGTCAATAACATTTAGTTGAAAACGTAATTTTTGTCACGTAAATTTTCAATGCAGCACCTGACAATTATTTGTTAATATCTATTAACGTTTTAACTTAAATGCAAATGAAAAATCGACTTGTTTCGGAATGTGCGAACGAAATCCTATCGATTCATGCCATTTTGAGCATAGTAGGTGTGATTTGAACCTATTTGCTTTTGACCCTTCTCGAAATTTACTTTTAAATGTTAATAACTTTTTAATTAAACGTGTGCTAACGAAAAATCGACTTATTTCGGAATGTGCAAACGAAAATCTATCGATTAAGATCCTTTCGAACCAGTTTGCTCGAAGTTGAGGGACTAGTGTGAAGCTCCCCCAAAATTGTTTTTTTAATAATTTTTTACTTGAAATGTGCAAACAAAAATTCAAAGTGTGCATAAATGTGCGAAGAATAAGCAATCGAATGAGCTATTGAAAATTAATTTTCTCAAAAGTTGGAGGGCCAACTTCACACGGACCTTTCATTAAATTTAAATTTAATTTTTTTGTTTTTAATATGTATCATTTCAGAAATACTTCTTTTACGAAATATTTCTTTTCAAAATCAAGAATTAATTAATTTTTCCCAATCATGATTAGCTTCTGTGATATGTTTTGAGATTACTGTATTTGGACTGGTCTAATTTTATATTATTGCGATGTTCTTTAATTCTTGTCTGCAATTGTCTGTGCAAATTTTTTTTCATTTTTTTTATCACATGTTGTAGCCTGTATAAAGTAAATGAATATTTATCTTTTTACTTTTTTTGTTGAAAGTGTCTGAAAAATCATGCGAACTGTTACGCTGAACAGCTTGTAGATTCAATTTCATTTTATTTATTCGAATAATTCTAAGTTGAAAAAAGGCCAATTATATACAAGAACGGTTTTACTGAAGTAATGTATGCTAAAAATTTAATTAAATACAGATCTAAAAATAATTTTGTTAGACTATCAAAATAATTATATAGGACTCAAGCTGATTGTTAAAATGGCGTTTAACAGAGGTCAATGTTTAGTAAATGTTTTGCATCAATTGAATTATTCTTTTTATCTAGAGAAAAATACTTCTATTTCAGCAAAGAAAGCTTTCAATTGTAAAATAAATATTCTGCTGAACGCGGCCAATATCAAAACTTTTTGCAGCATTGTTCATTGTATTTAGTCTTCTATATAAATTATTTTGATAGTTTAAAATTTTGATAGTTTAAAATTTTGATAGTTATTTTGATAGTTTAAAAAAATTATTTTCAGATCTGTATCTACAATAAATTGTTAAATACTTTAGCAAAATTTGTGTACGGATATAGAATAAGATAAAATAAGTTGCTTTAATTATTCTTTTAAATTGTTCTTATTTCTTCCTAGTATATTCGAAAATATTCAGAAGAATGCAACATGAATGAGAGGCATTAGAAAAAGAACGAAATGAGACTTTACTCGAGACATGTTGAGAATGTATCGGCATTTCTTCGTCATTCTTCCTATTTCTTTTGATCGGTAGAAAAGACTTCGGCTAATTGAGAATTCTTATGAAAGCGTCGAGGGTAGTTAAGCGTGCACTGGTAATATGGCTTGGACGACGGCTGGGCATGCGTTGAATGCATAACATTTTTATCAAGCTCAAGAGAAACGTGTAGGCAGACCGCTCGCGCGATCACGCGGTGGAATATCCGAAACCCGAACGGGAAGGATTCAAGGTCGCATACATGCGAGGACGAGGCATTTTACGTGTTCTTATACGTTACATGATTTTTATTCTCTGTGCTAAAAGTAGCTACCTGGATGGCTGTTTTGGTGCGCGGATCTATAGATTAGATAAGCGAAGTTCAAAACAGATTATTCACCCGTTACGAATAAATTATCTGCATGGTTAAATTTAACGACGAGCGCGAAGAAAACAGCGCAAAGAAGACGCAAAAGCATTAGCATTAAGATCCAAGCATTGAAATCACCATCGAATATACTGGGATTCCTTCATTCAGATTTCTTTTTCAGATTGACGAATTTATAAGAGGCAACAAAGTTCATTTTTAATACATTTTAAATATTGCAGCAATATTAGAGAAATATTGCATACACGTTGCTATAACATTATGTAATATTTCAATAATTATTCTAGTTCTATTAATTGCTAATATATTATTATATATATTATTATATATATATATACCATATTTAGCATCATATTCCAAAATACATGCGATAAAATTATGATTAAAAAATATTCGGAGGCTTAGAAAGCACATCCAAGACTATATGTTTTGATTCCCATCCGAGTGCCACCCAGATATCATTCCTTATTATTTACCGAACATTAAAGAAAGATGATATGACTCGGAGAACACACGGGTAAGAATCCGAACACACTTCAAAAAAAGAATCTCCAGAATAGTCGATTTGTATTGATTCTTTCTTAGGACTCCTGGACGTTTTCTTCTTACGAGAAGTGTATCCCTCTAATGTAATATAATAGCGGGGCCACGTATTTATTTACTGAATTGACAATAACAATGTATTGTAATATTTTCGATAAAATATTAAAATTACAATATTTTGCAATATTGTTGCAATATTTCCAATAAAATATTATAATTTCAATATTGCAGCAATATTACTGCAATTTTTGTAATATTGCGTGTTGTAGGAGATAAGACAAAAATAAACCGGGAGGAGGGAATAATTATTTAATGTACACATAATTGTGGGATAGAGTTCCTCCCCCCCTCCCCCCGAAATTATAAAATTTATATGAAATGTATTGTATTTCTATGTATTGTATAATCCGATAATTATATGTGCAATCATAAGAAATTATTGTATTACATAAAATCATTTCTTTTGCCAAATGACTTCATATATAGTGAAGAAAATTATTTCAGATGAAATTGTATGAAAATAAAATGCAATCATGTAATCTATGGGACAATATTTCAGCTAGTGATCATCCCCTCGAAACTAATCCATATTTTGCATCCGTAATCATTGGCAAAATTTGCACATTTTCCGATGGAAATTTTATTGCAGTTATTCATCAAAAAAGTTTTTATTTTCTTTATGTAAAATCTGATTACACATACATGATACAGACCAAAATATATAGATCATAAAATACAACCTATAAAAGAATTTTTTTTATGAATAACTGCAATATATATAATAAAATTTCCATCGAAAATTTCTCTGCATAGATTTTTTTTCAATTACATAAGATGCATAGATAAATTATAAAATACGATTTATATATGCGAATATATAATAAATTATAAATTATATAATAAATATATAATAAATTAGAACTTTCCCGATTTTATGGTATTATATTCTTAAAATTCTGACGATCTCATAAATGATTGATCGGAAATTCGCTGTTCTTCACAATGACGCAGCAGTTGTCACAGTCGAGTGACGAAAGTACACGGATCAGTATAAATTTTCTACGTCGATCACTTCAGCTTTCACCTGTGATGTTGATTGTTCATTAAAATACGACGATGTGATGAATGAACGAGTGGGAAACTTGCAGTGGACAGTCGACATGTATACAATGCAACATACTCGCCTATTAAGTAAGATTCCTCGAAGAAGCTCGCCGACGATGTAACCGAGGTTAATCATTATTGTGCTCTGTACGAGCGGGAATCTGTCGGTTAAGGTCGTCGCGGCTTTCGACATCAATCTCATCGAAATTCTGATATAATAGAAATGACCTATGACTGGATGACATAACGATATCCTAGGTTATTAATCAGGAAATATGGTAGTGTCTTGGCGCTAAGCCAAGCGCAACGACACTACTGTGATTCCTTTATGTGAGTCCGCGAGTTGTGGGGAATTGAAATTATTAGATCTCAATAACGGCTGAACCGATCAGATTTTACATATGCTCAATCGATAGCGTCTATTCAAATTGTGTGATAAAAGTACTTTTCTTTTTGTCTTACGTGTCCTATGAACGGAGATATTGCGACGCAAGTCCTGATGTAAAACTTTTAACATATTATAGAATTTAAGATACGTTGTCGTTATTATTACGTGCTTCTCGAATAAAACCTAAGTATCCAACTCAATTAATAGTAGTTTTAATTTTTCTTCAAGAATATTCTTCTTGAAGATCTTTTTATTCCAACCCAAATAATAGCAACTTTAATTCTTTATCAAAAATTATTATTCCTCGAAAAAAACTAATGTATCAAATGAAAAATTAAAACTCAAGTATTACAATCTTAACTAATCAAGTTAAATTCTATCAAATTAAAAAGTAAAACGCAAGTACTATCTTTTATTTACTTATTAATTACCTCTAATGATATGTATCATTCCTATAAAAGATTTGATATCAACAAAATTGGCGCCAAGTTAAATCCCATACCAAACTAAGTAAAGAATACAATCCGTAATTGCGTTACCTCCATTCAAGTGTTACTTCAAAAAGATAAAGAAATAAACACTTGGCGCTGATAAACCACGATATAACACACAGTGCTAAAAACATGAATGTAAAATTAAAAAAATGAAAAATATTTCCATAAGAGTAAAAGTATCTAGTGTAGGTATGTACAATATATTCGATTGGGTTAAGTTGTATAAATTACGAAAGTTATGTGTAAGTTAATAGGTTAAGATAAATAAATTTGGATTTATAAGACTTGTATTATGAAAAAAGAAAAAAGAAATAAACAATAAACTCTATTTTTATTTAGTATAAAAAAACATTTAGATTAAATTTATTATTACATTAAAATTGTAATTATCTTTTATTATTTATTTCTTTAACTGCTATTATAATAACTGCTATTATAATTTTTTAATTGTTTTTATAGTTTTTATTATTCTTATATTTTATTATAGTTTTTATTATATTATATATTATTATATTTATATAGCAGTAGCGTCAAATGTTTATTTCTTTAGCTTTTAATTATTTAAATTTTATTATTACTTCTTATTTTATTATTAAAATTTTTTATTATTAAAATTTTTTTATTATTTAAATTTGAATAATAGTAAGCATTTGTAATTATTTCAAAAAAAATTTGAGACGCCATATTTTATATTTGGAGTTAGTAGCAAAGAAGATATTGTAGTCATATTCATGTAGATTTGAAAAAAATATTTGTGTATCTGGAAGTTTGTGGTTTTATATTAAGCAAAGTAGAGTTTCATTAAGCAAGGTAGGTACAGAATTTCAGTTGTTACTGCAGTTTATAAGAATATATCTTGCTTTCTTAAGCTTTTATGAAATCTATGTAGGAAATATGTAAACAAGGCCAAATTATGAGTTCAAGTTCATTTTAATTCAAAATTTGGTTTTTGTTGTAATTTTAACGTTCATTTTTAATGTTATTGAAATTATCCTTTAAGATATCCAAATTGCCTCTCAAAAAAATTGAGCTTCATTAAAATTTTAAGGGAAAATTGGATAATGAAACGCATTACGCCTTAAGATTTAAAGATTAATTTTTTATACTTTGGTAAATATTTCTTAAACATGTGAGGTTTGCAGCTACATATTCAAAGTAACGATAAAATTATTATTTTTCGAGAAATTGTTTAAAATGTTTGAAATTATTCAAATTACCCCGCTGTATCCTATTGTTTAAGCTCGATTTTTAAGCGATTCAATGAAACAACGCCCGTTATTGGCATCGTTAACCACCGACTAGAAGCGGATCGAAATGCTGATGAAGACCGCAATATCTATCGTAGAATAATGAAGTATAATTGAACGCGGCGCGATTACTCTCTAACCATCTTCACCTACGACCCTACGCGTTCTCATAGGTCAGCGACTTCATCAACTTTCTTCGTCGACGAACACTTTACTGAGAACATCGCGAGTCAAATAGATTGCTGCTAGTTAAAGGACGTGCGTACGCTGCACGCTAATAATAATCGAGCGATTTCGTGTTGCATTTTACCGCCCATTGACGTTCGCATGCGGGCTGTTTTATTCGTATATAAAATGTGCGAGTTTGTACTTACACACACACACACACACACACACACACACACACACACACACACACACACACACACACACACACACACACACACACACACACACACACACACACACACACACACACACACACACACACACACACACACACACACACACACACACACACACACACACACACACTACTACTACTACTACGTACGTACGTACGTACGTACGTACGTACGTACGTACGTAGTACGTTAACGGTACGTACGTAACGTTTTACGTACTACGTAACGTA
>NW_012130084.1:2963085-2975338 GCF_000143395.1 Atta cephalotes
ACGTTACGTACGTTACGTACGTACTACGTACGTACGTTACGTACGTACGTTAACGTTACGTACGTTAACGTACGTACGTACGTACTACGACTACTACTACTACACTACACTACACACACACACACACACACACACACACACACACACACACACACACACACACACACACACACACACACACACACACACACACACACACACACACACACACACACACACACACACACACACACACACATATATATCAACCCGTCGCTTTCCGGTGGCAGCGAGTAATTATTGGCGGATAAGCCTTGTTCATGACAAGACCAAAGGTATAGTTATTAGCCATTCATGAACAAACCTTGATATTCGGAATCTGTGGATCAGCAATTCGCTCCCGAAGTATGACATAGCGACGAGCGGCCTTATCGGTCGTAATTGTATATGTATTAAAGACAAATTGAACGAAAAAATCGCCACCAAGATAAATCGAATCTCGCCCGATACATTCGAAGAGTTACTTTGCGTGCATCGCGCCTATGCGAGTTGCTGCTCGTGAAATATTGCATACCTGGATAAATGTTTGCGCCGAGATATCGCGGCAAAAATACCGGAATCTCGCGATTGCCGGTGTAAGAAGAGAATGAATGGCAGATAGTAATTATCTTATAAAATTATAAAGGACGCGTCTCCCTTACGTCGTTGATTAAACCGCCGGGATATCCGATTCTTGGCAACTTTTGCCTATCCAGGCAAAAATAAAAATTAGAGTTGTAAAGTCGAATGTAAGAAGAGAATAATAGAAGTGTAAACGAAACTTATAAAAGAAACAAAAATTGAGATAATAAAACGTAAAAAAAAACGTAAACATCTCTTTTATATTTCTTAGTCTTCACTTCTTACAAGCTTTGTTTACGCTTCTGTTACTCTCCCCTTACATTCGGTTTATTAACGTTTCGATTTTTATTTTCGCTAGGGTGGATATTAGAACGGGAAGAAAACAATATATAGATAGTATGGGGAAACCGTATAAAGGTTTACAAAATGCTTCATAATTTCCTTTCTAAAGATATCATTTCATAAGAAAAACTGAAATACTGAAAAACAGGGTCAGCGGAATCACGTGGTCTCAATTTGACACTAGAGCATAAATTTTTATGATTGTGTTTCAAAATTCACTGTTAATGTTGAAATCCTAGTGTACGTAACGTAAACTTTAAAGTTTTGGTACCAGCAGTGAATTTTGGTACAGCTTCCACTATATACACTAAACTGATAAATTATTAATTCAAATATATAATTTCGAAAAGTATATACAGAATTCATGTGCATTCGTGAAGCAAATACCAGTCCATGTATACATATGATGACATTTATACATTGAATATATACTGTTACATCGACCAATGCATAGGCAATATTATATGTCCCCTTTATATTACGCATAAATAATACATATAGAGTTATCATATTTGAATCACAAAAGAAGAATATATACATATACATATAAATATACATATAAATATACATGTACATATAAATATATATATATACATATCTCATGTTGTTACTAATTGTGAAAATTGTAAAATGGTAGAAGACTTTTCGATTTAGTTTAGTCCGTTTTATCTGATACATGAATACTTTGTCAAAACTTACCGGACTACACACACACACACACACACACACACACACACACACACACACACACACACACACACACACACACACACACACACACACACACACAGAATCCGGTCAAACATGTAAAAGCGGGCACAATGATTCCTTATAAAAAATAAAAAATATACAGAACAAAATTTTTCGATTTTTTGCTTAGTTTTGAAGAAAATCGAAAAATTGAAAATCCGTTGCATACGTATGCTATTATGGCTAAACAACTATTTAAAAAAAAAAAATCCATTTTAAAGCAGAAATTTTTTATTTTTAAAGTAGGAAATCTATTTTAAAGCAGAGATTTTTTTATTTTAAAAGTAGGAAATCTATTTTAAAGTAGAAAATTTTTGTTCTTAAAGTAGAAAATGAATAAATTGTAATTCATTCTTCATGATGGAATGTGTATGTTGTGTTGAAAAAGTGTTCTATTCATAAAAAACATTTTTATTAATAACTTTTTAATGAATAACGAGTGATGGAAAAAGTCAATGATCTTAAGCTTTTTAAGGATCATTCTTAAGGTCACTCGGAAATCATTTGAGGCTGACTGTATAAAGGGGAAATTTTACCTTATTTTTTTATTAAAAAATCACGTCGTGCCCGTTTTTACATATTATTCGGGCAGACCTTGTATATATACACTTTTCGAAAAAAAATGATGATCGGGAGCAAAAGAAGAGGCTAATTTTTATGTATTTTATTAAATGTAGATATTTAATGAAATAAAATTTTGCAAATACAATTTATATTGACAGTTCTTATTAATATAATTTTATAAATTTAAAATTTTAATTAATGACTAGAAGTTTTATAATTTTAAAAAGGGTACATGTACTAAAATAGTAATATATACACAGACAGCATATGACGACTTTTGGACATCCGTCCAAATCCTGTTTAAATAACTCTAGAGATAATTTTTATGTACGATACAAAAAGTTAAATTCGAACTTATAGTGTATAATATAGAAGCTAGTACAATATAGTATCAGGTGTATAAGCTTAAATCCGCTATTTGCTCATAGGTGGCATTAGTGAACGTACAAAGCTACCCTGGGCACACAACACACTTTTTTTTATGTGTTTGACATCTGTCAACATTAACCAATGCACATCATCAGCAATTTCATATAACAACATACATTTTTTCTTTCGTAATCATGTCTAGTTTTTTGCTAAAAAAAAATGCATATGCGGGAAGCTTTGCTTTTCTGTTTCAATTTGAAGAAATCGGTTGCCGAATCGCATCGAATGCTTGTGGAGGCCTATGACGACAATGCTTTATCGGAAACAACGTACAGATATTGTTTTCGCCGATTCAATGACGACAATTTTGACCTGAGTGACAAGAAGCGTGAAAATCGGCCCAGAAAGGTTGAGGATTGTTAATTGCAGACTCTTTTGGACGAGGACGATACCCAATCGCTTGGGGCAAAAAATGCTTGCTGAGCAATTGGGTGTTTCAAGCAGCCATTTCCATGCGGCTACAAGCCATAGGGAAGGTTCAAAAGATCGGAAAATGGGTGCCGCATGAATTGAAAGATAAGCAGATGGAGCAATGCCAAAACACAAATTGCCAAATTCTGCTTGCCAGACAAAAAAAAAAGTCGTTCCTGCATCGGATTGCGACAGACGATAAAAAGTGAATCTATTTTCAGAATCCTAAACGCAAGAAATCTTGGGTTGATCCCGTCCAACCATCAACATTTTCTTCAAGACCAAATTGCTTCGGACGGAAGACGATGCTGTGCATTTGGTGGGATCAGGAGGGTGTCATCTACTACGAGCTGTTAAAACCTGATGAAACTGTTAATGCTCACCGCTACCACCAACAACTGATCAAATTGCACCATACTCTGCGTGAAAAAAGGCCGCATTATCGGAAAAGACATGACAAGCTGATTTTCCTCCACGACAACGCATCGTCGCACACGTCAACAATGATCCAAAACTACTTGGAGACACTCACCTGGAAAGTGCTACTCCATCCCGCTTACTCATCAGATCTGGCACCTTCTGACTATCACCTGTTTTCGTCGATGGGCCACGCACTCGCTGAGCACCACTTCGATTCTTACGAAGTCGTCCGAAAATGGCTTGATGAGTGGTTTGCCTCAAAAGATGAGGATTTTTTTTGACGTGGTATACACAAATTGCCCGAAAAATGGGAAAAATGTATAGTTAGTGATGGCAAGTACTTTGAATAAATTTGTTTTTGCTTCCTAGAAAAAAAAAAATGTGTTTTTCTGACTAAAAAACAGCGGATTTAAGCTTGTACACCTGGTAAGTATAGAAACTTGTGCAGTAGCGTCTGACATTGAAAGTAGATTATTTATATGTTCATCAAATTATTCAGTTCAAGATTGAATGTATATGAGCCAAAAATTTTAGGCATCTTATTATTAATCATTATTTAAAGTTTTAGTTTGAAAATTGATTTATGATGTTATAGTTATAAATTATCCTTTCAAAAATTCTTAAACTTATATATTCTAGTATAGATATATAATAATACAAGTTAAAAGAATTCTAAGTAAATACAAAAAATACGAGTGCTTAATATTTTTTGCCTAGCTGTATATAATGCCATATCTTTTTCATGTATTTTCATTATTTGTAGCATCAATTTTAATCGTGGGCTAATGAGAGTCAGCGCGAGCGGAAGTACGCAATAAAATTTTACAAATAAGTTTGTTAATCCATACGAAGTGTTAATCCATTCTCTTTAGAATCTTTATCAACAATCTTCTTAATATTTTATGTCCATCTATTCTTCATATTAGATGGACATATTCACTCCGGATTATTTAGACGGAGTCCAATCAAATCTATATATAAAATATAATTATTTGTGAATATTAATATATCATCCAAAGTTTTTTTATGATGAGATTTGGCGATCGTGTGGATTACACTATAGTTTTAGCAACCTATGAGTGACTATATCTTGACCGTTCGCGAAAATTTAATATGAATTAAGAAGATTGCTGATGAAGATTCGAAATGTTCAAGATTTCTCAAGATTTAAAATAATAAAATAAAGATGGCACCAACACTTCGTATAGATTAACAAATTTATTTGTAAAATTTTATTGCGCATCTCCGCTCGCGCTGACTCTCATTAGTCCAGATTTTTTGTTATTATTATTAACCCAGTTTGTTTTTGTTATTTTAAAGAGAGAAAAAGTCCTTATTTAACATATTAATTTTAATCATATAATTTATTTTAACATTAAAAATTAAACATCCGTAGGAAAAGAAACTTTAAGTAAATAAAAAAATGGAATTTAGATATTAGAAGGGAATGCGAGCGAGGCACGACAAACAGCGCATTGGTTTATCATACCAAAGGTCCCGGATTCGATCTCAGTAGGAACCAAAATATTACGCTCATGTCTTCTCTCAGAAAAGGCCGGCAACCTTTCGAGAGTATCTTTGCCCACAGAAACATCTCTCGAAAACTCCACCGTTCGGAATTGACATTAAAACTGTAGGTCTCATGTTCGTGGCAATTGAATAACATAGGCCCACTAAAAAAAAGTACTCTGTGTTGAGGTGGAGACCCAGCTATTCTTATATATTTTGAGTCTCTAAATACGAATCTAATATCAAAACAGGATCATCTAGGGTAAATTTTTAATCTAGAGCGAAAAAAAGACTCATTTTATCCCATTTTTGATCCATTTTTTCACTCTAGATTAAAAATTTACCCTGGATGATTTTATTTTGATATCAGATTAGTATTCAGCTATATATGACATCAAAATACATAAGAATTGGTTGAGTCTCCACTCCAGCACAGGGTACTTTTTTGTGGGCCTGTGTAATCAGCGTGCGCACCATAAACATATAGAGAGAAGTACAACATAAACCAGAAGCTTAAAAAAGAAGAAAGAAAAAAAAGAAGAAGACGAAGAAGAATTTAGGTATATTTAATAGAATTTACATATTACGTTTGTGAGCGTAAATCATGTTTGTGTGCGAATCATTTCAGCCGATCATGTAGGTTTTCGCTATGAAGCAATAGTCGCGTACCGTTGTCGCGTTATCGGCATCCAGCTGTGCGCAATGTATGCCATGTGTCGACGGAAATGCATTCAGTTTCCTAATAGAGGTAGGCGATGATAAAAATTCACCGTAACAGCGACACGCAATACGTTGGTACAAACTGTATGAATCTCTCGAAGACACGCGATGCACAAAATTGAAGAATGATTAATCATTAGAAAGTGAAATGATCGAGGTTTTTCTACTTTTATGAAGACGATTTTAAAAAGGAAAAAGTCATCGTTGTTTGACCGATTTAGTAATTCAAGTGCTTCTGCGTTTCTCGCATTTAATGTAATGTTTACGAACCACGAAGAGAAACACAGCGGGAGATCGGGAAGTGCCGGGAAAATGCAGCGACCGTGAAGGATATTGAGGATTGAGCAGCAGGAAACTTCTACTCGTTTAAAAGCAATTATCTTAAATATTTCACTTTTCAAGATGGGCAAAAGGAAATTGAAATACACTTGCTAGTTACATATTTCTAAAATCTAATTTCAAACTTGTTGACGATACAATATCCACACAAATTCGTTTTATGTTTTACTAATTCTTTTTAACTCTTCTAAATTCTTATGCTTTTAGTAATCTTAAGTTTAATGAAATCCGACATAATCCTCTTTTATTAAGAACTACAGATATTTC
This sequence comes from Atta cephalotes, assembly GCF_000143395.1. Taxonomy (NCBI): domain Eukaryota; kingdom Metazoa; phylum Arthropoda; class Insecta; order Hymenoptera; family Formicidae; genus Atta; species Atta cephalotes. The sequence goes on from NW_012130084.1 coordinate 2,969,437, forward strand.
ATTAAATGTTTATTTCTATAGAAAAGTTTACATTAAATAGTGCTTCTTATAAGAAGATTCTTATAAGAAGACATGGAAAGAATAATTTTGCTGAAGTATCTAAGTATTTAGCCATATTTAGCTAGACAGAAATCTGAAAATAACTTCGTTAAACTGTCGAAAATAATTTTAAGATAATTTTAATGATGAGCAATGTTGCAAAAGTTTTAAGTCTAACAATCAGTTTGATAATATTTATACATAATTATTTTGAACAAAACTATTTTCAGATCTGTGTCTAGCCAAATTTTTAAATACTTCAACAAAACTATTCTTTCTGTGTTATAAATATATGTAGACTACAGTAGATGAACTGATAAGTTGTCGAAGCCATTTGTAAAACTTAAGTGCTCGGCGATACAATTGCTTAGATAGATCTTAGACTATGCAGCAAAAACATCACGCTTTAAATTATAATCATTTGATACGTTAAGTAATTGGTATACGTGTACTTGCGTGCAAGCATATACGCGAATGAGTTGCGCCGAGGCATAATTAAATCGATTACGTGGTAATTAAGCTTAATTGACTCGTTGGTAAGTGATGGCAAACATGTTGGCGCGAAATAGATGCTGATTATCGATCCTTCGCGTCTGATGAAAGTGAATAGATGCAAACGCAGAAACGCCAACGGAAATACACTATTATACACTATACGAAGTTTATGTACGGATTTGCGAAAGCACGTCAGTGAGGATTTATCGGTGGCGTGCATCAATTTACGAGGTAAGGAGGAAGCTCGCTCCACAATTCATAGAAATAAATTTTAACGCACGTCAAATTCGTACTATTCGTCATAATGGCGATAACGTACAACTCCTTGCAAGAATGTTTGCTTATTATTCAACCAGATTTGGATTAACGCGTGTTCCCGTGTGCCAGCAAAATACTGCAGCGATCCGTTATAGCGAGACAAGTATTTACTGTTAAAGCAAAGCCAGCCACACTAGCAAAAACTCCAATTGATTGCATCCGAGGATACCACGAGAAATGCCTCGTTCCTCCCAGTTCATTTTTCGTATTTCCTTCTCTCTTTCTCGTCATGATGCGAGTGCATATCGAATGACCTATAACAAATACCACTCCTTCCAATTATGCATTCTAATTGATGTTTCTTTAATGAAAATTTTATCAACCTTATTATTTTTTAAAATAATTTTTGTTTCTTGAATTTGAATACTTCTGTAGAAAAACTACCTTAATTATGTATAAATATTTTTCTTAAAAATATTTTTAAGAAAAAGAATATATATATGTATATAATATATAGGAGAAAGTGGAGGAATTGTGTGCTTAGAAGAATTCATTGCCGTGACGTGATTTTTAAAATTAAAGTCTGCTAAATTAATAAACACATATGTTCGGTTCTATTATGAATTTTTTACTCTTAATGTGAAACCTGTTTATTAGACAATTCATTATTAGATCATCTGTGTGGTCGTTGCAAAAAAAAAATTTGTGAAATGATGTTGAATTTTAGTGAAATTAGTTTTTAAATCTTGTTTTATTATATAAAAATAAATATTGGATAAAATTTGCTTGCAGTGATAGAGTACAATCGTATTAAAAAGAAAATGTGATATAATTTGTTTATCTGTAAAGATTAGATTTGGTAAATCATAAAACCGCAAGGGATGAAAATCGTAATATGAAATACTCGGGGTATTCCTAACTAATATAAGAGCATCTAAACAATCCAATATCTCAAAAGCGTCTATCGAACGATATATTAAAAATGACGATTCTATTATTGTTGAGATATTGGATTGTTTAGATGCTCTTATATTATTTCACATACATCAAAAAATTATATATAATTATTATGTATAACATTAAAATTTTTTGTTTCTACTTTAATGTAATATAATAAAAGCGTGTATAAAAAAGCTTATCTTTATTTTATTCTTAATTTCCTGTTATAAGATACCATACTCGTATAAGGAAATTCTTGAATCTCATATTAGGAACTTCTTTTATTGTGATCAAATCAAAAAATGATCAAAATCAGCACTTCTGATAAAAAATTTCAAATACAACAAAATATAGCTATTATCGATTGCTAACTTTTGGCGATAAAACTTAAATGTATTTCCCAAAAATTTAACACGAAAGTAGAAATTGAAATTACAAATTAAATAAATTACAAACCTTTAAAAAGAGGTATCTCATAATAGGCAACTTTATCCTTTAGAACTCATCTTTGAAATCAAGCATCGCAGAAATAGACACTTGATGTTCATTCTGGTTATTTTTTTTATTGTATAACAACATTTATACTTTAGCAATGATTTTCATTATAACATAGAAACATTATTTCATATTAGAAATATCCTCGATATCTCATATTATGATTTTTATGCCATACAGTTTTACAGTCATCAAATTCAATTTCTGTAATTAAATAATTCTACATATGATATATTATTTTTCTATTAGTATTAGGTATGGGAAAAAGTTCGTGGCGTTTTTTTAAAGCCATCTAATGGGAAAAACGCCACTTTTTCCCACCTAATATGATTTTATTCTATCACAGCATGAAAAATTTATTGCAAATATTTATATATTTAAATAATAATTATTTATTTAATAATAATAATTTATTTATTTAAATAATAAACTATAAAATTATATATTTATTTATTTAAATAATAAACAAGGTTTAAAGACTCATCTCAATGAAACTTGAAGACATTCAAATTCTAAAATCTTTTTTTTACATTGACTATAGGCATGAGCTAATAATGAATTTCCCTTAAATAGTTTTTTAAAAGATGTCTATAAGACATCTTTTAGTTTTGTCGGAAAAACAACTTTAAAAAAAGACATTTTTTCATTATGGTTTGTTCATCATGCTTTCTATGATTGTATTAATTTTCGTAAAGCAAAAGATTGACTGAAAGATCTTTTCATATTACCGGAAAGATAACATAAAAAAGATAACTTTCCGTTAGTTTAATACTTTTAATCACTCATTCGCGAGCAATACACGAGATCGTCCACTAGATGGAGTTCAGTTTTTCATGTTTGAGAATCATACAGGACAGAATAGAATGTGCAGCGTTATACAAAATTTTATTCGTGTTCTAATGAACACTAATAAAATATTTTTTTGTAATCGTATCCCTAAAGAGGACTATGATGAAAAATAATGATTCTTGCACATAGGACACGACATTGCAGGAAATGGGACGTATATTGTCAGTCATGCAATTTTATTTCGTTTTGTGTTTAAATGAATTTAAGAATTCGATGTTATTAAACATTATATGTATCAAAATATAAAAACTAAAATAAGTATTAAAGACGATATCCAAAGAAATCGTCCTTTAATTATCATATATAAGACTATAAGATGATTAGTGTGACATCTGTCGTCTTTTAGTCTTATCGTCAACTATCTTTCACTAAAAGATATCTTTATAACAATTTAATCGTCTTTTAGTCATCTTTTAGACGACTTTGTGCTCTCTGGGTATCCTATAATAGGGAACTTCTCTCTATATGTCTGGCAGGTACGAAAAAAAGGATTAGAATCACTATCATTAACAATATATTATTGATAATTTTTTCTTAGTATTTAAGAATTATGGATTTAAGAGGATGCTGGAGCAGCATGTATTACGATAAAACATATTACCGATAGCGTTTTTGACATTTCTGTTTCTGTCGAATTTCTTCGTAGAGGTTTTACAGAATAAAAATTCCTTTTCCATGATTAAAATGTATATGCTAATATATTTGTCGCTAGTGTATTTTGTGTTTAAAGTTGGAAAAAAAATTACAGATTTATTCATTTTTATCTCAGTATGGCGATCAATGAAGGTAAAATGGATAAAAAATCTGTAATTCTTTATTTTTTCCAGCACATAATATATATATATATATATATATATTGTATTGTATATATATTGTATTATATTGTATTGTATGCTGTATGAGATATTGAATTATGTTACAATTGTATTGATCAGATAATAATAGTAATGAAAATTAATTATTTTATAATTATATTATTATTATGCCTGCGTTGAAGCAGAACGAATTGAATCGAGTCGACGAGAAGTTGTCGCATGGCAACATTTCTCGAATAACATGTGCATCTAACGGATATCACAATCTTCGAAGACAAATCATTAGCGTTCACGAACGTCTCTGCTCTGTTACAAAACGTGTATATCCCCCTATTATGTTTTGTTAAAGAGTTCTATAAAGTATCCTTTCCGTGCACAAATATAAATGAATCCTCCGGCATAACAATATTACCAAATTTAATCAAATAATAATAATGCTCGATGTAGTAGCTCATTACGTATAATTCTTAAATAATACCTATTACATAAATTAACCGCATCCGTTTGTGTTGAAACACATATAATTAAGTAAGGAAATGGGCATTGATTCTTTTATTAAAGTCGATGTACTCTTGATAATTCTTGTAATGCATCCTTTGTTGAAGTTTAATTAAGTTGAATTAATGTGTATTTGAAATTACTTTAAGATACTCTGTTGGAATAGCATCCACTTTCACACTTTCTGCGGTGAATACTTTAACATTTGCTATATTAGGCCCATTTTCACAATATATTTTACTTAAAGATTAAAAATTACCAACAGATTCATCAAATTCATCAATGAAATTCATTTATTAATTTCCCGATTTCACAATATATGGTTACCTTTAATATTTTAATCATATGAAATAGGGTCCTAGTGGTTTTTCATAACAGTCGGGTAAAAAATATTTTGAGCAAATTCTCGCTATAAATATAAAAATAAATATATTGAATTAATTATAATTAAAATAATGCTTTTGATAAAAATAAGCATCACTAATTAATAAATAAAGAAAGTACTAACTAAAGAAAAAAAATTTTTATCTGATTGTTTGAAAACGTTCGGATTACCATATGCCTTAACTCACATGTCCGAGATAATTTCATCCTTCGGAAAGCAAAAATATTTTATTGTTTCTACACATTTTGTAATAGAATTTTTAACATTTTACTGCACAATTTTTTGGCATTTTTTTCAGATAAAACCAAATATTTCTACTTGAAAATTCACAAGTTCATATGAATATTTATAATTTTAAAATCAAAATTCAGAGGTTATGACAATAGGCGCGCAAATGTAATTTTGTTCCGTAAAAGCTGCATTTGTGCATAATGCGATTGATCAATCGATGAATTAAAAAACTCGCCCAATGTATAATATATCAAATGACAATAGATAATGAACAACTGGAGATCTGCGCGAAAAAGAATGAAACCTCGTCCATGTTGTTGATACACCATGTAATCCTTCCATCATGATTTGACGGCATTCAAAGACGTCATATTGACGTCATTTCGAGACGGCATACTGACACTATTTTTATAATGTCATTTCCGTGACGTCATATTGACATCATAAGTTGCCAGTTAGGTAGTATAATGGTCCTTTACTGATTATATAACGTCAAAATGACGGCTCACTGATGACGTCAATCGTTTGTGATATTTGAACATCAATGACTTCATTAAATCAGTAATGGTCATTAAAGGCCTAAAATATGACGTTAAAATGATAGACTTTGCTATCTAGGTATCCATATTAAATAATATTTTACAATTCACTTTTTTTTTATTGTCGCAAGACCCGACCGGGCATAAGCATCTGAGGTATTCTTGTAACAGTAAAAAAATGTGTGAGACTGCTATTCCAGATCTTAATTTGTAACAAGAATTAATAAAACATGAAAATGTCTATGACTCGGAAACAAAGTTAAGAAAACAAATATTTATGTAATGTTTTTGTATTATTTTTGTGTTCTGAAATTATGTCCACATGTTATAAAAAGTAAAAAATATTTATATATACTACA
>NW_012130084.1:2975459-2986284 GCF_000143395.1 Atta cephalotes
ACACACACACACACACGCACATATATACATATAGTATATACAATTTTTAGTTATATACAATTAGATCTGAAGTTTAATTTTTTAAAAATGTTTTCTTTTTGGCCTATTGCGCCTAATTGAAGCAAATAATTATTCCGATGAGGCCTCGAGGTTCATTATTAATTTAGATAAAAAATTTTTGGGACGCCTTGTAGCATTGGGTTCAGATCTACAGTGATTCACGTCCAAGTTCGTCGGAACTGTCTAATTGAAAAAGTAAATTACCGGTTTGCCATGAAGAGACTTAAACTTTGCCGAACGACAATATTTAATGTTTCTTCGGCGCGCAGGCGCGCGTACAGAACGCCTCGCACATTCATTTTGAAGTTATGCGAGATCTCGGGTCGAGATTTTAACGGGCAATAATTTTTGAAGATTATCGCGACGTTCTGTTCGAACGGAACCTTCCAACGGGGACAATAATTGATCCGCGAGCAGAAAAAAAAGGTTCTAGAACTACCCCTTTTCATAGTGATGAATCGCACAAGATAAGTCACCGATTATCTTTTATCGAACAGACGGATACTTTCAGCAAGGTAACAAATTTACTCCTTTTAGGCCGAGTCTGCTATAGACAGCCTTTAATAATTTTGGGCTGGTGAGTCGTCGTCCTTTTCTAAATTACAATTCAATCTATATATTATATTGGAGAAGAAGACGAAAATATAATTAATCAATTCGGCAGAAAGAAATGTTAATTTTTAAGCGTTACACCGATGAGAATAATTTAATACTTTATAAACAGTTTTACTTACATTAATGATGTAAGTGATGAAGATAATGTTAGTTTTTTAGATAAATATATTCTTATTAAAATAAAATATAGTTTGATAAAATAAATGATATTTGCTACAAATATTTTTTCAAAACGTACTTCTTACATTAAATGTATAACAAAGATCGTTATTTTCATTTGAAATTATTTTTGGCAAAAATAACAAACTTGTATAATCTTTCTCATTTAAACTATCAATAAAATCTTTCTTTTTTTTTGTAAAATTTAAAAAAATTAATTTTTTAATTAACAAAATACTCGTATATAATATAACACATATATAATATAATATGAAAAAAATACAATTTTTATTTATTGAAATAAAATGTACTCGACTAATTTTGCAACTCAAAAAAGAGTTTGTCTGATTTTGGAACAAAATATCTATTTTTTTATTAAATATGACTGATGAATATAACTGTATTTGTGTGTGTGTAACACTAAAGGTTTGGCGTTTATTTTTTATAATTTTTTTGTACTTTTTATTTCAATAATTTTTGCAGTTATACTCATTTTTCTCCCTGGATTTGTAATTGTTTCAGCATGCCTTTTAAAACGTTCAATTTTTATAACTAAAGAATTAAGGAATCCAATATTTAATCAAAAATTCCAATGTCTAATTTTTTATATTTTTAAATATAGGCAAGACCAGAGCATCATGAATCACAAAAATTCAAACTCTTAAAAGTGCATCTAAATATAAAAATTTTTGTATCTTTTTTTTTTAATTAAAGCATAATGCATATTTTAAAATTTAATAAGTACATGTAATAAATATTTATTAGTTAAAAAAAAAATACAGATAAAATATTTTTTAAGAAATGATCGATGGTACCCAATACCCGGGAGTTACCATAAGTCACACACAAAATAGTAGGATTATGCAAGAAATAAAAAAAATTATGATTTTTAGCACAGTCACTAACACAATAAAATATTATAACTACTAATTATTAAATAATAAAATAGAAAGTTATGAGAAAACAAATGAAAAAAAATTAATATAAGATAAAAAATTTATTACGATAAAATAAAATTAATTAATTAGAAGTATAAATTGTCCTTTTAATACATATATTTTCTATATTATTCTGTTTCATTATGAATATTTAATATATGATCCATATACCCCAACTATACATTTAATTATACATTTAATAGAAAACTGTAAAAAATAAGAATTAGATTACTACTTGTAACGTAGTAAGTTGAGAAAAGATGCGCAGAAACTTGCATTTTATCTTCATATATGTATATTCTTCTACAAAAACAATATTAAAACATTTTTATGCGATTAAAAAGTTACTACTGCATCACGAAATTAATGATTGATGTTTTTCAATACAATGAAATTTAATCACTGCCATCTAGATAAAAAATATAAGCAATGAAGTAATCGTATTGCACCAGTAGTATTAATTTGAACATTCTAGATTATATTAAACAATCGATGATTGTACCTCGTGACTCATGGTGCCCTGGTTTCCCCTATATAGAAAGTTGCTAAATGTGTACTAGTCGCCTAATCTTATCTCATCTCAATATTTCATATTATTAGTTAATATAAACAACATTTAATAACAATAATATAAAACATGAGAAATTAGTAATATAGACAAAAATATAATAGCCTCACGTATAACATTTTAGATTTCAAATATGTAAAATTTCTGATACATGAAATTTATAATGTTGCTATATACAGATACATAGCAGATATATAGAAATACGTATGAATATACCAGATACATGTTTAATATTGATGAATATCTGTCTATAGATACGTAATTTACTTACATATCAGATATATAAAATTTGCAATGTTATAGTTATATAGCAGATTCGTAACAATACGTATAAATCATGTATCAGATACGTTATATTAATACCGATGAATTTTCCATGCTATAGATATACGTAATTTATATAACATATGACAATATATATTCTTTCTGTATTAAATTATGTATTTGATACGTATTCCTAATATTACAAATACGCGTTCAAAATATATTATGTACATTATATGTACATTATATAAGCCATTTACAGATCATAGTGTGTAATGCTATTTTTTTTATTTAAAAAAATTTTAATGCCAATTTAATGCCAATTGATACTTTGGCTCTAAAATTTTAAGATAAGTAAAGTTAAAAACAAAAAGTAAAATTAATCACTTTGATCTGTAAATTCATATATCCATATACATGCATATATTATACGTATATAATATATATGCGGTTTTCTTTGTTGAATTAGTCACTCCCTTGTCCATTCCAATTTTTGAGATAAAATTTTTTAAAAGGGCTTAAAATTTTCCTTGAAATATCTATTTTTCGATGCCATATTTTATTTTTAAAAATTCAAAATGACGGATCCAAAATAGCGACTGGAATGAAAAAAGACATTGAAAAAATTAATGTGAATAAACGTACACGATGTGATGTAGAGATCTGATCCATGTGCGCGCGCGTGTGTCAAAACGAATTATATTGAAATCAATCCTTCTTCACAATATCCAAAAAAATCACACAATATCCAATATCAAGACATTTGCATACAAAATTTCACATATGTGTGAAAGGCAAAAAAATCATAAATTATTATTGTTATTCAATAACTATAAAATATTTGATTTTCTTTAATAAATTATTAAAATTAGGTATTAATTAATTATTATGTATTAGTTAATGATTTCTTTTTATTAAGCTCATACTTTTAAATATTTTTATTTATAAATTACAATACTTCCAAAGAAATACAATAAAAAATACTTATAAGTACGGTTTAAGCGACCAGTTGCTTAAATCGTAACTTTTGCAGCATGTTACAAAAAAATTTATAAATTAATTTTAATTTTAATTGTTATTGATGAAAGTTAAACATAATAATAAGCGTCTGAAACCTCAAGCTATAATTTCTAATGTTCATTTGTGTACAAAACAGTGCCAAATAGTGGAAAATATAATAAAAAATAGGTTAAGTGGTTCGCACTTATAATCTCTCGCCTACAACTGCCTGTTGACTATTCAAATATAATAATAAATCTTCGGAATTTTATCTTGTTCCAAGTCATATTGTATTTATGCGCAAAGGTTATATTAGGTATACAACTTTGTTTCCGCCGTTTTTTTTTCGAAATTCGAGGCTTTATTGTAAAAAACTGGTTATACATTTATGATTCAAAATAAAATTGTCCATCGCTGGCCACTATTTTCTCCCATCTTTCGGGTAGTACGAATCCCGCGTCGAAAAAACTGGTCATCTTTTGAGGCTATCCACGAATCGATCCAATTTTTTACTTCTTCACAAGACCGGAAGTGCTGGTCAGCCAGGCCGTGTGCCATTGATCGAAACAAGTGATAGTCAGAGGGAGCAACGGAGAATACGGCGGGGTAGGACTTCCCATTTCAACGTTTCCAAGTATGTTTTGATCACTTTCACAACATGGAGTCGAGCATTGTCATGCTGCAAAATCACTTTATCGTGTCTCTCGTTGTATTGCGGCCGTTTGTCTTTCAATGCTCAAACGCATCAATTACGTTCGATACCGATCGCCTGTGATTGTTTCAGTCGGTTTTAATAGTTCATACACTACGTTGAGCTGGTCCCACAAATACAGAGCATGATCTTGAACATCAAAATCACCGTTCTTGAAGCATTGAAACCACTCACGACACGTTCTTTCACTAATAGCGGCCTCACTATAAGTGAGAGCATTCGATGAGCCTTAGCCGCAGATTTCTTCATATTGAAGCAAAAAATTAAAACCTCCCGCAAATGACAAGAATTTGATTCGTAAACTGACATTTTCAATCGAGAATAACTTTATGATGCAGACACAAATCGACTAATGTTTCTATGGGATTATGTTGACAGATGCCCAAGTTATTGTATGATGTCTATGATCTATTTATTTCGACCACCACTTACCGCCATCTATAGGAAAACGGCGGAAGCAAAGTTGTACACCTAATAAATCTAATCATAATCAAATGATTGAAAAAACTTGATTTCCTAGAAAGCGCATGTCCTTGATGTAGAAGACATACGCAAAGAGTTTTTGTTATACAAACAAAACAGGCGTGCAGCATATAAATTATTTAAGAAATTTTATCGCATAATGATCGGCCATAAATTATCCACGAAAATACGTAACCACAAAATTACGCATTTCGCCTTCCTACGGGGACAGAAGACTTATATTCCTTTTGCCTAAACTCGCGCGGTCGTCCATCATCGATCGGAACATCCTATAAAAAAAATTTTTCGTCTTCAATCATGTCGGCGGGACTGTTACTTCTCGATCGTTTACATCTTCTCTCGCGCCGGGTGTATCGAGAGTATATAGTAGTTTATTTAAAATTGACTACTTAAGAGATAATCGCATTATTTATTCATTCATTTGTAAATTGATAGCCGTCCTTGCGATGAGTACATTGTTCATTAATATAGATTTGCAGATGCAACATTCCTCCCGGCCAAACTCTGTAATTATTCGACTGCTCGTTGCAACAGAACTTCTTTTCCAATCGACTCGCCCACGGGAGAGAGATCGCGATTACGTTGACAGTGCGCATGTTAATTGATAAACGAATCAGATTTATCACGAGTCGACACGCGTTTTAAAATAATACGCGTTTTAAAATAATAAGCGCGTCAGAAAAAACCAGTGGCAGATATATAAATATTCGGAGCTGGCCACTGCGGCCGCGCTGGTCGGACACTGATGATTAAAAAAGGTACGCGGCAGGTGGCGATTATTATTGCCGATCCTTATCGCCGCCGTCTTTCAGGGACCAGCGATTAATTGCCATTATGCGATATTACACGCTCGCGAAACGAGTCGCGCCACCGAACGCAGAATTTGTGATCTGATCGAGCGAAGGGATGGATCGGTGCGCATAATAAACACTTGGATACGTTTACGCGCAAGGCCGACCGTCGCGTCATCCGTTAGGCTCGGCTTCACACCTCGAGGGTATGTTCTCCGCTTTGGATGAAATTGGTGTCATACATCATTCGCCCAAAGGCATAATCAAGCGCGGCCGTGGCCAAGGCGTTTACTCCCGGCAGACTTGTGCATCCCTCGATCTAACTGCTTCTCTTTATGAACCGCACAAATTCACTGGCGCTCATCAAATTCCATGTCGGTCACACGAAACGAATGAACATGGATTCATGACTTACGAGCTATTTACAGCGTTCTTGGAAAGAAATCTATCAGCTTACAATTAGATAGTTAGATGTTAAATAAATTATTAAGCTAATTTTTCGTATCTAGGTAAGACCGTAATTTTTTATCAAGCAGGATCTATATCTGCAAAAATTGAAAAAACCTGATGTTTGCAAGAAATTTTATTTTTATTATAAATATCAAGGATTTCTATACAATTTTATTCCTGAAAATCTGTTTGTTTCTGAAGACATTGTTCTTTAATCATGTTTTCTTGATAATGCAAACTGTTAACTGAATTGGTTAAGAATAAATATGATATCAGCATATGTTATATATTAATATATTATGTATGTACAATTACATAGGTATATGTATATTCTTGTAAGTTTTAATTTAAAAAATTAGGAATTATATTTGAAATATAATACTCTTTTATATTTCCACGTCTGTTAAGCGTGCATTTAGTGCAGGAAAGTATCATCCAAAAAGTAACTGAAATGTCTTCTAATTCTAAATATAAGTATCGGACACAAGAAATTGCATATATTTAGATATAAGTATAGATACCAGAGAAAAAAGTATCTTAATATAGTATCTAAGTACGCGCATTTAGTTTATACAATACCTAAGTACTGCAAAACACTAGCTATACCGTATAGACTCTCCGAAAGTTTGCGCGGAAATTTTTGTGGATCGTGGTTTTTGAGGATTGAGGAGGTGAACCGATTTAAAGTAACAGTAAAATAAAAAAATACATGTATCTTTATCCTTTACTCAGTATCAGTCTTCCCGGGCACTGCAGATCTCGAGGGATATCGATATTCCGTAGCAAGAAATCGTGGAACGTTGCATATTGGCATGAAGGACGAATCTTAATGGGTCAATTCGTTCGTCGGCTTCGCGCTAAGTGCAGCAGTGTGGCAAGTTCGAAGGACGAGTAAGTGCCACGACCGGCGCGGCGGGGCATAAATTCAGTTTTGTTCCGGCGTACGGCGCAATATAACACCGCCTCTCTCGTCTGCCACTTTAACTTCGTCTTTTCTTCCTTCGTTTCTTTTCCTCTTCCCTTTTTTTCTTTTCATATTTTTAACTTCTCGCGCATGCGCCCGCACGATAGTAGCCGCGGCATATCAGGCACGCAGGTACTGAACCGGCTAGACTGCAACTATCAATAAGTTCATATCTGACAAGGAGAGGAATCGGAAAGGGCCTCAGACCAGCGAGGCCCATAAAGCCACCCACGGCGAACGATATTTTAGCACAGTAGCGCAATGCGCGAAACCGGCTCCAGGATCGACTACATGAGAGATCGCGGAGAGGAGAGGCCATTCGACGAGCCCGATTGAACAAGAACGTATACATGGGTCCCGGCGGTGCAGCGCGGTGCAGAGTGGATCGACCGCCTCCGATTATCAGATTGACCAGTCTGGTTGAGTTATACATCGATAAACATGCATCACCAAATATCTCACGAACTCTCGCTTCCGCTCCTCCTGCTGCAATGAGCACGCCTTCATTGCGTCCTGGTCTCCTTTTTGCGCCTTCTTCTATGATAGCGATATGGGGATCGGTATCGCGCGCCGTATAGGCGTGTACAGGGGTTGGTTTCATGTTCGCCGAGCTGGTCAGTAACTCATGTCGCCTGACATATAGCTATTGTCCAGCGCGATGCAATTCTCCCCGTCGTCTCCGATGCATATATGCACTATATGTTTCCTCAGCTGCCTGCCTTCAGCCAGTAGTGGATTTACAGCTTCTAGAGCCCTAAGCGATACTATATTTAGAGCTCCCCACTTTCGAAAGACATCAGAGACTCTCAAGAATAAAACAACTCATGTTATATCCGCGTCAATTATGTAAACACATTGTGTAAACACTTATATTTAATTTTCAATATTCAGTTACAACTGCATCTTTTAATAAGAAACTTTGGAAACAACTAGCATACGAATTCATGAAACAATCTTGGGAACCTTCAACTGAATCCTAAGGCCGATATTCATAGTCAGATCTTATATATTATATATTCAAGATCATCTTAAGAAATCATGAACCAGAGGGCCGTCTTAAGATATTACTTAAAATAAGAACGGACTATCTAGTCCTAAAAGTTTAGAACGATTATTATCGTTGGATCCGTCACTGCTCTTAACTTCGAGCACTGTGTGTCATGTTTTATTCTCTAACCGATTATCCGTGGGCAGATCCGTGGGCTATCCCGTAGTAACAATTCAGAACAGTCAGTTCGTATCGGTGATATAACGCCCGGCTTTTCACAAATGCCATAAGTACCATGTATTGATACAGGATCGATAAATGATCGGCGTTGCATTTTCTGCTGGACAGCTCGAAGCTCACATATCATATCACAAATCGTATGTTACGATGCAACGTAATATTGCTCTCATTCCGAATAAGTAAGTTGTCGCGAATCGGCGAAGGACAGGCGAAACTTTATATTTTTGTAATTGCCGCATTAAAGCGGTATGATGTCATTATGAAATCTGTATTAACTGCATGGCAAAATTTAACATCTCAATATTATTAACTTTCCGGAGGTAACGATAGATTTATTAAATTCACTCAATTATGAATCTAACTGTAGATTTATTAGATTCACTCTCTTTTTCAATTATGAATCTTTTTGGTAAAAATGTCAAACAATTCAATTTCCTTTTTTTATGTTACATCTCTAAATTTAAATTATTCTCATTAAACTATATGTACACAGAAAGAACGGTTTAATATATATATTAACTAATATTTGAAAATTCAGTCCGATATAGATCTGAAAATAATTTTTTTTTCATCAGAGTAAGTATGTAGAGCATTCAAACGGATTGTGAATTAGAATGATTTAGAATGTTAAAACTTTTTGCACTATTGCTCATTATGTTTGAGACTTCTATGTAATTATTTTGACGATCCAATAAAAATATTTTCAAAATTATATCTAGCTAAATTTTTAAATATTTTAGCAAAATTCTTTCCAGATAATTTTTTCAAATTAATAATTTACAATTAAAAGCACTATATGTATTTTGTTCGTATTTTATTGTATAAAAGATTTAATCTCCATGCTATTTAACTTCTGCATTGCACATTCGACTGAGGAGGATTTATACTTGTAAATATAAAATAAGAGCAATTTTTGCTCACTGTATTATTCAATCACAAGTGTGCAAATATGATAATACCGCTTTGGAAGTGTACGAGATTATACACCGTCCCTTCTCCCATAGGCAAGATTAGGTTCGTATTGTCCGGGGCCAGTTTCTAGGATTAACATTTTTCGCGTGGAGAGAAAGACACGCTTATCCATTCGAATGCTGCGATCATAGTACGCGGTAACCATCTCTTATCTCAAGCGCGCGCATCTCTTCGGGTAGACGTAACACGTGGATTCCCGTATGCTCGTAACACAATGCGGACAAATGACGACGACGTCGCGCGAGATCGCGGGTAATACCGTGCTACCGTGCACCAGCTCGATCGTACAATATCCCAGGTGGTTGGCTACTTGGCGGATAAGAATAGTGAATCTCAGAGCTGATTCTTGCGGAATGCTCTTAACGAGTCTTCGGGGGATCTGCGGATCTGTTCTCGGACGGCGGCTACCGTTTGCGGGATCACGAATGGATTAGCGTGATTTAAATCGACAAATAGCGGTAGCCTTACGGAATCGTTAAACCATTTAGTATCGCCGTGTGTTCGCTACTCTTTACTTTCTCTTTCTTTCTATCTTTTCTTTCCCGAGATTGTACTTTCTTCTTTTCTCTCTCTCTCTCTCTCTCTCTATCTGCCTTTCCGGTCGCTTTATCTCGCCAAAGCACATATCCAGTCATTGGTATGCTCTACTCCTCGTAATTAGTCGGAGTGGCTTTTGGTATCACGGACAGATTAACTTGATTTACATCTGAACTGGCCTGAAGGTCGTGTCGTTTAATCACTCACCCTCGGCACTATCGTTACCCACCTGTTGGTCCGCGAGCCTAAGTGCACTTTGTACAGCTCATCAGATTACTTCGCGCTATTAAATACACATGAAAGTGGGACTACCAGTCACAATTCTTCAGGCTTTTTAACGCGCAGCGAGCCCGTACTTGCGCTTCAGCAAACTCGCATGGTATTTCGTAATACGTAAAGATACTTGCTCCGTCATGATTTTGTTAGCAATGACCATTTCGCGGAACATTATGATTAGTCTTAATCATATTTTTGTTAAAAAAGATTCGGATTTTTAACGTAAAAGAATACTAATTTATGCACTCAAGTCCAATTTTTTATTATTTGGTTAATTCTTCTTCTTTGTGGTCAAGCTTAATTTAATGTTTCACCCAATGAGCTTCACTCATAACATCATCATATCATGAAGCCATTTGATAAAACATCAGATTAAGCTTAACCACAAATTATCCAAAAAATGAAAACTCAGACTTCAGAGAAAAACATAGTAATAACAACTATAAGGATTATAATTACATAGATTTATATGTAGAAATAATGTATAAATATATATATATATATATATATATATATGTAATTGAATAAACTATTTTATAGTTATAACTACATATATAGATAACTTATTCAGTTATGTGCATTAGTTTATTAAATTTTGTGCTGCGTGCGTGCGTGCGTGTACGTGTATGTGTGTGTGTGTGTGTGTGTGTGTGTGTGTGTGTGTGTGTGTGTGTGTGTGTGTGTGTGTGTGTGTGTGTGTGTGTTGTGTTAGGTTAGTTACGTTTATTAACTTTAACGTTATTTAACGTTTAACGTTTTAACGTTTTAACGTTTTAACGTTTTTAACGTTTTAACGGTTTAACGTTTAC
>NW_012130084.1:2986431-2987871 GCF_000143395.1 Atta cephalotes
AGTTAACTAGTTAGTTTAGTTGTTGTAGTAGTTAGTTTAAAGTTTATTTAGTTGTGTCGTGTCGTGTCGTGTCGTGTGTCTTAGTGTGTGTGTTGTGTGTGTGTGTGTGTGTGTGTGTGTGTGTGTGTGTGTGTGTGTGTGTGTGTGTGTGTGTGTGTGTGTGTGTGTGTGTGTGTATTCTACATATAATTTTTGTAATTGTCACCTTTAATGATTACTATTACTATGTTTTTCTCTGAGTGTGGCATAAGCGCGTGTGCCATGTAATGAATCATTTTGACATTTTCTACATGTATAATTATTGAATTATTAAATCGAATGTGTTTAAGTATTAAAGGATCTTTCTAGCAACAGAACATAGTCATACACTGTGTAATATAGTAGTACACAGCATCGACTTGTACCTAGCAGTATTGTAAAAGAGGAAAAAACCCAGGAAAGAACTTGAGAAAGAACAGGAAAAATCGGGAACAAAAAAATGTTTTTTTCCCATGCCTTGAAGCAAAGAACCCATAATGGGAAATTGTTTTATTTGATATTGCATAAAATATTGCGAGCATTGCTTTGTTTGATATTACATTGCTATTTACAATTTACATTATATGCATAATATAAAGATTATCTTGTCTGAAATATAAATAATAAAATTGAACAGTTAGTTTACAGAAATTTTCTCATTCTAATTACAAATTTCTTATCTTGTATGTTTTACCTTTAGAAAAGTGTTTATTACTTTTTAAGTTCATGTTTTTTTTAAATATTTAATGTATTTTGGTTTGCTTGGCCTTAAAAAGTGCTAAAGAAAATTTCAGTAATGATAGTTTGATATTTCTATAATTACTTATAATTTTGTAATTAAATGTTTTTACAAAAATTTTTATATATAAGTGTTTTATTTTTGTATTACATTAAATGGAGGCTTTTAAAAACAAATTGAAAAAAGAAATGGAATACCATTATTAAAAAAATGTTTTTTATCCAGGTTTTTTTCTCAAGAAAAACATTTTTTAAACATTCCATTTCTTTTAATTTCTCGGGAAAGAAAACAATACTAGTGTCTAGCTAATATTGTTCATGTTTTTATTTTATCACTAGAGTAAAATAAAGAAAAAGATTTTATATTCAAATATATTTGAATATAATCTTGAAACTCTCTTCTTTATCAGAGTACCACTTTAAAAAAAATAGTAATAGAATGTAAAAGCTTGGTATTCATGAAGTGATATAAAACAATGACACACAGTCGAACACAGCACTTTAATTGTATATGATTATATTGATTTATATCATAGTTGGAAAACACAATCGTACACTGTGTTACAATCGTCTATGTTGCTAAAAAACACTTTAAATTACTGTGTATATATATATACATATATGGGTATACACACACACACACACACACACACACACACACACACACACACACACACACACACG
>NW_012130084.1:2990767-3000339 GCF_000143395.1 Atta cephalotes
TTTTTTTAATTTTTTAAGTCAGTGTATATGTATATTATATGTAATATATATATATATATATATATATATATACATATAAATCGAATATAATTTTTTAAAGAAAATGTTTCATTAATAAGAATAAAACAATATAAAATATTTAATAAATGGAAAGCACAAATATTAATGAAGTTAACAAATACTTAAAAATCACATTATAGAGCGAGATAGACGATGTTGTTCGATCTTTAAAGTATACGTTTAAGCCCTCGTTTGCGACCGATAGTTCGATGACCCAGGCTTTTTCAGGATCGGCCAAAACTTCATCTGAATATATCGAGCCGCTTCGATCACACAAAAACCAGTCAGACCAAGTCAGAGATAGGTTATTCACCTGGTGACGTTTGACAAGTAAACAATGAAACACTCGGGTTGATCTTTCTTCACATTCTCAGCACGCGCTTAACTGATTTTCTTTTATCATTGTAAAGATTATGATCTATACAAAAATGTATTGTAATGTACATAAAAATCAGTAAGGTCACGTTTTTATTTCTAGCTCAATTATTGTATATATACATATTATTTAATTTTATAGCTTTATAAATAGATTAATCTTAAAATTTAAAAACATTAAAAAGTGTTAAAACATTATTGATATTAAGTAATACAGCATTGCTATTAATACGTAAATTTTAAATTGATAAGTATAAAACCATTCTTAATTAATACAAGTTTCTTATACATTTCATACATTTTAATGATAAAATATTTATATAATTTAACTATTTATATAAATATAAATAACCTAATTAAAGATTATGCGTTTCGCGGGTTTTCTTCGTGTCCAGATTTATTCTTGGAATGCCAACCTAATTATTAATTTAAAAGTGTTTTGGCGATCTCGCTGAGCGCACGAAAATCGTAATAGCGTGATCAGGCGATCACTATCCGAGCGTTTCCCGTGGAATTGCTACATCGAGGGCACTCGATCAAGAAAATGCGAATTTCTCTGCTTTCCAGATTTTATTAAAAATAAGCCTCGAGCGGGCGAACGTGTTTACAGCGGATACGGAAAGAATCTTAGTGGTAGCGCGGCGATGACCTTCCATGAGACGAGTCGCGTGCAGAAGACGAAGAAACAATAGTTTGTTTTGTTGCCAAGACGATCTGATATTATTTTTTTTAATCAATTTTTTTAAATCGATTACGCGTGACGCATGCGTCGTTTAGCAATCGACATCTCGTGGATTCATCGATTTTTCATAGATGCGATTAGGCGATATAATTAGAGATCGTGAATCACAGAGATACCAACACTCCGCCCACCTTGAAAGGATTGACTTTCAACGTGACATACAAGCATGAGTTCATTGGCATGACATGAAACGCGAATTATTCTGATACGATTTTTTTTAATATCACATTTAGTCATTGGACTGAAAATCAACGCGTATTATCATCTAAGTAGGCAAGCGATATAATAAGTGAAAAATAATAAGGCATCCTTAATGAACGTAAAGGAGGCCTGTGCAAGATAGGATATAATCAGATGGTAATAGCTAAAGACACTTAAAACTAAATGTTTGCTAACGCATCGACTAAGTTTAAATTGGTAATATTGATAGTTGCAGTGGCCTCATATAAGAACCCTTGGCAGTCTTGATAGTTGCGGTGCGAGCAATGCCGTCGGGATGAACCCGACGGCACCCGCTCGCACCGCAACTATCAAGACCGCTCCAGGACCCGCCCCATTGCCCACTGAAGCAGAGCTAGATTCGGCTGCCTTATGAGCATGAGTTGATTAGTCGACAGGTGAGTTCCCTTGCTAGCCATCCATTTGGGCTTATAGAAAATGAAGATATTCATTACTCCACCTGCGCCAAAAATGCTGCCGGATTTGCTCTACGCGTTGCCACCTATTTTCGTGGACATCGCTCAAATCAACGCAAAGAAGACCATTTAAAGTCGTACCAACCAAGAAATGTCCCGGACTTAGATACGCTAGGTCGTTAGGGTCGGCGCTTAATAGTATAGGGGACGCGAATTGAAGATCGCCTCAATTTCACAGAGGGTCGTTTGCATTTCTTCAAAGATCAAATGAGCCTTGCCCACGATCCGAGTCATGTGGTATTTTGTAGATTTTACGGCTGCCTCCCATAAACCTCCAAAGTGAGGTGCATTAGACAGAAAAACTCCAAGAAATTTCTAATTCGCGAAGAAAATTTTTAATCTCGGACTGGACTTGTGGATCATGTCGTATAATTCTTGAATTTGTTTATGCGCGCCCACCCGAAGGTGGTCCCGTTGTCTGAATATACGTGCGCGGATCTACCCCTATGCGAAATGAATCGCTTAAAGACGGCAATAAAGGCTTCGGATGTAAGATCACTTATTAACTCTTGATGGATCGCCTTCGTGGCGAAGCACACAAAAAGCGCAACGTACGCTTTGTGACTCCGTGCGTTTTGACGCCTTCCCTCACGTAACAAGAGCGGCCCGGCATAGTCTATGACACAACGAGAGAAAGATCTAGATACGTTAACTCGACTGGCCGGTAGTGAGCCATTAAGGCCTCTGATTGATTAGGTTTGGCTTAAAACAGGTTACACATTTTTGTAATATTCCACGTACCGTGGATCGCAATGATAGGCCAAAAGCGTTGGCGATGAAAGCCATCGTGGCTTGCAAACCCGCGTATAAGTTTCGAGTGTGTTCACGCTCTATAATACATTGAGTCAATATGTGCTTGCATGGCAGGAGAATTGGATGGCACGCATTGAACGCGAGATTCGAATTTTTTAACCTGCCGCCAACTCGCATTAATCCGCTTTCATCTAAGAATGGAGATAGCGATAAGATATTATTAGAAGTATTTACAATTTCGTTCTTGACTAGTGTTTCAAAATGCTCGCTGTTGCACTGCAAATACAATCTAAGGCGGTAGATACTTCAGCGGCGGACACGAAAGTGGATATTCTATGCTCCCGGTGAGCCTTGGATAATTTTAAACAATACGTTATGATGTGGCATATTTTGTTTAAATTGGAACACTTGTTTAGTAAGTCGTCAATGATGCAGAGATGGAAAGTCGAAACGGCTATTTTCCTTTGTTCAGGAAGATCATTGTCTAAACGCGGGAAGACACTGGGCGGCCAGTGTTCTTCATTCCATTTTAGAAATTCGGGACCATTCCATCACCTCTCAGCATCGATTAAGTCATAGGGATTTATCCCACGCGACAATGTGTCGGCAGGGTTGTCGGGGGATGATATGACGCCAGCACTCGACTTCTGTTAGGCGAATTTCACTCACTCTATTTGCCATAAAAACTAACCACTGCCGCGAATGGGAGGTTATTCAGTTTAATGCAATCGTTAAGTCCGACCATAAATAAGTCGAGCATTGCGAGAGTTCCAAAGACTCTCTAATCTTGTTGATTAAGCGCGCCAATAGTAAAGCGGCCGATAGCTCTAATCACGTAACGAAACGGTTTTGAGCGGCGCGACGCGAGACTTTGAGCAACTTGGTCGTTAAGACTGAGCTTGGTGCGAAGGTATATGCAGGCTCCGAACGCGCGTTGGTTGACATCGCAAAATCCGTGCACTTCCACGATTGGCTAATGAACATTGAATTTAACGCATCGAGGAATTTTTAATTGATTCAAATTACTCATCTGTGTTCTGAAAGCGATCCAATGAGTGTGGATGTCCTGAGGAACGGACTTGTCCCAATGGATGGCCAATTACCACAAATCTTACAAGATGAGCTTTGCGATCACAATGACCGGACCCAGAAAGCCCAGAGGATCGAACAATCTAGCGACCTCGGAAAGTATGACTTTTAATACAACGTGAGGTTTTGTATCAAGCTTACAGAAAAATTGAAATGTATCCTGATACTGATTCCATTGCATGCCCAGAATACATGAGTCCGCAGCATTATCTCTGATAATGACCGGCAAACGATCACGATTGTTTGTTTCTAATAATTTAAGGCAATTCGAGGCCCATTTGCTTAACTCGAATGCTCCTAATTTTAATAGTTGAATGGTTTCATCGCGAGTTTTAATTCGTCGACTGTATCTGCTCCGGTGAGCATGTCATCGACATAAAAATCTCGAAGGACACATGCTGAACCGCGAGTGAATTGATGAGCGTGCTGCTCGGCTAAGTGCTTAAAGCATCTGGTGGCCAAGAATGACGCGGAAGCTGTACCGTAAGTGACAGTAGTGAGTAGTTCGTACGTATCGACATTAGCAGAAGGATTGTTGCGCCAGAGAATTCTCTGCAGGCGCGTCTGAGATGGATGGATTAAAATTTGCCGATACATTTTTATGTCATCATGCGGTGATGACATAAGTGAAAAAACGGAAGCGCATCAAAATTGAGACCAAATCTTGTTGAACGGTAGGTCCCACTAGAAGCGCGTCGTTTAACGATACGCCGGAACTGCTGCGGCAAGATGCATCAAATATAACACGAATTTTCGATGTTTGTTCAACGTTTTGAAGACGCAGTGGTGTGGAAGATAAAATGATATTGTTTCTTCCGCAATGGGTAGCTCCATGCGTCGCATGTGTGCGTCCCAGCGATAAATATTCGTCGAGAAAACGCCGCGTATTGAATTTTAAGAATAGGATCGCGCTTGAAACGTCTTTCGATGCCCCTCAATCACTTGAGAGCAGATTCACGTGAATCGCCAATGTTATTTAACATTTGTTCTCTGACTGGAAGCTTGATTATATATCTACCCTGAGAGTTTTGAGACACGTTGTCTAAAAAGTGACGCTCGCAAATGTTTTCCTCCATTGTGTAATTGTGCGATTGCGTGGAGATGTCGTCCATTTGCCAGGCACGACTGACATGTTCATGTAATTCCGCATTAGTTACGGACGCGTGAAGCGAGTGGACCCTTGCGGCTATCGATATGGTTGTCCAAACGACCCAAAATCCCAGCCCAGTCACGTTTTTTGAAGAGTTGGATGCTTGTCTGAAGACTTGACTTGACCGACGCATATTAGATTCCAAAACAAGTTCACTCCAATTAAAAGAGCAATATCTGACGATATGTGAAATCGCGGATTAGCTAAACGAATGTTGCGCGGAAAATTAAATTTGTCCCGTCCCAAAGAAAACGTCGGAATTTTGCCAGTAATCCGATCAGTAACAATGCATTCGATAGCTGCGGTGTAAGAGTCGCGATTGTAATTTGATTCCGATCACGTGATTGGTTACCGTGCCATTGACGTCGCAAATCGAGAGGCTTGATGGACGCGTTTCTAAACCAAGAGCTTCCACAAATTTCTTGGTTACGAAGTTCGCTTGCGATCCGCAATCTAATAGGGCCGACACGCCCTGCGAGAGCCATCGCTGCCGCAGATGAACACAACCGCAGTCGAAAGCATAGCTTATTCGTTATTAGATGATTCTAAAGCATAATTCGATAGGAGGAAGGGAGGAGGAGTTGCTTTAGGTGCAACTTCCTTATCGGTATTGCTAGTCGATGGATCCGCGGCAGAGGGTATATGAAGTAACGTATTGTGTTTTGCCTGGCAGACCTTGCATTGACCGGAAGTGCATTTACTTGATGCATGAGAAGAAGAGCGCAAGCAATTGACGCAAAGTTTGCGACTGCGAATTTCCGCGAATCTTTGTGATATTGGAAGTGCCACGAAATTTTTGCAATAATAAATGACGTGTTCTCCTTGATAGAAATTGCATTTAAGTTTAATGGTGGCCGCGCACGATGACCGCTTAGCATTTGGCTGCGATTTTGCCTCGACCTTCCTTGCGGAAGTGGAGCCAGCTCTTGTGATAGGCTCGAGTACCTGACATCGATGAGCGATAAAATCTAACAGTTGCTTAAGCGATGGCAGCTCGTTGCCCGCTAATGAGGTTCGCCATTCGCGTAATGTGAGTGAATCAAGTTTTGAGGTTAAAAGGTGAACGAGAAGATCGTCCCAATGCGTCGTGGGACGCTTCAATGCTTGAAAGGCGTGCAAATGTTTTGTGGCGCTGTCAGAGAGTCTTCGGAGCTCGACTGCATTTTCCCTTGTCATAGTCGGCAAATCGAATATAGCACTAACGTGAGTTTGAACAATCATGTGCTTGTTGTCATATCGCTCCTTGAGAATTGCCCACGCGACATCGTAATTAGCGTCCGACAATTCTAACGAACTGATTACAGCGCTTGCGTCGCCGATGAGTGACGCTCGCAGATACTGAAATCTTTGCGTATTTGAGAGCGAGATGTTGGAATGGATAACCGAGTTGAAAATGTCGAAAAACGGGAACCATTCATCATATGTGCCGAAAAATGTCGGTAAATTTAGCTTAGACAACCGAATGTGCGTACTACTCTGATTCGCGAACACTTGAGGAGGACGGAGAAAAGATGGATGCTCGCAATGTCGGTAAAGGGGAAATGAGCTCACGGATTCTACCGGATAACGTATAGAACGCTTTCTCGAAACCGTCTCGATCGCAGCCTTCATCATCAGGACTCATCTAATGATTCTAGACGCGATTGCACATCGTTATATTCCGCCCAATATAGCTCGAGTTTCGCCTTCCGCTCTTCGAGTTGAGCTACTATTGACGGGCTAATGGCGGCGATTGAGTCTACATAAGTTCTGATACGCGTACATGATGCCTTTATGGTTGCGCGCTGTCGCCTAAGTATCGGCGCTTCTGACTGGTCGACCATTTTGAATGTGAATGCGCACGCATACACGGACGCGACGGAGGAAACTTAGTTGGCAATGGAGACAATGGTCTTCCTTACCTTGTTACGCACGCAATTAATTCTAAGAGAGGATGCGATAGATGCTAGATTGCCTTCCAATCGAATGTTGTTAGACGAAAATGTTTCTCTCGCAGATGATGCGTCGCAGATGATGATTGAGGGATGACTTCCGTTGCACGTCGTCTATTGGGTCTTGTTTTCCGCCGTCCACAGGATTCTGCTCGTAAAATGCTGATTCTGCGGGGATATGATGTAATATGAGCTGGGCTGCGTCTCTGATGCTTAGACGCGGGCCTTGCGATTGCTTTATAGAATTGTATGCTGCCGCTGGTGCGATGCTTGCACTGATTGTTACTACTGCGACACCTTTCTCGTCTCGATGTAGTATTCTTGACTGCCAAATTGCTGCTCGCCACTTCACTGGCTAAACACTTGAAATATCCGGCTCGAAGGACCAAAAGATGTTTTGGCGATCTCGCTGAGCGCACGAAAATCGTAATGGCGTGGCCAGGCGATCACCGTTCGAGTGTTTCCCGCGGAATTGCTACATCGATATCTTGATAAATAATCAATTTTTAAACAGCTATGTGTTGTTATATGTATACCTTATTTAAATGTATGAAGTGACATACACACGATTGAACTATATATTTTATGTCCCTTCAAGATTTAATTTGATACTGTGCTTATAATTTCTTTTTTTTTGTTCGGTATCTCTGTAATTCACGATCTCTAATTATATCGCCTAATCGCATCTATGAAAAATCGATGAATCCACGAGATGTCGATTGCTAAACGATGCATACGTCACGCATAATCGATTAAAAAAATAATATCAGATCGTCTTAGCAATAAAACAAATTTTATCTTGAGGATAAAATATATAGGATAATCATTGTCTGTTAAAATTTTAATTATAAACGTCAAATTTTTTTCATGAATTCTATTTCTAGATGTGAAAGAAGAAATTTTATCAATTAAACTTAAAATTGTGCCCTTTTTTTGAGATATCGGATGCTAAGAATGAAAATTGAGAAATCTCCCAGAAAAAGTGGGTTTTTGAAACCAATCAGTTTTTAGGAAACCCTCATTCATAATCAAAATGATATCCAAAAAGTTAATTTTGTTTCATCCTTTATAGTGAATTGGAGTTTCGGATGTTATGAATTAAATAATTGTAATATTTTATTGGATTTAGATGAGGAGATGCAAACAAGGATATCATCTAAAAAAGAAGAAAATATGAAAGTTTTTTAGCATCCAAATCTCCAATTCTTGCATTACTAAATCAATTACTTGATAATGGAATTTTTAATTTTTAATTTTCACTTATTGTTCAGATATATTTTCTATAATTAATGCACATTTTTTTGGTATATATAATTTTAAGTAATACAGTCTATTTTATGAATAAATTCTTTATGAATAAATTGTTCATTACTCAGCAAGAAATGATCATCAATTAAACGATGAATCAACGTCAAATTAGTACTGAAATCATCGTATCGATTCGAAATCAATTCGATGATTCATTTCTTACTGGATAATATTGAATTTTTAAAAATGTTTTTTAAAAAATATTTTCTCTGTACAAATATTTTTTGTACTCACTGTATAAACGGAATTTTTAAAAGCTTGTCTCCATTTGTTCTAGCTTTTAGTATGATTAGACCTTCTAGATCAGACAATGACCTAAAGACATAGTTTGGTGTTCAATGATCTTGCTTATTCATAAAAT
This sequence comes from Atta cephalotes, assembly GCF_000143395.1. NCBI lineage: Eukaryota > Metazoa > Arthropoda > Insecta > Hymenoptera > Formicidae > Atta > Atta cephalotes. Next base: position 2,999,232 of record NW_012130084.1, read on the forward strand.
TTAGATATCAATAGCGTTTTAGGAATTAAGTAAATAGATTTTTTTTAAGTGCATAATTTAATCAACAGAGAATTTATATTAATCTGTAAAATCTGAATACGCAGCTTGTGGAAGTAAGTTTAAGAATTTCTTTAACCTTCAACATCTATTCCTCAAGCACGTGTGGACCACATGCTGTTTACCGCACGTCGTGTAAGTATGTTTGTCAGTATTCACAATTCATCCGACCATTCTATGTAAATCTTAAAATGTAACTTGTTTCCGAGTACTATAGATAAACACATGACTCGTGGAGTAACGATCAGTACAATAATGAAATTTTCTCCCTCCCTTTCTCTTTTTCTTTTATTTCAGAGAATTTTTACTGGAGATGAGAGTTAAATAAAAGCGTTCAGGCAAATGTTTCACATCACTTCTACCATGTTGTGTCAGATGTCACACAACAATGTGGACTTTCTCATAGTAGACTCTCTTTGTACATTATGAACATATTACGTATATAATTGTAATCGTGTATAATTGTTAGAAATAACAACAATCTAAAAATTATTACTGTAAAATAATAAAATTGGTTTTTTTCTACTTTTCATTATTACTTTTCATTATTAATTTTACAAAATAAGTTGAGTAATATTTTTTTGTAGCTTTTCTCCATATCTTCAACAAAATTAATTCAAACAATAGATATTTTACTTGTACTGCAGAATTATTCTGTAAGCTACAAATATTATTAATTTAATTTATTTTAATAAAAAACGTTATCTTATGGATTTTTTTAATAGTTACGATCTCAAAGTTTCGTTAATTTTATATAGCCGTCGTGTCATATACACAGATGAGAACTAATAACGAATATCTAAATTTATACAGGGTATCTCATAATTCAAACGACAACGCTTGTGGACAAGTAAAACGGATTGAGTCGAAAAATCCTCTATTATTGTATTCTGCAATTTTCGTAATAGTTAATAAGATATTATTCATTAAAAATTGCTAAATATTGACTTTCAATAATTTTTTACTCAAATACTATCAATTTTACAGAAAAACAGCAAGAAACAAAAATTGTTTATTTTCTTCTCATAGAACTTTACGAATTTGTTTAGAA
>NW_012130084.1:3000938-3004161 GCF_000143395.1 Atta cephalotes
TGTTTATTTTCTTCTCATAGAACTTTACGAATTTGTTTAGAATTTTTAATGAATTTTTAGTACAGCATTTTCTCATATTGGGAAAATAAGAAAATGTAGTCCTAAAAAGTTGATAAAAAATTCTGAAAAAATTCTTACAGTTTTTTGAGAAGAAAATAAACAATTTTTGTCTCTTTTTTTTATAAAGTTGATAGTGTTTGAGAAAAAAATTATTGAAGACCAATATTCGGCAATTTTAGTGATAAATATCTTATTAACTATTGCAAAATTGGTAGAGGACTTTTCAATTCAGTTTCGTCCACTCTACCTGCCCACAAGCGTTATTGGATGAATTCAGAACACTCTGTATAGTCTAGTGATCGATGATCACTATGAGATCATTGAACCGTGAAGAAATGAAGATAAGACTATATGGATCTAATATCTAACACATCGACTCTATACGGATTTGTACGAATTTAACTCGTCTTACCGGTACCGTCATATAAATCTATCGACAATGTAAATTTGCGTATCGCTCCATTCCACGGCTCAACTGTCAATTCGATCGAACGACTGGAGAAGTAGATGGACTCGCTGTAAATAGACAACAACAGATTCGGAGCATCATGTGAGTTAAACAAATCGGATAACATGCCTACGAGACAATGGTTGCGTTCAGCAGAAAAAACTTCACTGTCATAAAAGTCTGTAATATGATTAAAATGAAATCGAGGTTAATAAACGGACAAAGAGATATGTAAAGTTTGTGACAATAAGATATATCAAATTTATTAAAATCAATAATGGTATAATGAGACGTTTACTTGTTATTAGAATAAAATCAGACTACGCATGAAGATTGAAATTAGAGATTGAAAGGTAAAAATTTAATAATCGAAACAATAAGAGCTAAAATTCCTCATTGATCAAATTTCAATCTTCAATCTTCAATCTCAATCTTCAATGCAGTCTGATTTCAGTCTTATAATATAGTTGTCTTCATTTATAATTAATAATTGTTCAAACGCAAAAAGATAGAATGACAATTACAAATAAAAATTAGAATAACAAAATTGATTGAAATTTAATTAATAATTAATAACAAACATAATTCAAATAATAAAAAATAGGTGCATAAAAGTTATTTAAAAGAAGTCAGTACAATAAATAAATGTTTTGCGTTATTCTATTTCTTTTGCGTTTAAACGCTAATAAAATTAGTAATAATATAAAAAATATAGAAAATTTATTAAAATCAATAACCGTATGATGATTTCGACTTATTATTAATTATCTTCAGTTATGATGATGAAATTAATAAGTTGAAATATTTCATCATATCTCTAAGCTTATTTCTTTCTTTAATATGAATAGTCTTAATCTTAATTTCCTGCTAGATCTAAATATACTATATTAAAGAATTTTACAACAGTAAAGTTAAATCTTAAACACAATGAAAAGCAGAAAGCATTCCATTTTAATATATATGGTTTCTGATAGGTTGAAATTTGTTATTTTCTGTTCTGTTATTGTTTATGCTTTTTCATTGTGATTCCAGCTTTACTTTTTGAATGTAGCCAATCTTGTAATGAAAAAAAATTTGAAATATCTCGCAAATAATACGATTTCAGTAACGATGGTACATGCACAATAAAGAACTTCTGCAATATTACATTATTCGAACGTCATGTTTCAAAGCTATGTGCACATATTTAAATGAAATAATCGAGAATTTGTCTAATATGCAATGTCTCGATGTCGTGAAGGATTAAGAGGATCGCGACGAGCGGCATCGATATAAAGAGGAACGCGAGCAGAAACATGGTTGTCGATAAATATTACACGGTTATCGGATTATCGGGCGCGCAGATTGTGATGAACGGGACGATAAGCACTTCTCGGGGGGGGTGTCCTTTTTTAATCGGATCCTCTCCACCTCCGCGCAAAGGCCGCGCGACGAATGTCGGGACAGGACGGCGAGGGGGGGGAAGGGAGAGCACGGAATACCTTCCGACGATTATTATCGCGGCTTGTGTCATGTATCATGTCATACTACAAGCCACGATGGTGGCGCATACACACACACACACACACACACACACACACACACACGCGCGCGCGCGCGCGCGCGCACATATAAATATACATACGAGATTTCTCGCAGACTTACTTTCGTGAGAGAGACAATACAGGTCCCTCGATGCAGTCGACGCGAGGACCCGTCTTTGCATAAGTCGGCGCTTCGGCTGCGCTGGACATTATCGACATAGAAATAAAAGCAAATCGAGGGAACAGGCTTAGCCATTTGCTATTCGTCGCCGAGAGAGAGAAAGCTTCATAAATCTCTGTGCGAACATATTCCCAAGAGCGGGAGGCCTTATGTCATCTAATACTTTTGCCATGAGAGGACCATCCAGGTTTGAATATCGCGGAAAGTGAGAGTCCCGTGATTCCCCTCTCATTTTCGAATCTCGGAACTCCGATCTTAACCGGACTGGGGACAAAATGGAAATTACTGGTGAAAGCATACGCTTTCGATCATGGTAATCTCCGATAATGTTCTCATATTTTGTATTCGAAAGGATTATGATGAAAATCATTTTTAATTGTTGTTTTCCGAATAATAAAATCATTCATCAGGATTAGTTTAGAATTGAATGCCTATTAAAACAGGAACTAAATCATTCAGTTTAAAAACTCTTTTCTTTTATTTATTGTCGTTATGACACTAATTCAATTTATTGAGTATTCTTGAGTTAACTCTTTAAAAAGAATGATTGTGCTGAAGTGTGTATCAAAAATTTTAACTAGACACAAATAAAAATAATTTTAATTTATTTATCATCAAACTAATTGCTAGAATATCAAAACTTTGTGCAGCATTACAGAGCAGCTTGAAATTCCTATAAAATAATTTTTATGATTCAACAAAATGATTTTCAGATTGGATCTAATTAAATTTTTAGATGTTTTAGCAAAATCATTCCATGCATGATCCTTTTTTGCTATCTTATTCAATATAGAAACATAAATTATTATATAATTTCTTTGGGTCGATGTTTCTTTTTAAATTTTACATGAATTGTCAGAACAATACATAGTTAGAAAATTTGTGTTAAATTTAACACATTTCACTTGTCCTAAACGGTTCATTTAAATTTTTATGTTAATTTAATTAATACAAAATGTATATATATATATATATATATATATATATACTATATATATATATATATATATA
>NW_012130084.1:3007705-3012799 GCF_000143395.1 Atta cephalotes
GAGAGAGAGAGAGAGAAAGAGAAATTATCTTATTATTAGTGATATTCTGTTTCATTAATACATTCGTCTTCAAGACATAAACAATAGTGTTGATATCCACGCATCATCGTCAAGGTCTTTATCATGCTCATCAGCGGAAAATAGCGTTTGAGAACAAAAAACTGCTTTTCTCGATTCAGCTAGGGAAATCGCGTCTCGTCTCCTGCAATTTCGCGATCTCGGACTACAATATTCGCCAGTTGCGAGATGTTCTGTGTGTGTCGCTCGCACGGAGTGTTCGCATTCACACGACGCGAATTCCCATATCAGATATTCATCTTTCCCCGCGAGAGGATTTTGCCATCGAAGGCGACGTCATTGTGCTGGCCTCCGTTGCCATAATTCCGTGGGACTCTCGTTACGAAATGCCACTGGGTGTACACGGGTTCCGATGCTTCCGTCCGTGCATTGTGACACGGACATATGAAATTCAGTCGGTGTCGTAAGATTGAACACCCACTCTCGATGTTCCATAACGGTAATCGTAGCGACAGTGGTAAGTTTATGTTGCCTTCAAAAGTCAGCGGGCAGAAAAAGTTACATAAAACATGTAGGAGATATGAACAATATAAGGACGTGCGCATGAAAGCGTGAAGAGCATTTGAATATGATAGACAGCATGTGTAAAATGAACATAATTATTGAAGACTAGAAACTAATTATTAAAGCAAAATTATTATGTCTATGGATGATATCTAAAATTGCGATTGACAGAATATTGAAATAGAAAGAAAATGTGTACAGAAAGTACGATTTTGTTGAAATATTTAAAAATTTAATGAAACGCAGATCTAAAAATAATTTTGTTGTATCATCATAATTACATAGTAATCGCAATCCTAATAACTGCAAAAAGTTTTGATATTCTAGTCAATCAATTTAAGTGTCTTATAACTATTTTGAGATGATCAAACAAAATTATTTTTAGGTCTATATTTAATTAAATTTTTAGATATTTATATAAATATACCATCCTTTTTGTATGTAAGTCAAATATATGTAACAGAAATATTAATTTATACGGAAAGAATGTTTTACTGAAATATCTAAAAATTTAGCTAAAAAAATGCAAATTTGAAAATAATTTTATTTGACCATTAAAATAATTATGTAGGACGTTTAAATTATTGCTAGAATATTGAAGTTTTTTTGTATTATTGTTGCGCTCTTAAACTTCTTCTACATAATTATTTTAATGGTCCACAAAAATTATTTTTAAAATCTATATTTAAATTTTTAGAAAAACCGTTCTTTCCGCTCTGTTCTTTGCATGTCATTTAATGAAATAGTAATTGTAAGCGGTGAAAATTTATAGTGTAATATTTACGTAACGTACTATTCATTCAATCAATCAACCATGCGAAGTAACTTTTTTTTCATGAATAACAAACGCATAGCAAAAAGTTCATTAAAGCAAACACAACGTATGGTATTATTTGTATACTTTTCGCATATCGAAAAAAATCGACGGAAAGAGTCTTGTGTCATCGAACGACGTCAAAGAGCAACTTTTCAGTTATTTCAGAAAGAATTAAGAAAATGATCTTTTACGTAAACGACACTGCATTATGCAAATACGCCGTTTATCGCAAGATCCAAGTATCCTTCTGTTGCGATACTTGAAGCTTGTAATGAGAGACTTTACACTGAAACAGGTCCGGCAAGTTGCCAAGATAGGCCTCGGTAGGTCTTCAAGCACGTCTGTCACGAACTCTATTCATAGGGGCCGGCTAAGGTCGGCCTCACAAAAATCATAAGAATAGCCCGTTAACAAGAGTTTCGCACAAATCACATCGGGTAGATTAGACACGCGATTGCAAGGGATTAGTTAATTCCGGCCATGGTTGGTAGGCGCAATTGCTCAATGTCGCGCTGCTCGTGCACTAACTACAAGGGTACAACCTCAGCGCTATACGGAAAGAATGATTTTGCTGCAGTATCTAAACATTCTCTAATAGCACAGAACATTAGCTATACATTGGCTAAGATTGGCTAAATATTGGTTATATTTGGGATACATTGGCCAATATTTCCCAATGTAATGCCAATATTGACTATATAATAAATGCCAATATTGCATGTCAATCATTATCCAATATTGGTTTTACATCGGGGATACATTGGCCAATATTTCCCAATATTAATGTAATACCAATATTAATATAATACGTGCCAATATCGCATATCAATCATTACTTTATTTACTAATGTTATCTTTATTTGTTATTTATTTATTATTTATTTGTCTTTATTATTGGGTATATATTATGGATTGTTTATAATATATATGTACAATTAAGTAACACATTTATCAATCGAAGAAATGGTGCAGTACATAACGCAAAAGACTCATAGTCCAGAGATCCCGTTCGAATCCCGTAGATAAGTGAATTTTCACTCAATTATGTCTAATATTGATTATAGATTATTTCCTAATATTAACAAAATATTGAAAAACAATGGATAGCCAATGTAAAACATTGAATAAAAATTGAATCCCCAATATTGTTGAACCAATATTGACTAAATATGATTAGGCATCTACTTTACAATATTGGCCCAATATTGGAGGTTTAATTTTTGCCCAATATTGGCGAAATATTGGAAAAACAAATAAATAGTTAATGTAAAACATTAGATAAACATTGAATCCCCAAAATATTGTTGATCCAATATTGTTGAATCAAATATGACTACCATAAGCATCAACTTTACAATATTAGATTAATATTGGTTATCCAATGTTTTAATATTGGCTGTACATTCATTTTCCAATATTGCGCCAATAATTTGTGCTACTAAGGTTTAGCTAGATACAGATCTGAAAATAAATTTTACTATGGACTATTAAAATAATTATATAGAGCATTCAAACTGATTGCTAGAATGTTAAAATTTTTTGCAGCATCGCTCATTATGAAATGAAATTTCTATATAATTATCCCTTAATATACGAAGATATTCTTTACTATATACCATGTCATCCATATTCTAGGTTAATTATTTTTAAGAGGGTCTCCTAAAAAGTAAATTTGATTTTTTTTTCATCGATAGTACAAGTAGTACAATTCCTCGAGAATAAAATTTAGAACAAAAATAAAATATAAAATTTTAGAACAAAATTCGAAGTTCTTCAATATAAATTCAGCAATTTTACGGGTGCATGCAGCGCGCAGGTAATAAATAATTAAAAAAATTTTTTATTATAGTTTTAAAGTACTCTTAAAGCCAATTTTTATTCTAGAAATTGTTTTCTATCTCTCATAGTTTCGATAATATTCGCTTCGAAAGAAAAAAAAACGATTTTTTTCAAGGGGATATTTCACTCCTTAAACCTCGAGATAAGCACAAACAAAAAAATATGTCCAATATTTTTTCATCAACTCTACAACATATCTAAAGTTAAAATAGGTAAAAGTCGGTTCCCTTGTTAACATGAAAGAGGCCCGAATAATTCATAGAATGGTTCATATTGCTCAAAATGAATGAAGAAGCTAAAAGATTATAGTATGCCTCTGGAATAACAGATTAGCCTCTGAGATTGAAAATTTTAAATACGTTTTTCTAGAAATCTTTTTTACATTTTCTTTAATTTTGTGTACACAATTGAGAAAAAAGTATTTGACCGATTTCTTTTAGGCCCATTAATTAGCTAATAGTAAACTATCCTCGATGAATCTAAAAAGTTAAATAAAAATTAACATTAACAATTTTTTTGCATAAACAAACAAGCTACTACCTAATAAAAATTGTAACTTTTTTTTAAAGTTGCATAAAATTTTAATTTATACAGGTATATTTTTTTTAATTTTTTAGGTTCATTTATATTCTATAAAAATTAAAAATATTATTTTATTATTTATTTCCAGTAAGAACAGTCTCTAGAATGTGGATAAAATCGTAACGTCATGGCAAAGCGCCAAACTAAATATTTATATTTTTATTATTTATAATATTTTTTTTCAGGTATAAAAATTTATACCTACTCTACAATAATTACATTAAACCTGCAAAGTGTTTAAAATCGATAAACATTAGTCTTCCTTTTAAAAAAAAATTACAAAAGGTCATCTTGTTTTTGATCATCTTCTCATGTAGATCCAATTTTTCTTTTTTGGTTAACTCGTTAAGGATGTAAAATATTAAATGTACAGTCCCTGTAAAGAAAATTTAGAAGTATGTTAAAATTTAGAAGAATTTATGTTTAATATTTACATTTCAAATAAACTACAATATATACATATAAAAATTATGTGAATAAGATTAAATTTTTATTTCATAATACATTTTTGTAGTTTATTTATTTTATTTATTATTTTTATTGTTAAAAATTAAAATTTAATAAATGATAAAAAATTTACATTTTTCTTTTATAAGTACTTTAAATATTCAAAATAATTTATCAAAGTTTCATTGCGATTCACTGGGTTACAAATATATAGAACAAATAAATAGTTTGTTTATTTACTATAATATATTGTGATGCATGAACTTTACATAAATAATCTTGAATTGTAGGTACTTATATTAAAAAATTGAGATCTTTATCATTTATTTTATAATATTCTAATATTTATTTTATAATATTTTATACATTTCCATATATTTTTATATATTTCCATATATTTTTACAGGTTAATACAATATTACTATTTATTAAAATAACTTATGATCCAGATAGTATACTATCACCAAATTTGTCGTATTATTTTTAAATGTGATTTAGAATAATCTGTAATTTTTTCATAATTTTGTTATCATTTTGAAAATATGTATTATATAAAACATCCTTAAGCTCTTAATCTGATACTCAATAAGCTGCATCCATTATATTATAGATGAAACCCAATGAACAAAACATCAGATTAAGCCTAAACACAAGTTAACTAAATAAAAAACCAGGCCTAAGTATATAAAAATTATTTTTGCATATAACTCTTGTAAATATATATATATATAATATATATCTTGTATATATATATATACCTTGTATATATATATATATATATATTTATAAATATATATATATATATATATATATATATTATATATATA
>NW_012130084.1:3012819-3017128 GCF_000143395.1 Atta cephalotes
ATATATATATATATATATATTATATATATAATTAAACTTTACATCTTTTAGAAAATAATTATTTAAAGTTTTGATTTTCAAAAAATGAAAAGGTAAAGACTATTATTTAGTCAAATGTCCATATTTATACTCATAAGTCGTAAGTCATCGTATTTATAATCCATGATTGATCTTCATTTTCAAGCGAACTATATTTGAATCAAAGTTTGAACCAATCAGATTTATTAAATCTGATTTTCGTTTTTAATAAATGGTTTTAAAAGCATTTTTTAAATGAAAGACTGATTTAAACCTAGCTCAAATCGAATCTCAGGTTAAATCACGATTATAAATATGATGAAATATTTAAAAATGTATATAAAAAAAATGTACAGGACATAAAGGATTCAATTACATATATTAAGGATTATTTTCACAATTCAACAAAAATTATTTAGATCTGTATCTATCTAAATTTTTAAATATTTTAACAAAATCGTTCTTTTTATACAGCACAGATACAGTGCATTGCACATTGTGATGGGACACATTGGGATCGCGGGACATTGACATAACGTCAAGAATGCGGGTACGTGCGATTGTGATCTTAATTCAACATGGAGGAGAACGGGGAAGACTGATTTATAACGATTTTAATAGAAATAAAGATGCGCTTTGCTCACAGAGATAACACTCGGTGATAATGACGCATCACAGGAATGCACCGGTGCTATTTTAGCACGCCGCGCACACATCACGCGCGAAATTTTCATTTTCGCGCTTGTCGGGAAAATTGCTCGCCGCGGAGAAACGCAGCCGGCCTGAAAGAATAAGATATAAACATCGCACCATAACGGTCATGTCTCACGCTACGAGATCCGGAAAAATCTTCATGACACATCGCCGTCTGACTAAATCACTCTTAAGAATCTCTTGAGATAGTGTATATCATGCGGTTCACTGCGTGCGAGTTGTGGAAAAATACAAAAAGTCATACTTCTTAACATTTAAGAATAGTATGCCCGATGAAAAATTTGTAATTAAGCTCCAAATTGTATTTGTTCAAAATTTTTATTTAAAAAAATGTAATCGTATTCATTAAAAATTTTGAGTTTTTAAAAAATATTTATTCACAAAAAAATTATGAATATTTAATAAGTATTCATTCAAAATATATTAAACTGAAAAAGAAAGCTCCAATAAGCAATCGTTACGTTTTAACTATAACCGGTACTTTGATGACTTAAGTAAAAAAAATGAATTTTATTTATTTTTGTCATTGTAATATTCAGATTTTATAAAGGAAACTTAGAAATTTTGAAAAATATTTTAGAAAGATATACATTTTTTATTTATAAATCTATCTATTTGATAGAGCGCCATACATATTTCGATATAATTTCGATATAATTCCGGTTATAATAATATATGTTATAATATATATGTTATAATTATATAAATATAATTATATATAAATATAATAAATATATTATAAGTTATAAATGTATAAATATTTTATAGAATATCTTTGGCGCGTTCTGTGGACATTAAATTCTGAGATATATTATTCATTCTCAATAAAAATGTCTTTGTTTAATCTATAGATTAAGCAAGGATGTCCATCGAATAAATCGCGGATAACTATACTATATATACTAAGCGCACGGTGTAATCATAGCCATTGTTTTTATATATTTTCTGTTTTCTCTTGTATGCTTGCAAGCTATGTGCAGATAATAAGAGTAACAGTGAACATGAAATGAAAATATAATTATATTTAAAAAATATTTATTCAAATGGAATGAAAAAATATTTATTTGTTTCTTAACGAATAAAAAAGAAATGTATTCGAATGTATTTTCATTTTCTATTCGTTTATTCGAATATTAAGTGTATTCATTATACACACTATTTAAGAATTTTAAGCACGACCGTATATGTGAATACATCAGATACAATAAAGAAAATCATGATCGGTCAAAGATGTTGAATGTTTTAAATAATACATTATATATTTTCATATTAAATTAATTTATGCCAGATATGATTGCGAGCCGATAACTTTCGGTTTCAACATAATCATTCTGAAACGCTAATATCCTCCCTAAATTAAATTAGAAAGAAAGAAAGAAAGAAATTTATTGTAAAAAATATTACCTCAATTAGGAACATACTCCTTAAATTTTCCAATTTTTAATTAGTATTATAGATAATTCATTTTAACATAATGCATTTTTTAAATTTAATTTCATCTTTTATTAACTTAATTTAATATAACGTAAATAAGTGAAGAAAACTATATTCACTGTCAAATGCATATATCCAATTTATTATTTTTAATCATTTCTGTAGGACTATCACTGCCCCTATTTTTAATCATTTCTGTAGAAGCACTACTGCTCCTATTTAATTTATGTTGTTATTTTAACTAAAACAATAGAATTAAGTCAATTTAAATAATATTAAATCAATTTAACTCAAGCATTTAAATTTGATTCAAATTTAGTTTATTATTTATTAAATATATACGTTTCTCATACAGTCAAGTCTGTCGAAAACAAATTTTGTCAAGTGCTTGCTACAAATTTTGACGACTAAAATATGCCAAATTTGATATAAATTTTATTGTACTTAAAACTATCAGTAAATTGATGGCAGATAATGAACAAAATTTTTTGAAAAAAGTCTTTTTGAACTCTTCAATTTTTAATTAGCATCAGGAATATTTATCCATTTAATTACAATATATTTTTTAAAAACGTGGCATTTTGCTTCAAGAGATATTCGAAGGAGATTGATAGCTATTTAGATTAGTATCGAAGAGAGATGTCTCGTATTGAAAGTCATATTGTGAAGTCGAAAAAAGTCTGCAAATTTCTCCAACTTCCTTGCGTGATATATTATCCACTACTCCACTTATCTCTCGTTATTATGTGCCGCACGTCCTAGAGAATGATAAATGAGATGATGTATAGGAGCGGTCTTATGCGTCAGCGTATCACCTCTCTGCGTTGTCAGCGTGCGATTATCATGACCGAGAAAACCGGGTTAGTTCTCCACGGACAATTACCGATACAAATGTGCAACAGGTTGATTGAAACGGGCGAAGCAGATATCCGCGAATTTTGCTTGTCGTTCGTCACGTTTCGAGTAGGAAACGGAAGTGCTTGCATTCGATGTCGCAGGAAATGCATAGTAAAATTGTTAGCTGTCGTATGGTGAAAGCAAGTAGGTAGTACATAGTACCAGCACAGAGATTACAGCTCCATTAGATCTTTATATATTTCAAAATAAAAAATAGAGAAAAAAGTGATTGGAAAATACGTGAGAAAGAAAAATTTTTCGATTGTAATCTGAATTAGATATTTAATTCTTTTTGCGTCTTTTTGCAACTTTATTCAGATGTACTGTTTATTCGTGTGTACTCAAATATCATTGTGAAAATAATTTTATATATATTTTATATGTATTAATTAATATGTATTGAAAAAAAGAGTTTATGTAATAGCTATCAAATGTGAGAGAAATAATTTCAATCAAAAATTTGGTTAATATAACCAAAAATAATTTTGTTTTTCTATAAATATTTAATAATTATTATTAACTGGTTCATTATATTATTATGTTTAGTAATGCTTATTAAATATTTAGAAAAGAATTATTTTTTATTATATTAATTGAACATTTAATTGAAATTATATCACTCAACATTTAGTGACTTACCAGACTCTTTTCAGTATAATGTATCAGTAACATCATGAAATATTTATGATATGCATTTGCTTAGAATGTATTAGAATAGCATGAAAAGTTGAGTGTGAATCGGTGGTGATCATAGGCGTATTATTAAAAGGGTTTGGGGAATTCGCTCGCGAACCATCCACATTTTTTTTATTCATTTTTTACTTTTATAAAAAATACAATTTTATTTTTTACTTTGAATACATTTTTTGTTGTCACATATAATATTTGTTTGTACCTTATTACAATTACGTAAATAATTTTATGGAATTTCCGTTAGTTAGAGTTTTGTCAAAATGTCCAATACATAAAAGAAATTTTGGCAAATATTTTTGAGTCAAAAACAAAATATGCGCTGACATATTAATAAATACTTGATTTAAAACTACGAATTTTATTTCTACAACTATATTTTATCTGTACTTTCTTCAAGAAAAAAATGTTATGATTTACAAAACCTAATATCTTTTTTGATTTGAAACAAAAAATGAGAAAAAATTCTTGATTTTGAATGTGTGTGTGTGTGTGTGTGTGTGTGTGTGTGTGTGTGTGTGTGTGTGTGTGTGTGTGTGTGTGTGTGTGTGTGTAG
>NW_012130084.1:3017575-3021128 GCF_000143395.1 Atta cephalotes
TAGTAGTGTGTGTGTGTGTGTGTGTGTGTGTGTGTGTGTGTGTGTGTGTGTGTGTGTGTGTGTGTGTGTGTGTGTGTGTGTGCAAAAAAATTGCTGTTCATGTGAGATAACAGATCGGATAAAAACTTCCTTTGAAAATATTTTACTTTGGGTACGCCCATGAAGCGATATAGAATATATTAAGATCAAGTGGAATGACGATATATCATTAGGAATTCACTCCAGTGACCTTACTTTCGCCTTATTTGTAGGTGGCGGAAAAACGTATCCGATATGAATAATGTATGTGTGTAAACGAGAAAATAATCTAAATTTAACGTGATAGTCAAAATTATATAGGTTCTTATTCCCCCCCCCCTTATTAACCCCGAAACTTCAGACGATCTGTTATATAGAAATTTCGCTTCTCGTGACTTCCCCGAAAGTGAAATACTACATGTAATTTTCATTTGGCCTGGCGAATTCATTCTAATGGTGCGGCGACGAGTGGAGTTGAATTAATTTGCATCCGCGACAAGAAAGAAGATATGTGATTCATCCACGTATTCATGCTATTGTACATCTTACGGTATTGAACAATACTCCGAGTTGTTATCTTAGCTCAAAACTCGCTCTGATTTAAAAAAAAATAATAGAGAATTAAGGACTCTCCCAAACTGAATATCAAGTCATTTTTTGCTTAACTTTATTTAAATTTCGAATTAGGAATCGTTTTCAGGCAATGAAATAATTAACGGGACGTATTAACGAAGTCGACACGATTGAAGTTATTGATAGACGAGCTAACGGTCGAAGTCGGGAATCCGGTTAAATCTTGTCTAAGCGGAAGAATATTCCAAAATTACGACTTTGATTATCATCGTGTTATATTGCGTGGCCTTGTCTGAACAGGAGGAGAAAAAGAGAGAGATCTCGTGTTACTTTATCTAATAAATCTAGTAATCACGTAACATGAGCACCCGTATTCGGTTTCATATATGATTCTAACTAGCGATGCTAAATAGTTGCCGCGAGCGATAGCATACCTACGCAACGTAAACCACTTCATTCGTCCTAATGTGACGCTTCATTTCGTCAACCAACAATTACTTCCTTCTCTTCTCGAGACAAAGTATCGAGTCGTTGTGAATAACCGTTGTCTTTTGCGCAGACCCTTCTTCGGAAATCGACCACCTACGGCGTCAGATAATCCTCCATGCAATTTCTCGTGCTTTGCGCGAATTAACTAGCGGCACTCTACGTGCGTCTTGATTAATTGCGATCGCGGAGTTACTTTCGCGTCGCTTATTCTTAATCTCGCCGCGTCGTATCCCGTGAAATCACGCTGTAACGAATGCCGATAGAAATAACTGTACTGCAACTATATTAATGCGTCTCGGCACCTTCGTCGGCCAGTTCTTGGAATGTTGAAAAAACTCTGATGTTTTTTTAGGAAAAAAATAAGTGTGAATAGTGTTCTCTGTTAACCCTCCGTTGATCAAGTTGGGCTTTGAAAGTATATCGATATTTTGAATGTGTTTAAATTCTAGTAGATAAAGAATTCTGCACTAATTACATAGAAAATTTGATGGAACAAGTTAGTTTTTACATATAATGTGATGAATAAGAAATGTAGATACAAGACTCAACAATAGATAATTTTTGAACTATATTGTATATCAAAGGTATTCTGTAAGCACAAGCTTTATATCATAGTTCAAAAACTTAACTTGTAATATGATAAATAAAAGATATCATAGATACAAAACTCAATAATGGATAGTTTTTAAACTATCATGTCTTAATCTCCCATATAGTAATCAAGCATATATATGCGCGCATGCGCATTTGTTTATTTTTACGGAGATCGGTCGGTCCCGACAAGTTACATTTAGAGATACGATTGTATATAAATTCAATACATACACTTAAAAAAGAAATTTGCTTCCATTACATGCAATTTTAAGCAGGTATAAAAAATATTTAATGTTGGAACTTACCTAGATACACAGGTACAAGCACCTAAATTCTTTCTATAATATA
Organism: Atta cephalotes; assembly: GCF_000143395.1. Classification (NCBI taxonomy): domain Eukaryota; kingdom Metazoa; phylum Arthropoda; class Insecta; order Hymenoptera; family Formicidae; genus Atta; species Atta cephalotes. The sequence continues at coordinate 3,019,598 of NW_012130084.1, forward strand.
TTTAGGCAGTATTAGAGAAAAGTCCTCTATTAGGCGCCTAATATAAGATAGCGGCTTTCCTGCAAACTAATAAATGCTATCTATTGGTTCCATCATCAATTTATTGCTCTTGGATTGAAAACTAATTAGTAGAAAATTCATTATTAGATCATGCCTGTAGTCATTGTAAAAAAAGATTTTAGAATTTGAATGTCAACTCTTCAAGTTTCATTGAGATGAGCCTTTAAATCTTGTTTATTATTTAAATAAATATTTGGCAACAAATTATTCATGTAGTGATAGAATAAAGTCGTACTAGAAAAATACGGGATATGTTGAATTGTTTAATTACAGAAGTTAGATTTGATGATCGTAAAACCATAAGGCGTGGATCGTAACATAAGATACTCAGAATATTTCTAATATGAAATAATCTATGCTCCTATGTTATAATGAAAATCGTTGCTAAAGAGTAAATGTTATTGTATAATACAATAATAAAAAGAACAATCGGAATGAATGTCGAGTGCCTATTTCTGTGATGCTTGATTCCAAATCTGAAGACGAGTTCTGGGTATAATATCGCATGCTCATTTTTCGCGCACTGTTTGTTTGTATTTTAAAAACATGAAATAAAATTTTTTAATTGCAATACTGATATAATGCAATACTTTGCGTTTTACTATCGCTTTCTCAGGGCATCTCATAGGAGCACAATTTTTTGACTTTGTGATTTATTTACTTTTTACATTTCTTTACTTTAAAAAAAAATGGAATTTGAATTAAATTTTATATAACGTTATTTCAAAGCTTATTAAATTCCTTTCAAAATGACTTATTATTTTTTTAAATTCTGCCCATAAACTTCTAGCATTTATCAAAAATGAATTCGGTATCTATAATAGGAGCCTTTCCTCTATAAATACGATATGCAATTTCCACTAAAGTACGTACCTAAATGCTTTAGATATTTTCAAAAAAGTACTTGATATTTTTTTGGAAATATCTAGGTACTTAGATACTTTAATGGAAATTGCGTACTGTCTAATATTACTATCTAATATTGCTTGTAGAAAGATTTCGATTTAAGTATTGTATTTAGATCGTATATCTAAAATCTATATATCTAAAAGTATATTGTATATCTAAAAAGTATGTTCTCAACATCGTTATAAATGAAAATAAAGTTACAAGTAATTTAAATATAATGTTTTATAATGTGTGCATTAAATTTCGTGCATATCCACATAGAATTTAATGGAAAGCATAAATTTTAGAAAATTTTATGAAAATACACTAAATTTCATGTACATTACACAAATACACTTTTCAGTTATAGATACATTAAATTTAATGTAATGTTATAAAATGTTATAATTTGTATAATTTAAAAGTACATTTTTTTTTGTGACGTTTTTAACAATGCAGGTAAAATATTTTTAAAATGGATCTTGACACACACACACACACACACACACACACACACACACACACACACACACACACACACACAGAGAGAGAGAGAGAGAGAGAGAGAGAGAGAGAGAGAGAG
>NW_012130084.1:3022312-3037785 GCF_000143395.1 Atta cephalotes
TTAGTAATACTATTAGTTGTTGTGTGTGTGTGTGTGTGTGTGTGTGTGTGTGTGTGTGTGTGTGTGTAAAATATGTCATGTATACATGTATCTAGATATTATCCAGCATTGTCTATGATATTATTAATTCACTACATTATAAGCTACATTAAATGTGAAAACTAACTTATTTGACTGGAATCCGATTTCCATATAATTAATGCGAGTCCTTTAAGCCTGTTAACAAATAAGGAAATAAATTAATTTCAATTCAATTTCGACAATTCGATAATAGTAAAAATTCATTGTTAAAACTTTCATAAATATGCTTAAATATATTTTCTTTATTTAAATATATTTTATTTTAAATAAAGAATTGTTACAAATTTTTATACAGTATGAAATAACAAAAATCTGTATTGAAACTAAAAGATCCAGATTACTGACGAAAAGTGTAAAAGTGTAAAATTTCACATGGCCAAGAGATAGTTAAAAGGATCTGACTTTGTTATTTTCGATTAAATTGAATTTGATTAAAGTTTTATTTAGTACACATCGCTTTCTCCAAGCAACGAATACCAGGCAGAACATTTGTCAGGTGCCCTCGAATTACGCGATCGTGATGCATCGCGTGTTCTTTATTAGGTACGCCGCGTCGTGCGGAATGGAGAACGAGCGAAAAGGAGGCCGGCAATGATGACGTTACAGCTGATTTCAATCACGTGTTTCAGTATAAAGGATCCCGGGCGAGCCCTTCCGCGTCCGCAGGCGCCGCGGTGCAGCACTACGCGATGGAAATCAGTGATCCTTTCACGCAGCGTGGCAGAAGCCCTCGTAAAAGGGAGTGCGCTCCATTTGCATCCACCAGGCGTGATCTATAGAGTGCACGGAAAGATGAATGGTCGGATAAAGAAGGCGAGAGCGCTCGTATGGCCGAAGAGACGACGGTAATGTTTGAGCACGTACCGACCTACGTTTACAAAGCGCGCCAGGTATAATGACTCCTGCGAGAAGCCTCCTCTCAACCCGCGACACGAACGAGGACACAATTATCACGCCACATTGTACACGTTCACCTACGAACTCTTTGCCATATAAGCGGCCGTCGTAAACCGTGACATGAAAGCGCGAAAAGTCTCAGCGAGACTCGCCACCGACGATGGCGGCATTATCAACTACAAAAGTAACAGCCAATAGGGCTTAGAAACATAAACCATCGACTGTTTGTACCTTAGTTTCCGCTATCGATTTTTCGATGGAAGCGATGAAAGAAACGTGCAGCAATTAACAACCAGCTAAAAGAATATTAAAAAATTAAATGTATTATATTTACTCTATAAAATATATGATGATAAAAAAGTTAAGCCACAAATTTTTTGTGTTTATCAAATTATTAATAACAATATATACACAAAAGATACAAATTCTGGAATGTTTGTTACATCTTATTAAATACCAAAAATAAAAATAACATTTTTAATCTTTTAGCCTTGATACAAACTTTAAACGCTTCGAGATCATCAATGATTGAGACGTGTGTCTTTCCATAGATAAATTCTCCTAAACAATCAATAGAATGATTTCAGTTCACTGATGAAAACTTTTTTGGTACAGAGTTTTTTGCTATTTAATGGAATATAACTGATACTCCAGAATTTGTTTTTTTTAAATATACAAATACATATATTATTCAAATGCAATATATATATGTTAAAACAAACTAAAGTAATTTATCATCATTTCAACGTCAACATAACTTTAATGTCATTTTAACATTAAAATGATGACAAATAACATCAGCTTATCTTATCTTGATAACAATTGTTTTGTGCATTAAAGTTTTATGTGCTTATGAAATTATCTTCCTGTATAATATAATCTAAATGATAAATAAAAAAAAATTGAATCGAACTATTCAATTCATTTGCTAAGTAAGAATATTATTTTTGTTATGTAATACCAGGTTTAATAAATTGAAAGAAAGCTAAATAATAGATAAATCGTAATCGTAAGTTTGAAACTAATGCATAATCATTTTTTCGCGCCAAACAAGAAGATTTAAGAGGACGAATTATCACGATTATTTCTCTTTTCATGTAAAATGATTTCTTTATTTATTGTGCATGATGATGTTATGAAAAGGAGAGAGGAGCTCAAAGTACGCTTTATACAAGTTGCTACGTTCTCAGACATGGTCTCTTGACTAATACTAGCTGCACTTACGGAGACAATTACTGTATGCCGTATACGTTCATCCGTGGAGTTCATCTCGCATAGATAACGACGAAAAGAAGAGCCGAAGGCATCGCATCCGGGCAACGTAAACAGGAGAGGCTGCCCTAGCCTGCGCAACAACAGATACAACGCCTAGCGTTGTACAACGTTTCCTGTTACCTGCTATACCTACGGCATAGCGAGACTGCTACACGTGGCGTCCGTTCTATCTCCGGACTGGACAATTTGCTTTGCAACCCCGAGAGATTTATGCGAAGCGGCGAACAGTACGAGTACTGTTACCTTCTACTTCGCGGAATCACAGACGTAAAGAGGAAAGCTTACGTTCAAATCATACGGTTTCTTCGTTTCGGATATGCTTTTACAATAGTAGTGTCCAATGATATCTAACATTCGAATATTCGACATCTAATATTCGAATAAATGAATAAAATGAATGAAAATACTCATTCGAATACATTTCTTTTTTATTTGTTAAGAAACGAATAAATATATTTTCATTCCATTTGAATGAATATTTTTTTAATATGATTTTTTAATATGATTTTTTTAATATGATGATGGATATTTTCATTTCGTATTGACTTTCACTCTGTATTATCTGCACATAGTTTGCAAGCCTATAAAAGAAAAGAGACATCTGAAAAAACTATGATTACACATGCGCTTAATCCGCGACTTATACGATGAGCGTCCTTGTTTAACTTATAAATTAAATAAAAACATTTTTATTGAGAATAAATAATATCTTTCGGAATTTAATGTCCACCTTAATGGACGCCGCGCCTTATAAGATATCCTATAAAATATTTATAACATTATTGTCATATAATTATATCGAATTATATCGAAATATGTATGGTACTCTATCAAATAGATAGATTTATAAATAAATGTATATATTTAAAAAAAAAATGTATATATTTTAAAATATTTTTCAAAATTTCTAAGTTTCCTTTATAAAATCTGAATCTCTATTACAATGACAAAAATAAATAAAATTCATTTTTTTTTACTTAAAGTCATCAAAGTACCGGTTATAGTTAAGACGTAACAATTGCTTATTGAAGCTTTCTTTTTCAGTTTAATATATTTTGTTTGAATGAATACTCATTAAATATTCATAGTTTTTTGCGAATAAATATTTTTTTAAAAACTCAAAATTTTTAATGAATATGATTACATTTTTTTAAATAAAAATTTTGAACAAATACAATTTGGAGCTTAATTACAAATTTTTGTATTCATCAGGCATACTAATTTTTAATATTCGCTGCTTCGTATTAATTTGCCACGTTCTTTGCGAATTTAATAGATAATCCCAGTCAATAAGATTCATTTTTGTAAGAATGTACTTATCCATATCTTCCTTTTTATTAAAATCTTGTCTTGTAATATAATTTCTTTTTAATTACTCTGTAAAATGTATAAAAATTATGAAATAACCTTTCTATTGTATTTGCAACTTATTCATTATGTTATATCTATTCCGTTATTCCCATTTTTTAAATTATCACAATTTATCACAATTTAACAATAATTTATTGTTATTGTATATTTTTTTGGTAAAACTGTATAGATATAATTATTATTACTAATATTTCCATACATAGTTCAGATTATTCCAGTAATATATTGCAGTAATATTGCTGCGATATTTCCAATGTTTCTATCTTATTGGAACATTATAATGTTTCAAGTTTCTGTGCTATGGGATTATAGTAATAAATAATAAAAGCTTTCCTAACTATAATAATTATTTTACCGTGCAATTTTTTGTCACAAATACGAAACAAAACTTTTCTTTCAACATACAATCATGTATTCTTTTTTTGTCCTGTTTCTCGCATTTTTGTTATATAATTTATCCACTTAACACTCTGAGATCGTATATTTTTATTACAGATAGAGCAGCAACATTGCTGGCATTTTATCTTTTGTATATATATATAAATATATTAGTTATTTTCATTTATACTTTAGAAAAATCTGTTGCATTAATTGGAATTCTGATTAAAAATGAACAAATGAAAACTGATTGAATCTATTATAATTCTAATATTGAGATACCCAGAATTCTAATGTAATCAAAATTTTCTATATAATTATCTATTTTCAATCAGAAATTTTTCTCAGTATATCCTTTTTGATTATATCCGACTTATTGTAAATTAATCTCACATGTACTTAATTGCTTAATTCGCAATTACTATCATTACTATCATTATTATTGGGCGTAAATTGAATATCGCAACAATCATGACAATGCAACATAAATCGCGTAAAAAGGAAGATTAACTCGTATTGCAGTGATATATAACTAAACATGTTTATAATCAAACGACTAGAAATTCACATAGTTATGGTATCGAATCATTTGATATCGTTTATTATAATTTACATCGATGGATATGATCAGCGCGCTCACGTGATTCGTGGATGCTCTTATCCTCGCGATACCAGATTACAAACCGGAATATCATTACAAGTCAACTGAGAATTATCCTAGATAACGTCGTGCGAGCATCGCAGTGGCGAACGGTAAAATTGAGCATTACAGGCGCGTTCGCAGCTGAGGATCCTGGTCGCACAACACCAGCGCGGCTCGCATCAGACAGCGGCGGCAACAGCAGCCTCCTCTAGAACCCGAGTGCATCTATTACATTAATAGCGATAATGGCTCGTTTCTGTGCGCATGCCGACAGGAGAGTCAGCTGCCTCCGTTAGGCGATACGACCGGGACGTTTATCGAGAGAGGCACCTGCTCGGCACGGGATGACCCAAGTGAATTGCACGGCAATGAAGAACGCCATCGATCAAGTATGCGATATCGTGCGAAAATCCGCGCCTGAAATTTTCCAGTTAGTATTTAGTTAGTACGATAGGAGGTGAAGACCTTTAAGCTACTCATAGAACAAGACTTGTGTACGCCGGTCATCCTAAGACTGGTAAAATACCGTATTAAAATATTAATAGCTACAATGTTACTATCTACATAATAGGTATATAAATAAATAACTGAAAAATATCAATAACAATATCAACTTTTTATAAATTATTATAGTAAACAATAAATTATTGTGTGCGCGCTGCAAGATCTCACTAGCTTAAGGAGGTGCTCGTGCTATTTTCTAATCAATAGAAAGTTTCTTCATAATATATAAGAATAGAAAGTTTATTCATAATATATAAAATGATTAATGGAATAAAAAGATTACTAACAATATTTTATGCCATTATATGCATAATTAACAATACATAAGCATACTAATAGGGACAGTATACTTGGGACAGTTAGCCTATATATTAATAATAATTATGTATTATTGTTAATATATAGGGTAATTGTCCCAATTATTGTGCCTGTCTCTATTAATATGCTTTTGTATTTCAATAAGTCATAAAGAAAACTAGCAGAAATAAATAAAAAAAATATTTTTTTTGTTAAGTTAAATTATTAATGTATACGATACAGAAGATAATATTTTGTTTTTTGAGTATTAAAATATTTTAAATATTTTTCGAAAGATATAAGGAATTTATGTGAATCCAACAATATCGCAAGATTTTAAGCTTGTCTCTATAAATATGCCCTGTATTGGAGCTGAGAATGTTGTGTTATGAGTGTACTTTGAAATAAATATAATTGAAATAATGATTTATGTAATGTTAATATAATTAATTTAGTAATAAGCAAATTGGCTAAAAAACACATTAATAGATATAATACAGTTATCCTATGTAAATATTATTAAATATTTTCAATATAAACAATTAGCTTAAATTTATTATCTGTTTTAGTAACTTATATATTAAAATGAATCAAATGTGGATAGGCACACAAATTAGGGACACATTAATAGGGCCGTAGAGGACTCAGTAGGGACAAAAACATGTTTTCTATTTTTGTCAAAAGCATTATAAAATATTAACATTTTTTTAGATTAAAGAAATATTATAAGAAAAAGAAGTAGTTGAAAAACTGATATTGATTGCAGGCAGATAAAATTAAAGCTACAATATTTAATAATTAATTTAAGTAATAAGCAAATTGGCTAAAAGACACATTAATAGAGACAGTTACCCTATGTAAATATTATTAAATATTTTCAAAATGAACAAAATAAAAGTTGTAAGATGCTCATGTACACGCATCGTGCATTTGATATATATTCTAGCTTTTTGAAAAATATAAATTTCTTGTAAACTGTACGGTCAATTTAAAAAACTTTACGAGAACAAAAAGCAAGTATTTACTTTATAATTATAATGATTTTTAAATTGCTGTCTTATACGCAAGTGTCTCAATTTAAAAGAAAATAACTACAAAATAAGGTTATACTTTCAACTTGTAATGTAAAATTTTATAAATTTAGAATTAAATATCTTTAAAATGGTAAAAGTCAATGAAATTTTTTCTAGATATTAACTATTGTATTACATATATATTAGAGACTTATCTTATATATTACCAAACGCGAGAAGCTTCTTAAATAAGCGATTATCATTTAGTACATATTGTTTATTTGTTAAAACAATGACGTAACTAAAAAATTGACATTTTTTATTTACGTTATTATTGTAACAAATAAGTGCCATGTATTAAATTACTTAAAGCAAAAGAATGAAAACATAAAGAAAAAAGAAAGAACATACTTTAAAAACACACATATTTATTTTTCTAGAAATAATTATTACGTCAAAATTGTATTGCGGAATTAATTCTCGAAAACAGCAACAGATCATTTGGATCAAAATCAAAATTTTATAGACGGTTGATACAATCTGTATGATTGATACATACCATAAAATTCTAAATTGTAGATAAAAAAACTTTTAATCTTCCTATATCAATTGCCATAAAGCGGAGATTCACTTATATTTTATATTTCAAATAAGACTATTAAATCGAAATGAATATACACACACGCGCGCGCGCGCGCAAACTATACGCAAAAATATTAGGCACTTACAATTTTTTCATATTTTACGAAAAGTTAAATATCTCGGCGAAAAGAAATTTCAGAGAGGTTTTCGACCACGCATTTAAAAGAGATGGGGCTTTGTAAAGATGAGGCTTTAAGTCTGCGTTCGAATCTTTTCTCTAAGATATTTTGTTTCTAAGTTATATAAAATTGAAAAGTAATGTCTTTGCAATTTTTAGCTTACTTTAAAGCGCTACAGTTCAATGAAACATCAACAAACAAAATTTAATGTGAAAGTAGACTAAAGTAGACTTTATTATGAAATTTTATTGAATAAAAACTTACTTTTTAAAAATATTTTTTAATTTTGAAATTAAAAAATATATGGAAAAAAAATAAAAAAGAAAAACATGTTTATCATAATATACTTGATTCATATAAATTTTTTCAAATTTTTATAAATACTTTATTCGAATTTTAAAAAAGTTTGTACATAATAAAGTTTCACATAATAAAAAATATTTTTAAAAATATTTTTAAAAAATTATGATACAAATTTTTTCCAAAAAGCATTTTAAAGTTTAGGAAGCCTATTTTAAGATACTTTTATTATATTAAATTTTGTTTGCTGATGTTTTATTGAACTGTAGTGCTTTAAAGTAAGACAAAAAAATGTTGTAAAAATATCATTTCCAATTTTCTGTAACTTAGGGACAAAATATCATAAATAAAAGAATCAAACGCATTTAAAATCCTATTTTTATAAATGCCTTCTTTAAAATGCTTAGTTGAAAACCTCTCTGAGATTTCTTTTCGCCGAGATATTTAACTTTTCGTAAAATGTGAAAAAATTGTAAATGTCTATTTTTGCACATGGCTCTATATATAAATAATATATATAAATCAAATTTTAAATAAAAAATCCTAATTCAGTCGAAGCGGATCTTAAGTGCTTAATTACATATTTCTTATGTAAATTTATATACATTCTGATTCTATATATATTACGTCGATGCATTCATGAGCAGACTTAAAAATCTAAAAACTGCGAATAATTTATTGCAAAAAATATTAAAAATGAATTATTTGCAGTTTTTAGATTTTTTTCATCAATATGTGACAATTAATATTCTTGTTAAAAAATGCTTATTAGCATTTAAAAATTATTAAATGGCATGTATACTGTAAGTAACATATTACTATTCTGGGTCTGCTCATGAATGCGTTTTAAGTCCAAAAAAAACAGTTCGACGATATGTATAGAACAGAACGTGTATATAAATTTACATTGAAATATGTAATTAAGCATTAAGATCCGCTTCGACCGAATTAGGATTCTCTTTCGTTAAAAGGTGCTTATTAACATTAAAAAATTATTGAATTGCTTATACAATTTAATAAATGATATTATTCTGGTTCTCTGAATGCGTTTTAAGTCCGGAGAAACATTTCGGCGCGCGATATTAAGATTCGCTTCGAATAAGTTCTTTTTATTTAAAATCTGTTTTTTTAGTTGTGTTATTATAAATCTAAATGAGAGCAATTTTGCTTCGTAGATTTTTATAAATATGTGTATAATACAAAAACGAGGACACGTTAAGACTTAGTATTGTTTATCTTACTTTTAGAAAAATGGATTCATCTCCCCGTTCCAAAATGTTTGACAGTATAAAGAGCAAATTAACGACTGGACACTTCGCCACACTGAACGATTCTCATCGATTTTATCCAATGCGATATCACCTTTATTACCAGTTTCAACCGAGTGCCAGCGATAGCTGAAGCAATAACTACTTGGTTCAAGTCAAGATGCGACTGGACATGGATGCTGACGCAGGAAGCAAGGGAAGGAGAACGTAAGCGATCGGTTCAAGTGGGCTCAAAGTGGGGCAAGATTTATCTACAAATTTGTAATTTAGATGGGATTTAATTAGCACGGAACACGCCATTGCTATACGTCTATCCGCCCTTACGTATCCATCCATGTCCGCCTATGCTATTAGCGATAATGGTTCGTTCCCATGGAGATAAAACGCCAGTTACGATCGGCGGCAGACAAGCGGGCCCGGTATTGGCCCCGCGGGCCTGTTCGTCCATACGCTCTTTCTTCTTTCTTAGCTAGACTGGCGCGCAAATGTGCACGGCATGTCCACCGTCGTGAAACCACCGAGGCCGAGGAACCGGCGACGCGATTTATTATGATTGCTTCGCGTCGTATATATCGACTACCGGACACCCCGGGCAAAAATGGAACGGCGTTTACGGCCTTGCACTCTCTCAAGACATGCTTGCAAAAGAGAATCCCCTTCATCTGTCGTGCCGTTATTTTTCGATGCGTTGACGTGGTCGGAGTTTTGACGCGCGATTATATGCCGTGAAAGAGAATGAGGCTAGCGAACAGGGGAAAGTAAGAAACCACATTCCACAGAAGACTGATGGCAAAGAGCTAGTTTACGTCGTTTACAATTTTTCATGGATCTATATGAATCATATTTAAGATTGATTTAATGATCGATATTATAATTACAAAAGAAAATCAGAAAGTGAAATGAATTGTTTTATTTCTTACATATACGTTAGCAAAATATATACAGGGTGAAGAACTATTTTAATTTATTCGGTCGATTTTCTCATAATTTATAAGTTTAAGACAAAAATATCAAACAAAAGTTTTATGGCTTCAAGAAAAAAAGACGTAATTGATCTTAAATTGATGTCCTTGAATTCTCTGTGAACTCTGTGGAAAATCAACAGATCATATGTGGGTATCTCATATCTCACGCTATACTTCATCATAAATATATTATAATTCAGTATGATTGGTAACAACACATTCTCCAATTGCACGAAATCGACAATAAGCACGCGGTACTTTTCAAGAAGTTGCAATAGAAATTCATCTGGGGTATCACATCTCACCTGGAGTTCACGGAGAGTTAAAGTCAAATCAAAGTTATTTAAAATTTTTTATATTGGAGTCCTCATTTTTTTACACTAAATTAAAATTCTCGAATCGCATAGAAGATTAATAAATCTAATAATAATCTAATAATAATAATAATTAATATCTTTCATTAATAAAAAACAAAGTTATATTTAAAAACATTTGTATTTAAAACATATCTTAAACATTGTACTATTTTAAACAAATTTTAAACATGTTTAAACAAATGTTTAAATCATATTTCTATAAAGGAAATATTTAACATAGATTATAGGCGAATAATATCTATATATCTATTTTTGTTTGTATATAATGTGTATTTCTCATAAAATTGATTATGATTTATAGCGGTATTCCGATATGTATTGCCATTTGAAAGTACTAAGCCACGCACGATTCGATTTATGCTTATAACGCATCATTTGTCTTTGTTTAACATTTGACAAACAATAGAGATAACATGATTTTTAAGTGTGTGAGCGTGAACCGGGACGCGGCTCTGAAAATCTGTAGTGCATATCGGATTGATATCCAATTACTCATTGAAAATTGAGATTGAAGATTAAACTACAGATTTTTACTGACAGTGTACTGAACAAGAATTATATCACCGATGGATGAGATATTATTAAAAGTAAAATAATCGACTAAAAATATATTTTGATCATTAAAAGTGAAAACATTGAAAATTCGATCGCAATTGAAGAGTATTAATTAGCATCTTAAGTTCAAGATTGCCTGTAATTACATAATATTCGGCAATTTTTCGTATCTTTTTACCTTTTTTTTTATAAAAGGACAATACAAAAATTGTCTTTTGAATTATTTTCTAATTCTTTTTATTTTCGGATATTTCACTTCTATAATTTATGTACAATATAGATTTATATACACGTATATTTTACAAGTATAATTTTTACTTTAACTTATTATAAGTAGAATTTTTTTTAATATTAACATTTAATAACAAATTTAATAATAATAAAATTATAACATTACACATAATTATTACAATCAAACAATTTATCTACATATATACAGAATGGATCGATTTAATTTATCTAGTTGATTTTCTCAAAACTTATAAGTTTAAGACAAAAATGTTTCAAACAAAAGTTTTATTAAGACTTCAAGAGGGAAAGAAGTTAATGATCTTAGTTCATCTTAAGAAAATATTCTTAAGGTTAGGTCAAGATTAAATTTTTTTTAATAGAACCCCTTATATTTTATTACATATTCTTGTAGGTGACTTTAAGATCTTTTCGAAATACTATAATAATATTATTTTTTATTAAATATTATTTTCAAGTTATCAGTTATGAGTTATTTTAAAGTTACAGTCCCGCTGGTATTTGCATTATCCAAGATATTTGACTGACAGCTAAAATCTTTTCAATGTTATTCAAAATCACGACCTTGATACTATATATCAAGGTCAAGGCTATTGTTCCTTTTATTTTTATTTTTAATGTGACAATGAATTTTTGTGCAAAAATAAAAATAATAGGAACAATCTCCAATAACCTTGATCTTGGCACAAGATGGATGTTAAGAATGACTTTGAACAATATTCAAAAGATTTTAGCTGTCAGTCGAATACCTTGAATAATGCAAATATCAGTGGGATTATAATTTTTAAGTCTCATAACTTGAAAAATATTTAATAGAAAATAAAGCCCTTAAAGCCATAAAACTTTGTTTAAAACATTTTTGTCTTATGCGCGAAATAATTTTTTGAACTTATAAATGCAATCAAATTGCAAATATCATAGTAATATCACAAATTAAATTGATAAACAATTTAATAATTTGATGCTCAATCTGGCATCCTATTAGAAAGGGTTTACATTCATTTTATTTTCTGATTTCTCTTCATATATGTAGAAGAATTTTATATTTCTTTCCGTTCTGTATTCAACAATGTATGTTATTTTATTTATAATTAGTACTGATTAGCGCGATACTGTAATCGAAACTAAAGATCATCCAATCAGAGTCGCGACATGAGACGACTTTTGTATGCAGAGTAGAAGTTTTAACAAAATCGATAACAGAGAGAGAAATATATTAGTATTTCTATTTAACCTTAATGCGTTTCTAACCTATCTGCGCTGACGGCAGCGCTAACGCGTGACGTTGCATTCTGTAATATTTTGTACTAAAAGTTATTAAAGAAAATTATTAAAAATGGTTGAGCATGTAGCCCCATTTTGTAATAACTCAGTAGTCAAAGGCTACATATTAACAATATTTCTTCGAAATTCCGAATATCGTAGTTTATGAAAAATGTTGGGGAAATGTTATAAAAAATTGAACGCCTGCAATAGCAAATTCTTTTCTTTGCGAGCTTAAATAATATTTGTATAAATTTTAATTATATTGTTGAAATTTAAGAACAACATGAATATAGGTTCAATATATCTCGCCTAAATATAGGCGGGAATTGTTAAATATGCTGAACCAATGAAAATGCAGCTTTTTGATGTTGCGATTCTGATTAGAGGGTCTCTAATTGAGACAAGCGTCACCAGCATCGTTCCTCGAATCTCATTATCATTATCAGCGATAGGGCGCACACATTATTTTTTGAAACGCGGAGATCGAGATCGAAATTCCTCGGGCGTGAGCGAACATACACATAGCGAGTGTTTTACTCAAAGATTAAAAACATTATAAAAGAAGTCTGAATGAGTTTCTATTCCCCTGAGATTCTAAATTTCTATTTCTCTATATTTCCTACATATAATAACCCTCCATATAACAACTCTCCATACATGAAATTTTTCCTTCATTTGCAACCTTCAAATAACTGTATAAAAACCTAAAAAAAATTCTTACACACTTGTGAAAGCTTTAAGGTTTGTCCAAATATGATGAAAAAACAAAATATCTATAAAATTTATATAAAACTAATTTAATATTAATAAATATTTGTATGAAGTTTGAGATTGATTTATCGTACAGTTATTGAATATATCGATCAGAAAATTATTTTTTCACTCGATGTTTACATTGCGCTTATTATGGGGCGGCCCAAATTTGTTTGCACATTTATACATCGAAATCTAATAATGTACAAGACAGATTGATTCAAAAATTTGAGAAAAATTAATTTATCACCTGCTTAATTGTATACAAAGATAATGCTGTCGATACCATAAGGTATTAAAATACGAAAATACAAATAAAAAAATGTAATTTGACTGTTTTTCGATACTTTATATTCGAGCTTGTAGACATGGCAATGTTGCTCTTCGAATAGCGGTTCTATATAGGTTATATATTGTACTTCTTCCAAATAGTATATAATAGAATATTAAAAATAATTATATGCTTACTACTAGATATTATAACAAATATTTACCTTCTAATCTAACAAATCGCGGGGCCGCGAATCGAGAATAAACATGCAACGTTGCCACATCTAAAACTCGGCTTCTCTATGCTGATGAAATTAGTATTTCTGTATTTATTATTATTTTAATTTTATTGAATTCAATTATTAAAAAGAGTGCAATAGAGTTTAAAAAAACAAGTTTTAAATTTTGTTCTATTTCTTTTGCTCTATTTCTGATAAAATCAATCTTTTTATGTCAGCTCGACTAATATAGTCGAGTTAGAACCACTTTAATAACGAATTGTTAATTTTATAGAAATTGGATTGTATTTTATTTATTTTTTATAGATTTATAAAGGATCTCATACTAATTATATGGAAAATTAAGTACCGGTGAAATGAGTTAGTTTCACATATAATATGGTAAACAAACGATATCGTGGATACAAGGATGTATTAAAGGTGTTATACTCATATTCACCTTTGATACCAGAGCATCTTTGATACGCTATAGCTCAAAAATTAGCCATGATTGATTCTGATATGTCCACGATATCTTTGATTTATCACATTATAAGCTACATTGTAAGCTACATTATAAGCTATAACATTATATTTATAAAAATTAATTATTAATTAATTATTAATTAATTAATTATTAATTAATTCATTTCATCGAGACCTACTTTTCCATATAATTGCGAAGTCTCAAAAAATCGACAGTGCCTTTAAAGTCCAATATTGCTAATAAGAGGGTTAATTAACTGATATATGTTCATTATAAAAATTAATGATTCGATCGAATCATGATAATGTTTCAAGTCTACTGAAAGCATCTTTAAAGTGAACTAGTATAATAATTAATTTAATTTATTTTGGAAATTGAAAGATTTAAGAGATACGTAATGATGAATTATGTTTTTGTACAATAAAGAATCACTCGTTAAAATGAACGTGGAATACCTTTCTTCCAGTCGATTCGTCAAGTTGATCGTTGACAATAAAAACCGCGGTATAAAAGTGCGTATTCTCTGCAACTCTGATAGTGTAAGCCAATAACGGATTCTAGTCGTAATTCTCTGAAATGACAGTATTGCGCATTTTACCTTGTGGATTTTATCATCTAGGACTTTCCTCGAGTATCCTAAGAATCTTTGTCCTTTCCAAATTTATTTTAATCGTTTCTTGAAGGAATGCAAAAATCTCTTGCGCAATCATTACAAAAGATGTCGAATTATTATTACTGTATAGATATTATAATGAATTCTACATCAGTATGTAGAATAATGCAATCAAAATTGTAAATAAAACAAAATACAATTCTTTTCTTGTAAGAAAATAATGAAATTTATTAGCTATTATAAAATCATTAAATAATTATAAGTGAGGAGCAGACTTCTAAAATGCATTTTGTCCAAAATTTCATTTTATGAGTTAAAAATGGCATAGTGTTCAGTGTTGAAAGACTCATATTTTAAGCTCTACGATATTCTGAAAGCATTTTTTCACCATTAATTTATTTATGTGCTGAAAAAAGTCTAGACATTGATGTATTATGTCTTTTAATTAGAGACAAAATGCATTTGTTTAAGGGGATGCTGGAGCGACAGCCGAACTTGAGCGATGTCATTAAAATAGATTTTTAATTTCAAATAAAATATTACGTATATCAGGAAAACGTTATACACATTAATTAAAACATTACATACATTAAGCAAAATCATTAAATAAGACATTATGTACATTTCTTGCTCTGCTATCCTATATATCATTTGAATGAGAGATTATGTACTCAAGCCATTTTTCTTGTAAGCTTCAAAATATTTGAAGGTTTTCAAAATAATTTGAAGGTCTCATGATATTCTTATAAAAATTATTTAAATATGGGAAAGTACTTTTTGTTGGATATATCCTTGCATTTCATTTATATGTATATATATATGTGTGTGTGTGTGTGTGTGTGTGTGTGTGTGTGTGTGTGTGTGTGTGTGTGTGTGTGTGTGTGTGTGTGTGTGTGTGTGTGTGTGTGTGTGTGTGTGTGTGTGTGTGTGTG
>NW_012130084.1:3037805-3059496 GCF_000143395.1 Atta cephalotes
GTGTGTGTGTGTGTGTGTGTGTGTGTGTGTGTGTGTGTGTGAAGGAAGTGAACCTACATGGTAACAAAAAACTGTAATAATTTACAATTTTTTGAGAATTTTCATCATATCAGTTTGCTACTTTTCCAAAGTTTTTCTTGTATTCTGGAGGATTTTTTATTCTGTATAAGGAAAATAAAATGGTTTGAGAAATGACGCCGTTGGTAATTCCAGCAAATTCCTCTTAATATTATTAGAAATAGTTTATATTGTTTAACATTTTACATCTTGATTAACAAATTGTTATTTTCTATAAAACGTAGTTTCCTTGTGGCTTTCTTCTCGTTTTCTGAAAATTATAAATTTTGGACAAAATTCTCAAAAATTTTGAAAGTCTGCTCCTCAAATATCAACAAATAACACAATTGTCATAGAATTAACATATAATAGTGATTATAAATCAAAGATGAAAAAATGCAACTATTAATTTTAGTGTAAGTAATCTTGCGTGATTTTACTTGATTTAAATCTCCATTACATAATGCTCGGTATTTCACATTATTCGCTTTTTGTGCAAGATTTCTTAGTCGCAATATCGAGCAAGCGGAGATTTTAATTGTAATAAAACGTTGCACATAATACGCACGGAATGAAGTAAGTAAGTAAAGTAGGAGATCTCGTTTCCGCCTCTCGTCGTTTCATCGGTGTTGCGTAAAACAGACACCGATTCGCACGACTTCTCATCAGCAGGGGAGCGATGAGTCGATCCACGGTCGGCCTCGGGAATCTTAGGCGTGGAATCGCACTCGGTCGCGGTTATGGGAAATGTGAAAGCTGCTGCTTAAGTGACGTGGGTGTTGCCAATCTCACGCACGATCCGCCAGAGTTTTCTTCGTTGTTGTTATGTCGAGTCCTCTTCTTAGAAGCCAGGAATTTCCATTGAAAACTTCATGCCTTTCCATTTTGCACATAACTTAGTTAAATATTATTCTCAAACTTAAAGTAATAATGCTTTAATATTGCTTAGAATTTTTATCATTCCTTCATGAATGTAGGGAAGAGATTTGGAAGTTTGAATCTTTTGGAATTTTTTATTTACTTTTTCATTTTTAATTATAAAAAATACAATTTTACTTTTGAATCAGAATAAATTTTTTGTAGTTACATAAAATATTCTCTCCCTCAATCGTATAATTTTAAGATTTTAGTTAAAGTTTTGACAGAATATTATAACGAAATTTTTCGCAAAAGTTTTTTGTAATCAGAAAAACAGATATGTGCTGAAATATTATTAAGTTCTCTATTTACAACTACACGTTTTGTTTATAATAGTTGTATTTTGTTTATATTTTTTACCAGAGAAAAAAATAAAAGTTACATGATTAATTTAATTTTTCTTCATTCAAAAGAAATGAGAAGGAAACATTCTAAGCTTTAAAATATAAAAAAATATTAAAAAGAACAATTTACTACCGCAAAAAGTATTGTTTATGTGATAATAGACAAAATCCTCTCTTCTCACATTAAAATCTTGGATTCATATACTCCTTTATGCATAAATTTATCTTTTATATTTCATTTCTAATTAATAATTAGAAACCTAACTTCTCTAAAGATTCTAACTTCATTTAGCAGTCATAAAAATATTTTGTTATTAAGTACGTAATTTTATTTTATACTTTGTATAATTTTAATTGGTCGTTTGGAAAGAATTTTATCTTAAACCATATAATGAAAGCCATGCTTTGCAAAGGAAGATATTCGCGAGGAAGACAGCTCTTCCTTCGTGCGATGCTGTCTCGATTGCGATCCTCTTCTCTTCCTTATTCGTTCTCTTCTGCCTCTTATCCTCCCTCTCCGCACACATTCGGCGTTACACATACGAGTATCTACGACCAGGAACGAGGGAGTTACGGGTCGGTATATAAATAGGCGTCGTTTCTTCCGTGCGCACTTGGCAGGCGACGTTATTTATCACCAGGAAGCGTGGCGGCATTCTAATTAACGAAGGTCGAGACCGCTATAGAAACCACGAACCTAGCTCTGGCTTTAGACCTTTCCCCAGGATTATATATAACGTTAACGTAGTCATCGTCGTTGTGCCAGTATACAACGATCCAGCGAATCGCTCCCGTGTTCCGACTCGCCGGCGCTATTTTGTTTAATACAGGCCCCACAACGAGATCTACGGGAACGATTACTGTCAACCTACGATAGATACGTAGATTCAGAATGTAATTGTTGCGTCGTGCTTACATATCTTTGCATTTTGATTTGATTCTTTGCAGTTGATTTGCAACAGAGTGCATGAAGAATGATCTTAATCTTGTTTTTGAGATGTTTTTTTTGAAACGTTTATTTTAGAGACGTAAAAATTTTCTAAAATTGATTGATGGTGACTTGCTATTATTGCTTTAAATATTTTTAATTTATTAATAATAATAAATATTTTTTTATTTAATCTGACTAGTCTGTTCGATTATATCATTTAATATGATTAAAAAGTTATAAAAAAATAAAAAATTAATTTTCACAGAAAAAAGATTTTATATTAACAAACGAAGTTATGAAATATAAAAAAATGTTTTTAAATAAAATTAGCGAAAAAGATTAGAGAAAAAGAAATTATTAAAAATCAATAATTTTTGTAAGAGTTCTCAATATTAAAAAATAAAATATTAATATAAAAAGGCTGAGAGAGAGAGAGAGAGAGAGAGAGAGAGAGAGAAACTGAGATAAATTGACAGTGAGAACAATAATGTAGTTAATAAGATGCACTTTTTTATGAAGTATATTTTTACTCGTATTTTTTTTACAACCTATTCAATTTTACTTATATCAGTATAATAACTGATAAGAAGAGTGTTCAGAATAAATCACGTACACGATTATATTCAGATTTATTTAATTATTATAGTTAGATATTTCGTGTTCGTTATCGATTTTAGTTAAATAATTGAAACCTATTATATTCAATTATTATTGCTTGTTTATTACTGGTATTAAAACCTTCAGAATTCATGATAGTTCTTCAACTGATCAGCTATTAACTTTGATTTACCATACACATTTGCAATTTTGTCTATTGTTCTCCGCAATGCAAAAATTACTTCTCGGTGCTGTAATTCGTTAACGATTTTGTCAATATTCTTTAGAATAAATTTCAGGAGCACATTCTTTATAAGTCTCTATTCTACATAACATTTTTCCAATTTCTTTTTTGCACATTCGTTAGAACTTCGATATAATTAGCGGACCTGTGGATTGGGTACAGCCCGTCACTGTTAAAATAAAGGGATATCTTCTCGATCTGGATATTACAGAAGAGAACTAATCTGGATATAGATCATGTAACTTTTTTGTTAGGGCGAAAATGTGAAAAGTGAACATTTTTTGTATGTATATGTAAATATGTACATAGTACCTGAGTATGATAAAAAATTAAACCTACATAAGCAATGAAATTTTTAATCACTGATGATGATTTTAAGTCAATCAAAACGTTTAATCGGACTCATATAAATAGAAATAAATATATTTTGCACAAAAAAATGCGCCTGTCAATTGCGCTGTTATTCTTGTTGTCTTTTTATAATAATATTTTATTTTTTTAAATAAATTACATTTTGGATCAAATAAACTTAAACAATGACCAACAGAGTTAAATATTTTTAGTTTACAAAAATTATATTTTTATTTGTTTTCTGAAAAGTTTAATATATTGTATGTAATACGTAGTAGCTTAGATTATATTAATAGTGATAATAAACCATTATAGAATTAAAGATACGAATATTAAACTTATAAAAATCTCTTGCTAAGTTAAGGGATAAGGGTTATCATGCATAAACTCATGACGGGCATAAGAATGTTAAAATCAGCATGACATTATAATAAATTTTATCTCCTCGCTCCACGGAATACAGGAAACCCGTTTCACATCGACGAGATGAGTTTAGCTTGTGAGAACGAGCGACCGTAAAATACCGACGCAAATTTGTCATCCGCCTCGAACAGCTGCATGGTGCTCGAATTTATCGCAAATAAAATGTACAGTCGGCAAAGACGCGCATTAACGGACTAAAAAGTTTCTGAGTAAAATTCCGAGTGAAGTACATTTAACTTCTTAACGATTCATTTCGGATTCTTGCGGCAATCACCGGGACTGTCGAGGTACATAGAATGTCCAAGAATAGAACTCCGCCGCGTTATCTCCGTTGACTCGGGTTCCAAAAGTAATTAGCGGCGAGTTAACGAAGCTATTTTTAGGCTTGGCTACCCATGTTTCATCTTCCTGTGCAATCGAGACGATCTTCACCACAAGCAAAGATACATCAATACAAGAGTCGCAAGAGCGAAGAAATTCTTTTGCCAAAAAAGATGTTCTGTAGAGAGAAAGAGAGAGAGAGATAAGAAAGGGAGAGCAACGGGTCCAGCCTCTTCCCTCTCGAACGCGACGATGCAGACCGATGCGATGATTCGGGGGATCACGGGAGATATTCGCGCGGGATCGTTAAACGAATCCGTACACACGGATCTCTTTGATCACGCGCGTCTCTCCGCTGCGTTCCGGCTACACCAATAAGACGCTGACGTAACTCCGCAATCTTAGCCGCCGATCAAGCAAGCTCGGAATGAGCGGGGCCGCTCTCGTTCGCGCTCATCGTGAGCGCTCTCCTGAGTAGATAGAAGCGTACGGACGAGCGGACGGGCGGAGTTTCCTCGACCGAGAGAGAAGCGAGAGCACCACGACTTGAGTTTCTCTTCCCTTCTCGCTGTCACGAGGAAGGAGGAGATCGGCCGGACTGACCAAGCAGACCAGCCAGGCTAAGATCGGCGATCACGAGAAGGCAAGAGAGGAGCTCCCCCGCGAGTACCGTTATTTCCTCGGGGGGCCCCCGAGACCAGACGTATAATTTATATATCGCCCTGTACCTACGTACTCGTCGCACAGACTCCGCGAAAGTATACAGCTTTTTTTTATGACTCAAGAAGGAGAAAACGGGAGGTGGAACAAAACGACCGAGGGACGAGAAAACGCGAGGGCCATGAGGGAGTTGAAGGGAAGTCGCGGCCGATCCCCATCGTGCCAGTCCTTTCTTTTTCACCCACATGAATCGTTTCTCATTCTGCCTTTTTCTCCATATCCCTTTTTTTCTCTCTCTCTTTCTCTTTTTGTTACTTTGTTGTAAACAAAGAGCCCGCAGATACTCGCGAAACAATCGCGTACGCCAATTACAATCACGGTAGCAGGCTGCCGAATGTACGCGCTCCTTTCTCATACATATTTTCGGATAGTACACAAGTACCGCAGTCGATCCCTTCGATAATGATGGCCCAACTAGCATAACCATTCGATCGCAATCGTCAATGTATCGATCGATTGATGTCACATGTCACAATCACGATCGATGCCGTGAAACATATACGAAAAAAGGAATAAAGAAGTTTTTTTCTCGCATTGCGCGCGGCTTCCTCAATATAATCTTAACTGTAAGATCGGACCGGTAATTTGCGAGGATTGAGGAAATAATTATCAGGCTGGCTGAAAAACTCTTTTCCCTCGCTCTTTGTGACGATGAGGCGGTGAAGCGGTGAGTGAACGCTCAACCGGGCTAGCGATCTCGCTCATTCTTCCCGCCCGTGACGAACCGGGACTAGTTCATGAAGCGACAACAAAGTTCCTGGTAACGCCCTTGGTAACCCATCGTGCTCAGTTCCGCAATATGCGACGCGATACGCTGTCGGTAGTCATTATTGTCGCCCGGTATTCCGCACGGTCATCACGGACTCGCGAGCGAGCAAGAGTGGAAGAGATCGCGAGGGTGAAGAGCGGGTGACGCTGCTAGAAGAAACAGAAGCTAGATGTATTGTCAATGGATTTAAGCATTGTAGTAATAATTAAAGACCTTGAGAATCCATTATTGTTCTAAAAATTTACTATTTATGTATTTATTGTAATCAATTGATTAATATTAGATAGCACTAGTTAATAAATACAAAATTTTTTATAACGTTACTTTTGCTCATTGAAATATTAATAAAAACTCTATAGCACGTACAACTTTTTTTATTATTGACATATTTACGGAAAAAATTTGCATATTTAGATTTCCCTAAAATGGTTTTTTAGCTCATAAAAATAACGTATGACTTTTTGAATAAAAACATGAAACATTCAAACATAAAAAACAGAATCAACAGAAAAACATAAAATGTAAGTTTTATTAATATTACCGAAATCTTGTTGACCAGTGTAATTTTTTTATTTAGAATAAAATCTTGCGATAATCAGAAATTTATCAAAGAAGAGTATGATCTGATTGATTATTATCTAAAAAGTATTATAATCTGATGATCTGATTGATTATTACAGATAAGGAAGTACAATGCTAAGATCACGTGATTTAGAATTTAGGTAGCCAATCAATATTCGTATTGAGTATCCATAAGAAAATGACGGTGGCAAACTAATTTTATGGCGAACATTTGGCATACACTGACTCTACTCTGGTGCTGCATTAACATCTGGTGCGAGAATACAGAATCACTTTGATAGTATGTCAAAATGTCGAAAATGCATTGTCGAAAATGTCAGTACATTTCTTCGTTCATTTAGTTTATTTGGTTGATCCGAATATAAATTCAGCATTGCACTGAGTCAGTTTTCATACCGAATATGAATAATATGTGACACTGAAAAAGTTCACATTCAGTGCGCATTAATACAGTTTGCCCAATCAATTATTATTGATTCAATGTCTCTGATTATCTTTATAAGACTTTTAATAACAACTTAAAATAATATATCTATACATTACATCGAAAAGGTCATTATGTACATAAGGTTCGTTAATAATATATTAAATACTTAAAATAATCGTAACATATTAAATGGATGAGTTGTGTTATTCAATTTTTACAATATGTGCAATATTCAACTGCTTTTAGTTTTTTACCTGTTGAAATGAATATATTTCTGTGGTGTAAAAATTCACAGGTTTCGGCCAAGGTCTCAGAAGCAAGAATCCACACAAATATTGCGTAT
Organism: Atta cephalotes; assembly: GCF_000143395.1. Taxonomy (NCBI): domain Eukaryota; kingdom Metazoa; phylum Arthropoda; class Insecta; order Hymenoptera; family Formicidae; genus Atta; species Atta cephalotes. The sequence goes on from NW_012130084.1 coordinate 3,044,833, forward strand.
TTTTTTTAACAATTTACAACTGTTAGGTAGGAGATGAGAATTCTCATCGATTCACAAATTAATGATTCACCGCTCTCGCTCGAGCTTAGTATTTTTATAAAATTTTACGTAATTATCGGAAATGATTGCCGCTGACAAGTTCGAGCAACCTGCCTATCCATCGCCAGAATACCGTAGCTATACTATAAGTACATTGGATGCGGATATATACGAAGGATGAGCGTTTGTTTCCTCCCTACGTACGTGCTTCCACCTCGTACAGTCGATCCTGCACGCAGCCGCGCTTTGACATGGCGGGATCACGATGATCCACGATTTATACTATTGCGCAGAACTATGTAAGCCGAGAAGATATGTACGCGTGCGCACATGTATGCGTAGTGCGTTGCTACAAGTACGCATGCAAATGCACGCGCGCGTCATTGATGCGACCACGTCCATTAGGATTGATCGGTAACATTAATACAAGTTAGTGCCGACATGTTCGCTGCTCGTTGAATTCTACAGCCCTGTCTCTCTCGTCTTTCTTCCTCCTCTCTTCTCTTTTGGGGTTCTCTTCTACATGCGCTCTATCCGCGAAGAACTTCTCTCGTAGTTTCCTCTCATACTCCTCTCGTGTGCCTCGCGTCTTGTGATCTGCGATCTTGCGATTCCGCGACGTGCCACGCCGTTCCGAAGCGTCGTCCAGAAAGAGAGAGAGAGAGAGAGAGAGAGAGAGAGAGAGAGAGGCGAGTTATCAGCCATCAATGTCTACTTCCGACAGGATACCTAGATCGTCGTACACGGAGTACTATTCGACGGCGAATTCAACGGTAATCCATCCGGATAGAGGAATGCCAGACGCGGTTAAAAGCGAAACGAATTACGCCAATATAGCGGGATAAGCGTCATCGAATATCCGGATATCATAGAAAAACATGTCATGTGCAATCGAGATGGAATGTCTATCGGGGACGTGTCTGCTTGAAAAATGCGCAAAAGTAATTTTTTTTATCAGCTGATAACAGAATCCAATGATCAATATTTATGTTCGTAGAATTATTAGCAGCATATTAAAAGATCAATGCCTATTTTTATCAATATAGATTAACTTCGATTAATTTCGATTTTAACTTAATCTTTTTCTAATTAGAAATAAAAAGAATAAGTTATTGATGAAACAGGTATAAATAGAGAGAATTGTACAATTCTACCACTGCATCGTGTTAATTTTTAGTATTAATTTTTATCACCATAATTATATATTTATTGTTTATCTGCAATAAGTGCAAGGGTCAGTTGGTGTGATAATGGGTAGGCGGCTAATTGGATAATTGCTCAACGATGATACTTCCTTAAAAACTTTATACATCCTAGGAGTGTTCGTCCCTCAGTCGCGCGATTGCAGCGTCGGAGAGTAAACCGAGCGCTTAATCCTCACGCTTATAACCCCGCCGATTTTATTATATTGCGTATAATTTATGTGCACGCGGGGCGAGAGACCCATAACGTCTACTTATCTCCGGCGGCGCGGCGTTATCTTCTTGTTTACTATTAGCGAAGTGCGCACAATAATGATACACGGGGCAATTTAATCGTGCCATCTTATCGCGCGATCTTCGGCGATTCACCCCGCGCTCTCGCTGGCGCACTTCGAGGTCACAACCCCCGGATGAATCGGTCGTTATTTTACAAGCATCGTCTCTCGACCGTCCCTGAGACTTGGCATCTTCGCCGGTTATCCCAAGGCGATTTAAGGAGTTAACTGGAAGAAGGCGGGACGCCATATTAATGTCTCAAGACATCTATTTAGCGAGTAAATCGAATGAATCGCCTTTTCGTATAAATAATTACTTTCTATCTGCGCAAACTATGTAACAATTATTACGAATTTTTTAGACACGGATAAAATGAAGAGGTTTTTATAAAGATTTCTTAGAGACAATGTTTTGTTAAAACATATAAATATCTAAAAAATAAAAACATGGAAAAAATACTTTGTTAAAGTATTTAAAAATTTAACTTGATACAGATCTGAAAATAATTTTGTTGGATCATTAAAATGATTTACTAAGACACTCAAGTTGTACTGAAAAAAAAAATAGTAATATCTATACAATAACTACTGATTATTAAATGAAATAATGTTCAATTTTGATTGGAATTATTTCATTCAATATATTAAATATATGATAAGATTGCCAAATTAATTATTATTCTTTCTTCAGTGTGATTATCCAAACATCAATAAGTAATAGTATTGCTCATCATGTTTGCGCTTTACATAATTCATATAGCAGATTATTATCCAGCAATATTGCAGCAACATTGTTGCAAGCTCTGTACTATATGAGAATTATTTTGCTACAATAAGATTATTTTCATATATATACGAGGGAGTAATCACTCTTGAATTCCGATGTACAATCTGTTAAAAGTCCGATGAAGTCTGAAGAAGTTTGACGAAGTCCGAGGAATTTCTTGAAGTCTGATTGAAGTTCGATAAAATCCGATGAGATCTGGTGAAATCCGGCGAAGTCCGATGAAGTTCGATGAATTCCGGTGAAGGCTAGTAAAATCTTGAAATCCGAAATCCAAGTGTATATTTATCTTTTGAGTGATTATTCTTCCTCGGATATATATACATAGAGAAAAAGTATAGCAATTTTAATATTTAGTTAAATATTGCCTAAGTATTTATTAGGTGTAAAGATATATTTATTCGATACAAGGATCATTAATTCGATTTAATAATTATTTTTTTATTGAACAAATTTTTATTTACTGTAAATAAATGTTTAGTTAACAGTTGAATTAAATATTTATTAAAATTCATTAAAACTATATTTTCCGTCAGTGTAATTAAATTTCAGTAAAATCATTCTTTATGTACAGAATATTTAGCGATCTTGCGTGGTTAAATCACTCATTAGCCGATCGCAGCGTGTCTAAATATGCATCGCGCACATCATCACTCTCTTTCGTCGACTTAACATGTGCACTAAAAGGCAAAATCGTGCAAACCTCGCTCGTATAACTATGTAACATAAATTTTCTTACGAGTTGCAGGTACACGCGACCGTTGGTTGCGAGAAGTTGGCGATTTGCACGGCGTCACGTCGGACATCGACCGGCGTAACTCTCGCATAAGCACGCGGCGCTTATTACACAAATGTTCTTTTTAAGGATTCTTCTTAAATATATGCGCATACGCATCTGCGAAAATTACGACTTACCGAAACGGTAAAAGCTCTCTTTCTTCCTTCAACTATCTCTCTCCTCTTCTCCTCTCCCCCCCTCCCTCTCTCTCTCTCTTTCTCTCTCTCTTTCTCTTTCTTTTCATGGCAACTCTGGTCAACGAAACAGAGATACGGAGATGCACGCTCTTACACGTGTAGGTATTCCTATTCGAGGTGAGGCACAGGGCTTTTGGGCAACGCAGGCTATTAAACGCGAGGATTTGGCCACGCCTATCGCAATCATAATAATTACCTGATACGCATTACAATGCAAATGCTAGTTAAGTCTTCCGTGCTCGTGCGCTCGGTTTTCTCACATTGAACGGTCCTGTCGCCACCCCCTAAAGATCGTTCCACGTTAAAACGCATCCAATCACTCCGCTTATCTTCTCCCAGGTTTCTCCTCGTTTTTCATTTCATCCTCTTAGATTCTTGTCTTTCATTGAGGGAAAAAAGATACCGCGAAGAAAGAAGGATTAGAATCCTTCGTCGAGAAAATTCTATATCTCGTCAACATATCTCTATCTTATAAATAAAAGAAGACGAAAATAGACTGATCGGGAATCGACGTGTTTCGAATTCCTTAAAGTTTTAAAAGCATCTCAGTGTCTTAGAAAATATTTTTGCTTCATTCAATTTGTCCATTCATTAATCCTATAAAAGTCTTGTGTTTCTACTGATTTCTTTGGATTCAAAATACTAAGAATAAGTGAATGAACAAGCTGCTAAGATATTGAAATAAATTGTAATGGAGGATTATATAGGATATTTTATGTACCTATAACATAGATGTGGGCATAATTTTAAAAATGAATTTAGGACATATAACACAGTTTATACACATATAACATATGTACTAACTTTCGAATTACAGATTATTCCATTAATTCTCGTTACAAACTGCATGATTATCATAGCATCTTTACATATTTCTACATTTAGTTAATAATAAATCTCTTAAAGATGTACACATATTTTTAAAATAAAAAGATAATGAAAAAATTACAAATTATTTTAATTATTCTAGATCGAATTTAAAAATGTTATAAAATTTTTATTTTAGCAATGATTTATCTGGATCAAAAGTTTTAATAAGAAGTAATATCTTTTTATTTTCTCATAATAAAAATATCTTTTAATAGAAATGTATGAAAATGTATTATCTTTATTGTGTAAATTAAAATTGAAAAAACAATAACAAAAATTTCAATTTTTTTGTATCACTTTAAGCATTTTAAGTATTCAAAATGATTCATTCAAAATTACATTGCAATTCAGAGATTAGTTACAAAGATTTAGAAAAAAATAATTTTCTCACGTTATAATAATTAAAATGATGATGGCAGTTTCAATTTTATTATTATATAAGTACTTTAAGTATTTAAGATTATTTATTTGAATACTTAATTCAAAACTTATATTTACTTCATATTATTAAATTTTAAAATTTCTCAGATATATAAATTTATGAATTATTTTGACTTATCAAAAAAATAATATCATGTAATATAGAATATTACATAACTGCGGAAGTTAATTTGTCCATTTAATTATATAAATTATATAAATTATATAAATTATATTAATTTTAGAAGCGCACGCGGATCCAATAAACTCGTAGGATTTGGAGTCATTTAAAACTCTATATTCGATGAGTATCATTTACTGTCTCATATCGGAGTAAGGCAGATGGAAGGCTCGCGTATTCGCAAAAAGTAATCGGCATGCGGTCCACAGTGCTGGTTTTAATATCAGGGAGGAGTACTGTCATCGTCTTTCCTCTCTAGCTAATTATAATGATCCCAAATTAATGACCACGTCGCGACGAATGGGTATGTATCGAAACGCGTATATGCACACAAGGCGGCGTGCAGTCATCGTAAACGACGATGTTTATGGACAAAGAAAAAAAAAAGAAAAAAGGGAAGGACTAAGGATATGGAAGGAACGCCAAAGAGGAAGAGAATTTAGAACCCTCGCCGTGCAATTACACAGGTCGATAGTGTATCTAAATAAAGTTATTACTCGACGTGTCGCTCGCATTATATTAACCGAGCGAATTGCGTGGTAAGCGAATATATACACATCGTATGAGCGGTGCGTGCATACATTATTACGTACATACGTGAGGATATCTACGCAATGGTCACGCCGTGTAATAATAATCCGATGCTGATGAGCGAGAGATCTCTTTCACTCGTGAGGATGACCTGCGCGATCCTGCGTTTTCCCGCTGCGATTCGAGAGGAGATCGTTATAGTAAGATTAGAGGGATAATAAAATCCTAGATAAAGACATGTTGATAAAATATAAAAATACTTAATATACGTAAAAAAAAACTAGAAAAAAATTATATATAACTCTCCTTTTATATATTATGTACAAATTATCAAAGATTTTTAATAAAAAACCCAATATAAACCACTTTTTTACGACTTTGAACTTTTTTTACTCGATATATAAAAAAGAAATACATAAGAACCACTTTTTTACGACTTTGAACTTTTTTTACTCGAATATGTATGAGATATTTTTTCCGGATGTTTTCGGATATTTTCTATAGTTTGATGCTATGTGCTAGTATTCTTTTGTATTCTTTTAAAAAATTTAAAAATAGCTGTAAAAATGTTATAACAATAACTAACAATAGGTGACAATGGCCATGGATACACTTACAATAAGAAGTTCCGAAAAAGTGTTAATTCATTACACATCGCAATAATACAAAAACGTTTCGCCTTGATAATATAGACAAAAAAAACCTGATATGTTGGGGTGGAGACCCAGCTATTCTTATGTATTTTAAGTCGCTGAATATGAATCTGACATCAAAATAGAATCATCTAGGATAAATTTTCTAAAGCGAAAAAATAACCCATTTTTTCCCATTTTTGACCCATTTTTTCTCTAGATCGAGAATTTATCCTGGATGATTCTATTTTGATGTCAGATTCATATTCTGCGACTTAAAATAAGAATAACAGCACAAGATACTCTTTTTTTGTGGACCTGTGTAATTAACGTTATAAAGATAAAAAATATTAATATGGAAATAATGTAGGTAGTAAACATTTTATTTGATTTTTATTCTGTTTTTATTTTAAAAAAACTTGTTTTGTATTATTAATTACGAAATAGTTACGAGACAAAATTTCTTTAAAATTTTAATGGCAATAAAATCTTTTTTTATTTACAAAAGATACTGAAAGAGAGAAGAAGAATAGAAATCCAAATCGACTAATAGAGACTTGAGGCGAATAAAGACAGTTCGATAATTGCGTTATAATAATACATTTTGGTTTCAAAATTCAATCGTAATTAGTGATCCGGTATAAGACGGGCGACACAAGAAAAAGCTGAAATACATTATCTAATTTTTGCTAACGCTCACTCATAGTGCTTATAGGTATAATCTGATCCAAATTAGGTTTAGATCGCTTGCTAAATGAGAAAAAAAATGGAAAAGAGTAATTAAGTCAACAGGCATGTTTCAATGCCGGTTATTTGGGTTAGTTGGCAATACGGGTACCATTATTACAGAATGATTTCGTTCAGGAAAATATAATTGTTTCATAATTGTTCTCATTTTCTGAATTTATGCAAAAATTCATTTTTAATACGTTAATATATGTTTTAAATGTTATAAAGAAATATTTGAGGTCATTATTGATATCCTTAGCAATAACACTACTTTTTAAAACTCTTAAAATAAATACTTCATTTTAGCAAAATTCTGAGATCACATTTATTCCCGAGTTATCGCCGCGAATTAAATGCTAGAAACAGCATATCCCTCTCGGATGTTTTCAGCCCTTTAGTGGCGTGATTTATGATGTTTGATTGCACCTCCGTGGTGAGTTTTTCCATTAATAATGATAAAATGATAATGATATAATTATATATAAATTTATACAGTAATACAAATAATTATCTAAATAATTATATTAGTAATAGGTCTGAATAAGACTGGAAATATAATATAAAACAGTAGAAATACAAATACAACTAATAAATAACACTAGCAATACTATGGAATTAAAAAATAGGCACGTAAATATACGTGCATATCACTTCTGGACAAGAATATAAATATACGTTTATTATCTCACTCAAAGAATTAAGAAACAATTTTTCAATTAATCGATCCGGTTTAAAATTAAACGTTATAAGAGAATGTTGTTATTATGTATGCCTTTGATGGCAATAAAATTACATTTTAAAGCTTTCAAAATAAATGCTCCATTTCATTGAAATTCTGAAATCGTTTATTTCTGGCTATCTTAAATGGTAAGAACAGCGTGAGCCTCATCAAATTGATGCTTTTAAGGAACAACTTTTGAATTAATTGATCCGGCTTGAAATATACCTGAGGGTCGGGCGAAGGCTAAATTGCGCGATTAACTATCGCGCAAATATTAACTCTCCTGCATGGAGGACGTGCGTTCTTGTAGGATCTGAAGGTGGATCTCGGGTTGTGCCAGACCGGTCTGTGGCGTGCGCGAAAAAATGACAACGCTGAAAAGAGGCGAGTGGCCTTTTTGCGCGGGCCATTCGCGATATTTCATGCACTTTTGCAGATATTATGTAGAACGCCGGGCGCACACCGTGCGATAAATCATTTTGCAACAACATATGCAACCGCGCTGGGAAAATCCCCCAGTATCGAAGTTGCCGCACCGTGCCCGCGCCGCGCCGTGGCGGCATCGGAGGCGGCGGGGATTTATGCGCGGATAGTGAGGACGGGTTAAATGCATAATTCAAGATGGCGAACGCAAGTAGCAACGAGGGTTAACATATTTACACATCGCGAACGCCATACAATATTCATAGTCGGTGCAACGCGCGGCGCGCGGCACGCTCTTTCTAAGAATTCGTTTTTAATATCACATAATAATATCATGTCATGTACGTATCGTAACATAGAGATGTATACACTCACAGATTTTTGTAGAAATACACCTGGAATCTAGATCGTTATCTCCATAAAAATGAGCGTAAATAAACCAATTTCAGAATTTGATAGAAGGAATGATTGCCATCTTTTACCCGATCATGATTAAATTAGCCTGCGTTCGGAAATATCATCTCCGTATATCATCTTATTAAACATTGGATGAACAAAGATACGAAGATAAAACGATACACGGAACACTCGGATGACGTTTCCGAACGCAGCCCTAGTAGACAAAATAAATGTGTTTTGTTATTTTATTTGATTTTCTTATAATGAACTGTACATTTACAAAGTATCTTCTCTCTATTTTGTGCAAATTACGAATATTCTTACTAAAGTAAAAAAATAAGAAAGATCCTTTAATTCTCACTTACAAAAAAACTTACATAAAAAAAAGATATAATTATAACTCTTGTAATCTTCATAGATTAATATCAATACTCACGCTCAAGCACTATATATGATGACCGGGTAAATATGATGACATCGACTTCTGCTTGATTCATAACAAACATGTTGCGATTAAAAATATTTTTATAAAATGTATTTCTATAAAAATCTATGGATATACTATTACTCCATACAGAAAAACTGTTGTAGAGACACACTAATTATATTTTTCAACATTAACAAAATTTTTCTGCTCTGTTATATTAATTTTAATTCGAATATAAAACTCAGTGTACAATGGCTTTAATATGCATCAGTGGTTCCAATCGAATTCGCCATAGTTATTTATTATACGAAAAAGGAGAAAATGCTTTTGGTGCAAATTATTTCTGAAAAAAAAGCTAAATAATTCGAAAATAATTATCGATGAGACAGATCTAAATTAAAAACTATCAAAAGTAAGAAGACCGGTGTGACGAATTAAATTTGGAGGGGTTTGCTTGGTTATGAAGGCTGCATCTCCTCCTCAAGGAAATTCATAACTTCCCTTGAGAAAAGGAAGCTAATAAAGCTCCTTGTTTAGTTAAGAAATGAAACATGAAATGAGGAACAAGGAAGGATCCTCATTTCTCAAGGAAGAACTATGAATAAGGGTATATAATAAGATGCTAATAACATCATTATTAAATTGATTAATATATTTAGAGATGTTATTTTCAACTTCACTTTATGATTGTGTTTTAAATTCCGACAAACCGCAATTTATAGAACTAAAAAAATATATTTACAAATTTGCATATAAATATTATTAAGCATCAAGATTCGCTTTGATTGAAAATAGAATTCAATTTCTTATTTGAAAAATAATTAGTTATATCCTAAGATACAACATATTTTTAGATATCATAGTCTTCCCTACGTTTTGTCGCACAGCTGGTTCGATATAATGTCGCATTTAATGGCTATCGCGATGGATTCCAACAAAATCTTTTTATAAGGCCGAATCAACAGTTTAGATTTATCCAATAACAAAGCCTACACATAAAATGTGGGATGCGCTAGCGGGGCATCTCACAATGTCGCCCTCGAATGCGGGATCGCCCCTCGTTATATAGTCTGAAAGAGGCTGTTCACTACGTCTGAACAATGACAATGAGATATTTGATCGTGTCGGAGGAACAGCCTTCTTTGTGTTGATTAGACAATCACGAGTTGCCCATGAATGTGGGCACCGTTATCATTGCTACCATAACTAGCACAATGAATACAAAGCTGCTCGTTGGTATTCTTAACTTGAGTGTAGCATTAATCGACGAGCTATAAGTATCAAAGCCATCGTCGGTGTCGTTCCGGCAAATGGATCTTCTAATTTAAGAGTCGTTCGAATGCTGTTGAGACGACTTTTTGATAAGCGAAATCCGGTCTGCAATTCATTCCGAGAATAGAATAAAATATGTGGATTCACATTCTACTTCTATGGATAAGTTACTTTGCTTCAAAAATAATTAGTCTACACTCTTTAATCAAAAAGATTTACGCGTAGATATAGAAAAGTATTATTATCTTGAAAACAGTGATAGATAGGACTAAATACCATACAACTATTTTGTACATCGCTATCGGGAAAAATGAGCTCAACGTTTAGACTTGTTTGTAACATTTTTTGTCAAGAAATGTATTTACAATTTCAGCGTCAGAAATTGATAGATAATCTTTTTTGGGGATATCAAAGAAGAATATTACACAATCTAGAATCATAAGAAAATTAGTAAAAACGTTTCAGAATAAAATTATCCCAAGGAATCTTTTGAAGATTTTAATTCCTTTCCTTCTCGAGATTTTAATTCCTTTCTTCTTCGACTCTTTTTATTTGTTCGCCAGCGACGCAATTTAGTTCCTACGAAACTTTGGTTGGTTGCAAGAACGCAAAATGGAATACATAATTGATCTTTGGCAAGTAACGCGACCGACGTCGGTTGAGGAACGAATGTTAATAAGCGCAAGACAAAGTGTTGCTAAGACCGAAGAAGGCCTCGCTGCTAGAATTGGAGAGTCTGTGACGGCGCGTGTTTTCATAATCTTATTTATAATGCTAATTTAAAGTGCCGCGTGACACCGGGCATTCAAATGTCATCCCTCTTCTTAATGCGACAGTCGGTCGAGTGACTGCAGGAAATCGCCCGTATGATTTAAACCGACGACGAGGCTGCCATTGTTCGTCGTATGCGAAATTTAATTTCATGGACCTCTCTTCACACGGACATTGTAAGATTTTAATGGAAATGAGAGTCACGTTTCAATCTTTGTCGTTACTACATCTTTGTAAGAAAGCTGATTAATCTTTTCATTTTTAATATGCTATGTATTAGGAATTATAAAATAAAATATTCTAGATTTTTTATCATATCCGTGAATGTCTTTATTATTTTACGTAAATAGCTGTAAAGATTTATGTTTGCGTACATAGAACATATTTTAATATATAATTGAAATTTTCTTGATACAGAGTATCTTTGTTTTTCATTTGTTGAAATTTAATTACAAAAATAACTATAAGTGCAATAAAAGATTATATATAGAACTATAATTTATTTGAAATATGTCTATTTTTATTTTATTTTATAGATTTTGAGAGATTTTTATCAAAAAGATAAAAAAAATGAAAAAAGTATTCATTACATATAACAGCTTTGCATTGCATTATATAGTTGCAATAAAAATAATATATAAAAGTCTGTAAAGTTTTTAAAACGCCATTTTCATGAATCGCTTGTTTATTATATAATATGCACAAAAAGTTTAAATATTTTTTATAATTATTAAGCAATTGGAAATGAAAAGGTTAAAAAAGCAATATTAAAATGATTTTTTTCGCTATTTTGATAAACAACACAAAATAAATCGTGGATATAAAAAAATTTTATTAAGCTCTCTGATAAAAGAAGATTATTTTATTAATTAATTAAATTGAAAGAAGTGATAGATCTATAGCTAAATGTTAATACAGAATACAATACAAAAAGTAATGCGCCAGGTTGAGCGAATGTATCGCGTACTCGTGCACCAAGGTATGTACTATCGTACGAGTGCACGCACTTTTACCGCGGTAACCCGCTTTACGTGCGACGCGTTCGCACGATAACGCCTCGCGCTACTGCTTTGTCTTATCTTCGTCGCGATTGCACGCTGTCTCGCATAGTACCGTTTTCCTCCGCATTTGCATAAAACTTCGCATACAGTCGTAGCTGTCTTGCGCGAGTGGATACAGCGATGCCCCGCGCCTTACGCCTATATTGCACACTGGACGCGAAACGATATTCAATGTAAGTTCTGCTTTTTCTCACGCGACGTAAAAGTAAGCTCTCATTAGATATCACTAATCGTTCATCACTCATCGCGTTCAGTGCAATAGGCATTACGTCGAACGCAAGGAAGCTGCGGACAACGGGTCTCCCAGGAGCGGCATTTCGAAACGAGTATTTACACTTTTCATTTTAATTCCTGTGTGCGGCATGATAGATCATGCATTCTATTATCGTATAGTCGCCGCATCACGCGTGGTCGCGCTTCACAGACATTAACGCGAGCGTGTAAGTGCCTTTTTATCCTGCGCCTTTACACGGCTGTTTATGTGACTTACACGCGGGATCGCACGGACGCAAGCCGTTAAATTGAACACGAAAGTTACAACCGTGCACCTAAATTGCACATTAACGCGTTCGTACGTAACGGATTTTAATAAAGCGATGATGATGCGCCGGATATTAAAGAGAATTCTCGTAAAAGAAAGAAAAACGGCATTCTCTATTATCTTGGTCGTTCCCAGACCATTTCTCTTAAGGAGATCTCCCGGTGAGATTGCGTCATTGAAAAAGTCAAAAAAATTACATTTGCAAGATATTCGCCAGAAATTGTTTCCTTCCCGAGAATATTTTCTTTAGTGACAACAATAAAAATTTCCAATATTTCCTCGCGCTTCATCTTCGCTTCGCGAAGAAACGATCTGAGATGTAATTCTACTCAAGGAGAGAAAGAGATGGAGTTGGAAGAAGGGAGAAAGAAAGTGCGTATCCCTTGATGGAATTGAGATTGTTTTCAGTAGCACTGCAGCCAATTGGCGGCAGGGCCGATGAAAAACGCGCGACCTCAGGCATATACTGCCCTTTGTCCATTCCCATTTGAAATTCTTAAAAGTGCCCCTCCCATACGTTCCTTTTTTTGCCATAAAGGCGAGAACACCAGACAACAATAAGATGAGGAGTGTTCGTTCGGTTAAAGTGGCGGTGGCGACGATAAAAATCCAAGTACCTTGCAATTACATCTGCAGGTAAGCAAGGTTCGCGACTAGCGATGGCTACGAACGTGCAGGTTAAAGTATAAATAAACAGTCGTTTTTTGAAGTATTTATTTCTAAACGCGCGCTTGCTATTAAATTCATTCGTTCGGTTAAGCAAATCACTATTGGAATTACGATTGAAGTCTGATATGCTTTTCTGTTCGACAGAATAATCAGTCACAATGTTTAACTAGATATATCATATCACTTATCTTCCATCGAATTACACAAAAGTTTTAACCTTTAATGTTGCATATTTACAACGTTCATTTAAAATTAAATTCAGGATAAATTCAAAATCTATACACATTAGTTACACTTAAGAACTGAAGATGAAAATGTAAATAGTATTGAAATATAATATATTTCTGTCCGTCAGAAAAGTTATACATTGATATATAATATATATATTAATAGATCCTTTATTACAAATATTTTGTAACAAATCAATAAAGAAAATTATTAAAATTATTTTTTTGATGACAAGACAATACCGTTTCTAGAAGATTAAGCCAATAACATTTAATTATTGTATCAGACTTTCGTACTATTATTGTATCTGAACAAAGTAAGAATGGTCATTACTTTAATCGAGAAAAATTGATAATTATAAAGTTGTTGTTAAACATTGAAGGATTTAATATCAAAGCTACATACTACGTCTTGGTCGTGCACATCACTACCATCAAAGTCTTCACGGCAGCCTCGGCAGAGAGTGCTTGGCTTCTGAGGCCACTAACAGAAGACGAGCGGCGAAAAAAGAGGCATCTCTTGAGAAGCACCTGCCACCTCCTGGTTACATTGCCTTACTCAACTTCATTTACACGTGCATTACTCGTCTAAATACTCGCCGAAGATTGGCGCATCGCCTTCAAATGCGGTGCGTTACGCGGGAGTACAGCGTGCATGCGATATCAAGAGATGTAAAGAAGTGAGGTAAATCTCCCGGTCGTAAAAACTCGCGAGAATTCTTCTCAAGAATTTTCTTTGAGGTAAGAACTTTACTAACAAATGAAAACTGTGAAAATATGAATTGTTTGTACATAATATATAAAAAAAGAAGATAGCACAGTATTGTTTTCTTCTTATTGTTATTTTATATTTTATAAATGATAATTTTCTTTCGGTTCGTTATAATTTTCTCAAGTCTTTCTTAAACGGTTACACCTATGAGAGATAAATAATAGTATCGCATTTGAATCTCGCGACTCGAGAAGGAAATTGATAGTTAGCGTGGGATTTTAAAGCGTCCGCATTTGCGGCCACTATTCTTTGTCTCTGCTCTGTCGCTTCTTTTGCCTCCTGCTTTTTCTTCGTAGTAATCTGAGAAGAGAAATCGATATGACCTCGCACAAGGTCTAATTAAACTTACTACGATGTTCTTGGTAACCGCGACGGCGGAGATGAAATCCCAATATACTTTGCCTTAGAAATAAATTCAATAAAATACAAAGTTGCATTAGGAGTCGACGCTAGGAGTCGGCGACGAACATCTATTATAATTGTGCAAGAACTTGGCCTATAACTAATTACATAAGAAAAACTTATTACATTTAGTTTTAAACCGATTCAATCTCTTCAACTAAATTTAATCTTTTTTCTCTTTTACACGCGCGAAAGATAAAGACAGATAGAGAGAGAGAGAGAGAGAGAGAGAGAGAGAGAGAGAGAGAGAATAAAATTAAATTTTAGTTTGTAGTGTAGTAGTACGTACTTACTTACGTAACGTAGTAGTAAGTAACGTAAACTTAACGTTACGTTACGGT